>NC_090925.1:336390014-336693044 GCF_040938575.1 Ambystoma mexicanum | reverse complement strand
CCTCTCCCGAGGTCGGTTGCGGCTCCCGATGTGGTCGCTCAGGCACCATTGCCCCTCATCCAGTGCTTGTTCCCCTGCCTCCAGCCCCACTCACCGCTTTCCTCAGGGGGGGCGGCCTCTTTTTACTTGGGGCTATGGAAGCTGCGCGCTGCTTCTATCTGTCGCGGCCAGCCCGCGATCCGCCGAGAGCCTCCTCCAGGGGGCCGCGCGCCACTCTCCCTCGGCTCTTCCCAGATCACTGGGGCAGACGATCCTGCTCTCCGCTCCACCAGCTCTCTCGGACGGGGTCGATTACCGGCCAGCTCTTCCACCGCGGGTGCTCTCCTTCATTCGTCTCCACTCCTCTTCTCCCGGCGCCTGCGTTCCTTGGGCCTCCGGGTACCGATGCTCCGCCAGCCGCTTCCGAGATATGTCCCTAATTGCCGGGATGCAGATAGCGTCGCTAAGCCCCGTGTGCCGCCGAACCAGTAGGGTGGTGGGCTTCCCCAGTGTTAGGGTTCGGGAGCTCCGCCGGCGCGTCTATCTGCAGCAGGCGGCCATCTTGAATCACTCTGCATGCCTTTCTTTGTTTAAAATGTCTCTTTTTTCTCCCTTAGGTATGCGGAGCTTCAGCGCAGCTAACTGGCTTGGATGAGCCCCGCTGGTAAATGATGGCACATTAAGAGCGTTATGATGCGGTAAGTAAGCGCTATGCACAGCGCTGGAAAGTCTTGCCTTTGTTAACCTGTGTTTTCCTTCCTTGTAGGTCACAGTGTTCTTCAGCACGAGTGGAATGTCCGGAGTGGTGCCAGCCGAGAGGCGACCAGCCAGGTAAGCATTTTGAGCAGTTCGTAATTTGTAAATGTCTCTAAAGCTTTCTTTAATGTTGCCTCGATCTTCCTCTTTCAGGTTGTTCTGTCCAGGAGGCGTGCAGATTCTAGGAAGCTGTTCTCAGTAGCCGCAAGTGTTTAAAGATGAAGACTGCAGGTAAGATGCTGCTGCTAATGATGTTCCTTTTGTCTCCTTGCAGGTTCTGCTTCTCTGAGGTTCGAGGGAATAGCTGGACACGGTGAGCGTCACGTTGCAAGCTGCAAAGTAACACGAAGCATGTTCTGCAGTCAGGGTGTGGTTTATATAGCCCAGGTAAAGTTGTTCCAGGCCTGCCACACCCAAAACACTATACTGCATAGCTTGGTTCTTGGGAACCAAGCTATGTGGATGCCTCCATGTTGGCTGACAATACAATAAAGTAGTTCCCAAGCACATTGTTGTTCATGCTGTATGAGCCTGGCGCTATAGGCGCCAGGACTGGCCCCATGAAGGCTTTTGAAGAGGATGCCAGGCTCTAGAGGCCCGAGTCCTGACTCCACCTGGCCAATGGGTTTGCCAGAGGGGGTTTTGGGCGAGGGTCGTGACAGTTAGCCAGTTTTAGCAGGGACCTAAGGGGATCTGAGAGAAAACACAGCATGTCATTGGCATACAGTGCCAGCTTATGACTAGTTCCCCGCAAGGTCATCCCAGTGATCAGCGGGTTACTACGGATGTGCTGAGCTAGGTGCTCCATCGCCAAGGTGAATATTGGGGGCAAAAGCATACGGCTCTGCCTCGCACCCCTTTCTATCTGGATTGGCTGAGACTGTTGCCCACTGACGTTTATCCTGGTTCTTGGAGACTTATAATCGGCCATGATAAACTGGCTGCATTTCGGGCCAAAATTACAGCTTTTCAGATCTCACTCCATATAGTTCCAATCCATACTGTCAAACGCCTTATGGGAATGTAGAGACAATAGCACAAAACACTCTGGGATTTCCTTATTAGCAGATATCACATCTATGGTCCTACGAATATTGTCATGCACACCTCTTTCCACTATAAACCCTGTCTAACCTTGGTCAATTAGTTTAGGGAGGAAATCAGTCAGCCCTCTTCCCATAAATCTTTACATCATTATTTAACAATGCTATTGGTCTATATGCCGAATGGTCCGCTCCATCATTGCCGGGTTTCAGAATAAGCGTTGTGATGGAATCAGAAATGGTTTCGGAAACCGAGCCCATCTCTAAAAACTATTGAATACCTGCGTTAGATGAGGAGCTACTAGCGGCGCAAATATCTTATAGAATTGAGCAGTAAAAACGGCAGGACCCAGTGCCTTTCCTGATGTGAGGCCCCGGATAGCTTCCAAGACCGCCTGCTCAGATTTCCCCATTTCAAGCGCTTCCCTATCCTCCCTATCAAGAGCCTATTAATACTAGTTTGGCATCGTCTTGGGTGACCCGATTTCCCTTGCTATCTCTCAAGTCTGGGATATAAGTGCGCTGAGCTCGCTTACAGAGTTTTGCAGCCCAGAGCCTGTTAACTTTTTTGCCCTTTTCATAATAGACCTGTCGGGCTGAGAGCAACGCCTGAGCTGGGGTGTGCATTAGTTGGGCTTTTAATATCTTTCAGGGATCTATCCGTGTTTGCCCTCTTGTGGGCAGCTTCCAACTGACTAATCTCTCCCTCTAACTTTGTCCCCTGGTCTCCCGGGCTCCCATATAGGATGGTGAGTGGCTGATAATGGGACCTCTAAGGATTGCTTTTGACGCGTCCCAAACTATTCAGGGCTCCATCCCACCCTAGTCATTCTCTGCAAAAAAATTGGTGAGGGTGTCCGAAATATGTGATTTCATGGCCACATTCTTTAATAAAATATCATTCAGGCACCACAGCTTCCACTGTCGACATAGGCGGACCACCAAATACAATGATTCCCGGACTGTGGCATGATCAGATAGAACCGTTAAAAGAATCTCACACTTTCTGACTATTGGGTTGAGGGAACTGGAGACCAGGACCATATCAAGTCTCGAAGCCCACTCCCAGATGAACTGGGGAGTAAAATGTCTAGTCCCTTTCATCAGAAAGAAACAATCTCCAGGTCCCTATCACCGAGAGGTCCGTCAGGAATTTCATCAAAACCAAGAAATCACGCTCATCTGCACTTGTGCGCGTGAGCATTTTGTTCTTCGTGGGGTTCACAACCCAGTGGAAGCCCCTGATATCACTAATTCCCTGTCAGAGAAACCCATTAAGGAGATTGTTAGAGCATCAAAAAGACCTCCTGACCTGTTTTCGGGACATATAGGGAAACCAAGGACAACCGTTGTTTGTGCAATTTGGTGTTCAGAACTAAAAATCTGCCTTTCCGGTCTTTCACTGCTCCCAGGACCCTCAGTGGGACCCCTTTCCTGATTAAGATGGTTTGAGTGGGTCGGTAATGCAAGGAGGACAACTGCTTGTAGTTTTCTTAGTATTTGACATTTTATTGTACACATAAATTGCAAAGAAAACCTAACTAAGCTTACTCTACCAGGGGATTCCCTACATGGTCTAGGATCTAAGGGAAAAACTCCTAGCATGCACAAAACTGGCCCTCACACTAAACAACAAAACAATCAAAACAAAGCATAAATAACATACGTGAAAGATTGCCAAATAACCAGTGTCTTGGATGACCTCTGCTTGTCCTGGGTAGATCTCGTTCCCCAGGAATGTCCAAAGTCAATTTCTTCCAAGAAAATCTTAAATCGGTTCTTGAAAAGTTCAAAGAAACAAAAGTTCAATCAAACAAAAATCCACTGGGAACAGTTTCTTCTTCGTTTGTTGAAAAGTTTCCATCCCAAGTTCCACAAAGAAAATAGCCCAATGGTAATCCTAGATAACCTCCATCCAGGATCGAATGGATAAAGTTAAAACAAAAGTATACTTCTTCTTGTGTACCCTATGCATCATCTTTAATATAACTAGTCAGGATGATTCTTTTAAGGGGGTTGCTTTCTCCTTGGCAACTCCCGTCTGCCAATGACACTGTGAAAGCAGGCTCCTTTGCCTCACAATCTACTACTTGTTGGTGAGGTCTGGTATGCCAGAGGTATGGGGGTTACTATGAGCTTACCCATTCAGCCGTCAGGGCCCAACAACCCTTCCCGCAGAACAAACGGAGGACTCAGCCAAGGGCAAGTTAGAACTGTCGTTTACTGCAAAAACCGACAGGGATCATACAGGACATTCAAAAATCTTCAGAGTCACCCCTCCCAAACCCGTGTCAAGTCGTTTTGTTGCAGAGTATGGTCACAATATGGGCCCTTCCCCGAAAAACCTATCCCACTTTCTGGTTGGGTGATCGGAGTGGTATACCATATAGATTGCCCCTATGGATCTTAGTTGATTGCTTGTCTATGACCTTGGCTGTTAGCCCTGGCCTTCCTGTTCTGTACTGCCTGGTTCTACTTCTCCTCGTCTCTCATCTTGCGGCTTGTGGCCTTATGTGATCCTCGTTATACTATGATTTCTACACATCTATATCGTGCTATGCTTCCAATAGGTTAGTCATATTTGGTCCTGCCAGCCTCCGTATTTGATCCTGTAGTTACCATAAGCATCTGCAAGGCTGCTCTGCATCTCTTCATTGCCTTGCATTCAGCGTTTCTGCACTTGGCTAAGAAGAAAAATAATAAAAGCTTTTAACAGTATGTATATGTCCTCTACCTACAGAACTGTGTAAGCGTGTTCTTCGTGTACACAAGTGTGCGTTTTTGTAACATTGTGCATGGTTGCTAGTGTGCTTCATGACTAATATGGCTATGTCATGGTGTTTCTAATGACGTGAGCACAGTGGTTTCTTGGCATTAGTCAACATCATCCATCGAGGCATTTGGGTCCATGACCAATGTTCAAGCACCTGTATCCATAAAGACATTGACTGGATAAGGTTTAAACGGCTGTCTGAGAGAATATCTTTCTGCATACTTATCAGTCACTGTTCCTCTGCTGTCTGAATAATGAGTGACTTTGTGCATTTTTTCCTCTTCTGGCTGTCATGTTCATGGGGGTGAGGAGGGTCCATTCCAGGGACCCTTTTTTCAGTCCCCCCTCTGGTCGAACTGTCAACCAAACCTGCATACCTTGTCACTCTTGCTTTTGGTAGCCATATCTTCGTTACTGCTCCAAGATGTCGGTAGTAATTTGCATGGTCATTGAAACTCCAGGTCATACAGCTACAGTCTCCCTCCGGGTTGCACCATACCCATTCCCTCCAGTATCTGTTATTGTCGAATGGATTATCAAATGTTATCATCTCAGTCAAGACTAGTGGGCATTCCCTTATCCTTGCTCTCAGATTATTTCTTTCTTCTACTATCTTGTCTTCTTCTTGTTCCATGTTCACATCCACTAACATCTTCATCCCTATTGTCTTCTCAGTAGTTTTGCGACATTGTGTAATGCAAATCTTGACCACACACAGTCCCACTAGTACCAGTATCAATGCTCATAGTAATGCTTTCAGTCCATATGCTAACCATGTTGGCATCCATGACAACCAGCTCTGGTCCTTTCCTGTCCCTTTAGCTTCCTCCTCCATCTTGGCATGCATCTTCGATAATCTTGTCACTGCTTCTGTCAATGTGCCATTCTCTCAGTCATTTCCAGGCACGAACGTGCAACAGGAACTCCCGATCATGGAGCAAACCCCTCCTTCCATTGCTGTGAGAAGTCTAGAACATATCTGTTCTGGAGTGCCATTAACCTTAACTGCTCAGGGCTCTTCTTTTATCGCATTGAAGCCGTTCACTGTAGAGTTTGTCTGCATCAGCTCCCATCTTGTTATCTGCAACCATTTCGTGTTTGTATATGTCTGGATAGCTGGAACTACTGATACGAAAAACATCTCTGTCCTGCTGAACAGCCGATGCTCAGGTGGAACATCCTCTAGTGATGCTTCTGATTGTGATGAGTGTTAGGAAAGATTTCCATGTATGGGTAATTTTCTCTCCAGTTGTGAACCCTGCAACTTTTTGCTTTTGTCTGACCATCCTAGCCTGACTTTTACCAGTGGAGCCCAGCCTTCTGCTGTACTTTGCTGGGTTTTTGGTCATCTTGTTAGGGGAAAACTGACATGCCCTTCAGACTGTCAGGACTGGGAGACTTTGTTTCCCTTAGTCTTTCACTTTGTTGCCATTTGTTGGTAACATTTTATCAGTCACAATGTACCTTACAGTACAGTGCGCTGCAGTCTCTTTCGTTTTTAAGGCCCTAGACACCCTCAAATGATTTTTGCTGAATGTACAAGTGTGTCCAGGACAGAGCTGGTTGCAGCAGTTACTTTTAAAGCATTTTTGACTATTTTCTATGGTCCAAACCATGTGTACGATGTTTGGCCCAGGGCAGTGGCCTGTTCCTTCACCAGAAGCAGAGAAATCCCACTGTCCCACCATGGACTGAGGTCCCGGACCACAGCCCCTGAAAGCCAGAGAGACGCGCAACTGCTGGGCTCGAACCTCCAAGCGAACTGGACTTGGCTGGCGAAGTTTGGTCTGGGGTGCGTTGAGGGTCAGTGAGTACTTGCATCACTTACCAGTGGCCCCCGCGGCATCCATACACTTTTACGCATGAGTGTCCCCCAAGGGACACTCTCCTTTGTTAGGGTAGTCTGCGCTATCTTCCTATTCCCGATTCCTGGAAATCACTCTGCCCTCTTGCGGAGACCCTCCTTGAATAGTGGATCTCTATTCTTCATTGCCTTACCCCCCTTTCTGCGATACTACAGCCCCTTGAAGAGACCCCTTGTGTACTTTAATGCAAGATCGAGTGCTGCCGCGCTGAACCTACTTTTGAGCACAAGGCTCCACACTTTGTAGGGACTGGACTGCCTGTTAGATAGGGTTGAGACTCTTGAAGTATTGCCTAAAGTATATTTGTATTGTCTGACCCTCTTCTGTTACAGGTTGTGGATATGCCCTTGTCTAATATTCCTTTAGGCCAATAGTTATTGTATATATTTTCCTAGTATAGTGTTGTGTTGATTTTGTGAATACTTCGTGTTTGATTTAATAGGCCTTTAATAAATGTATATGTATGTTTGATATATACACCTGACTGAGAGTAATTTTGGTGTTGTTTAATGTGTGTGCTCATTGTGGACTTTCAATCACCCTCACCCCTTTTGAGACCTAGTCTTGACCGCTGCCAATGCTACCTTGATTGGTCTGGCTTGTCCAGAAGGTTACCCGATTCTAATAAACTGGGCTGGTCTTCTGAACCTCTGCCCACCTGGCCACAGTTCAGAAATCCATCTTAACAATGAGACATAGGTTTCTTTTCACTCTACTCAATTCTACTAACCGTTTATTTCTTCCCTTTTCTTCCAATTCTACTGATCTCTTCTTTCTCTTGTTAGTATCCATTTTAGGGAAGTTGTCTATCTTCACATCCCTCTGTGGCACTAACAGTGCTGGCATATTGATGTACACCAACAAGAAAACTCCTTCCCAGTTGGGTGGCAGCTTCTTGTATGCCTTGGACCCACACGCCCAATAGTGGTCCATTAATACTCATTGCTTGGTGCTTTTCTGTATACCTACACTCTGTGTTATCTCCAACCTTTACTGCACTGTCATTCTGGTAACATATTGCTGGTTTCTTCAATGGTATTATGTGCATTGGTCCAGCTTCATTGTCCACCCAGGTGAGCAACTTGGTGCTTGCACCCCATTCTTTCAGGCACATGTCGTTTTTCTCGTTGTACTGTGTTTACTGGTGCTTGTACTTTCTTCCTACTACTACCCTTTCCATCCTTCTGCTGTGTATACTTGGACATACACAAGCATTTGTGGTCTTTCTCAACATCCTGGTTCTCCTCCTATTTCCTTGACCCCTCTCTTTAGGCATGTTAATTATTTCAGTGTTATTGTTTTAGTTTTGCCTTTCTGTGGGCCATCAGTTATGTATTGTAATGCTTGTTCTAATTGCCAGTAATTGTCCATCATGTCAAGAGTCTTTATATAACTGTCTTCATAGGGGAATGTTGCCTTGGACATACATCTCAATGTTACTGTTTTCCCCTGGAATCTTCCTCGGGTTGTAACCATGGATAGGTACATAAGGCATTGTGCTCCTGCTGCTGATATTTCAGTTGCTATAAATGACCTGGAGGCACTCATTGCATAGCGGATTAGAGAGCAGACATAGCAGATCTCGCCAGTGGTTTCTTTACCTATTTTGGCAATGCGCTTGTACCACATATTGTTAGACACTCGAGCAGTGTCGGTGAGCTATAGGTCCACCCCTCCCATGTTATTTTATGTTACTTGGCATTTGTATAGCGCCTTATGTATCATTGGTATGATCTCAAAGCGCTGGTAGGTTGAACACCCTTGGGAACCGCAGTTCAAGTCAGTCGAGAGAGAGGGAGAGTCATAAAGTAAGTGTGCGCACTGGGTATGTGTGCAGCTGGTGTGGTTGTTGCATGATAGCTGCTTCTTAGCGGTAAGTGAGGTGCTGAGGAGATCAGTTGAATGTGTTCAGTCTGGAGGGTGGACACCCAGACTGAGTTCTGGCTGCGTTAGGCCTGAGGAGACGCCTAAGCTAGCTGGTATGTGTTCAGCTAGCTGTGTTTTATTAGGATGATGGGTAGTTTGATGGGTGATGTTAGTATGAGAACAGCTATACCGAATGTGTCATACTACAGCTGTGTTCTAGTTGAGTGGTAGTGTATAGGAGAGAGTAAGTGTGTAAGTGTGCTATTCTGGTAATTAGTAAAGTGCATGCGACCAGGCACACTCAATGATGTTGGGAATACCTTCTAAATTCAACTTTAACACTGTGATGCTATTAGAGCATGCTCAATGATGTAGGGAATACGTTCTTAATTCGTCTGACACAGTGACACTATTAGGCATACTTTCCGAGTAACTTTAACAGTGACGCTATTAGGGCATAGTCAATGATGCTAGGAATACTTTCTAGATTCAACTTTACACAGTGACGCTATTAGGGCAAATTTTCTGAATTCAGCTCTAACACAGTGGTGCTAGTAGGACACACTTAATGATGTTGGGAATACCATCTTAGTTCAACTTTAACACAGTGACACTATTAGGCACACTCAATGATGTTCGGAATACCTTCTAGATTCAACTCTAACACAGTGATGCTATTAGGGCACACTCGATGTTGGGAATACCTTCTAGATTCAACTCTAACACAGTGACGCTATTAGGTGCAGATAATCGATGGACCTTAATATGTGACTGTATGATGTAACACAGTAGGACTTTTTGGGTAAGAGTGGTAGGGCTTTCAGGCGTGAAGTGATTGGTTCAGTCCCCGCCCTGCCACACTGGCGTTTTTGTTGGTGCTGGTTGACGGCAGGCTACTGGCTTCTTGCTTGTCCTGTGGATACCTGCAGATATGATCTGGAGCCATCTCATTGGAGCCGTCCTTTGCCTCAGGGTCCTTAGCCGATGGAGCTGCTGGGCAGAGGGCTGCCCTGGAAAGGTCTGTAATGGCCTAGTAACACGGCCTACGGGCCAATCGGGACACGGTGGGTGGGTCGGGAGGAGGAAGGGAGACCAGGAAGAGGGTTTGGGGAGGAAAAGGGACAACAAGGGGTGCTTTGGGGGTCTAGGGGCCATTTTTTATAAGAAAAAGGGAAAGAAAAGTCGAATATGGGCACACTCGCCACACCAGCTGCCTCGATGGAAGGAGAGGAGCCGGTGCACACTGGGGTCACTAGACCCTTCCAGCACGGGCCGCAGGCCCAATCAGAGAACGGGAGGCGGGTTGGGAGGCGAGAGGAGGGAGGTAGACCAGGAAGAGGGCGCAGGGAGGAAAAGGGACAACAAGGGGTGCCTCGTGGGACTGGGGGCCATTTTTTTATAGGAAAAAGGGAAAGAAAAGCCCAATATGGGCACACTCGCTGCGCCGGCTGCCTCGATGGAAGGAGCACTGTGCTTACCTCTCCTTACTGTGCTTACAGTGTTCCTCTGTCCACCTGACATGGTCGTTCCACCTGTTGGAGTCCGGGTAATGTTAGTAGAGGATACAGCGCAGCACTAGATACAAGTGATATTCGCCTAAAAAGAAAAGGAAAAACACCACTTGGAAATAAGAGACAAGACAAGATGAACGCTTTTTTAATAACCGGTTTTCATTACCTGTGCTGCTTGGATCCTGGTGCAGCTTGAAGATATCAGTTGCCCACCTGAAATGCGCAAAACTGTGCTTTAATGTATTAGTATTATATTAGTTCAAACCCATAGACCATATAGTCTGTCATGAAAAAAATGAATAGCTGTTCCCACGCAGCTTTAATTCTAGGGTCTATGAGGACTGCAGGGACGGATGAGTTTCCTCTTTCTAGTTGTGGGTAAACATTGCGCCAGGTATACTATGAAGACATGGAAATACACATTATGATGACGTGCTTGAGACCTGTTGGACCTTCTAATAAATGGGGTCATTTCGGCCTTGGAAGGTGTGAGGTTGGGGATCAATCGGAAGCATGGAAGAAATGCAATAAAAACAGTCACCCTTTCACAATGAATATGTGCAGAAAGAAAAATAACAGACAGTGTACCCTCACTTTGGATGTATAGGAAGCCCTTGCCCTACGTCTGCTGCCGGTGAGCGAGTAACCATTGCATGCCCTCTGCTCGGCAGTGCCTCTTCCGAATTGTTTCTTTACTCTTCTTGCTGAGGATCATTGGCCCTGACGATGTCAGTAGCAGGTTAGGCCGCTGCTTTGTAGGGCTTTATGTCATTGAGGTGATTCCAAACGTGTGCTTCCCAACCAGGTTGACCGCCCTCTGTTATTACTTCTGCTGTGTGGGGCCCCGTGAACCTTGGCACATCTCACTTTTGGGAAAAATTCCTTAGGAGAACCGGGTCTCCTGGGTATACGGGTGGCTGCTTAAGTAAGTCCTTGTGGCTTTCGATGCTGTTGCTTTCTTCTCTGGCTTCAGGCCTCTCCTCATGTCTTTACAGCTGGTGGAAAAAAAGAGGCACTAGCAATAAAGGAAATCATGTACTCATACGTTTCCTGACCCAATACATTAGCCACATTCTCAACATCCTTTATTGCTGTAGTGGGAGGAGCCAGGGGAAGTCGCATGCGCCTTCCTGTCACCAGCTCGTGTGGGGTTAAATGGTGGTCGGACCCAGGCTTATTGTGCAGGGCAAACAGTGCTAGGGGGAGGCAATGCAGCCAGCTTTTGTTCAAACTCTTTTTAGTTTTGGCTATAGCTTCTTTAAGCAAGCCGTTGAGGCGTTCACTCATCCTGATTGCTTGTGGGTGATAGGCACAGGAGAATTTGTGTTGAATTCCTAGCAAGGTTGTAATATGCTGGAACATCTCATTGCAAAATGCGGGTCATTCTCAGACTGCAGGACCTCACACACGCCCCATCGTGGAAATCTTCCAGACAAGGAATTTTGCCGCTCTTTGGGCATCAGGATGGACCGGCCTTGATCCATCGTAAAAATGGACACACAACCACTATCATGTAGTGGTACCCTTTGCAGACTTGGATCATATCGATACAGTTGATGTGTTGGTGTTGGAATGGACCCACTGGGCGAGGAATGGCTCTTCTCACTACCCTTAATGTTTGTCCTGCAGTATATTTGTATTTGTATTTGTTTTATTTGTAAAGCGCAGCCAGGCCCATGGGCAACCGGGTGCATCATCTTACATACAGGTTACAGGACGTTAGTTACATACAGTAGATCAGGAAGATACAGTTGAACAAGGCAGGAGACTCTAGCTCTCCCCATTTACAAGGAGATAATGGAATAGCAAACAAGTCAGTAATATTGTTTACACACTAAACAACCATGAATTTGGCCACGTGTTATGCCAAGTTAGGAGAGAACCATGATTCTCCAGCATTGGATCTTTCATAGATTCAGATGCTTGAATATTCCCCTTTGTCAGACTGGGAATCCTCTGTGATTTAAATAATTATTAAAACATTTAAATATATACATTATTTCCATAGAAAAATGATTCCTACACCTCAGTTGGGTCCTTTATGGCCCTAACCAATGAGGTGGCAGGGTTTAAGCTCTGCCCCAGTCAGCCATCTTCAGATTTTTCACTGCAGTCTAACAGACAGGGAATCCTCCAGCTCTCTGAGGTTTTCGTATACTTTTTCCTGTTAGGTATATTTGTTTTACACAAATTATACCTTTTTGAGAACTCCTGTTCAAGAGCTTTCTGCTCTGTGTTTCTGGGCTCAGAAAACACTTTTTCTCATCATAAAATCGTTGAGTGAAATCCTCTTCAGAACATGGCTGAACTTCCAACTGCCAAGAAGCCTACCCTATTCAGGGATTGCACGAGGTGCATGAAGAAACTTGTCTACATGAAGGATCCTCATGATCAATGCATCTACTGTTTATATCCTCATGATATAAATAAATGTGACATTTGCAGGACTTTTTCCAACAAGACCCTGCAGGATAGACACAGAAGACTTCTCTATTTAGAAGCCAAAGGTCTATCTTCTGACGAAGAATCTGCCAAGACAGACCGCTCCTGTACATTCTTCTAAACCATCTGAGAGACAAACTTCTAAGAGAAGGGCCTCTTCAGTGGAAAGGAGCATCTCACCTTCTCACAAAAGTAAAAAGAAGGTGGATATACCCCCTTTAAAATCCAGAGATCACAAAAAACGGCATCCTGAAGAAAAAAACACCTCCAAAGGTAAGGAGGCGTTTTCAAAAAACCCATGGGGGGCAATCATCAACTGATAAACCGTCTACGAGTGGTCATGGTAATAGAGGTCCATCGATGACCAAGCCGTTGACGAAACCCGTAGCGTCCACGACGACCACACTTCAAACCTCGTCGTTGATGACCAAATCCTCGTCATCAAAATCAGCTTCTACGAAGCATTCGTCGACGGAGTCCCATCACTTGTCCACGACTCTCTCGTCCACAAAGATCCCGTCAACGGATAAACACACTCACCCGTCGACAAAGTCATCGTCCACAAAACCACCGTCAAAGTCATCATTGTCCACGAAACCACCGTCGACGAAGCCCAAATTGGCGCCGTCGATGACAGTCAATTCCCATGGAGAAACCAAAACCCAAAACAGATGCCGCAGACACCACTGTCACATCATCCAATAAAAAACAGTACTCCCTTTATCAGATGAGCCGATAGAAGCACAACTTTCTCCTTTGGGAGACATGACAGAGCTCCCAGACATCATTCTTCAGGAGGAGCTTTCAGACACAGAATCTGTTGGTGGGCAACCTTACTTCACCCCCAATGAACATAGTCCTCCCTGGCAACCAACTGTGGAGGACCCTGTCGATCCGTATGATCCAGTCATCATAGAATCAATGCAAAGGATCATCGAAGAATTCAACAGATGTCAAGCGGAAAAGAATAAGTCTTCCATAACAAAAGAGGTAACACCTCCTCGGAGCATTTCACCTTGGGATAGTACGCCGATACAGTCTCCTTCCAGGAGCAGGCCATTGTAAAAGGGCATATTCACCTGAGCCTCCTCGCAGATCCAAGAGCAGAACTCTCAGTGCTTCACCGACAAGGGTCCCATCTCCTAGATTATCACCTAGGCCAAGGTCACTTGTTCAAGATCCGACTGTTGTACCTTCAACCGCATCGGTCTCAGACTGGCAAGAGGATCCTTTCAGAGAATTTTCTGACCCCGAAGAAGGGGAGTTCACTCATGAACCTGGCACTCAGAGCGAATGGGATGATTACATAGTTGAAAAACCCTGTAAGAAAGACTCTCCAGGAGATTCTTCACCACCAGACGATTTGGTATCTTTCCATACCATTATTGGCAAAGCTGCACACTTGTTCAAGCTTCAAGTCACATCTGAAGAGAAAAAGTCAGTGCTTTATGAGCACAGGGATAAACGCAGGAGAACTGTCACAACCATTCCTCTTCTTGATACCATATGGGAATCGGGGTCAAAGATATTGGCTACACCTTTATCTACTCCCGCTCTGGTTTCAAGACCGGAAAAGAAATACAAAGCTCCTGACACAGTGCTACTTTGTCTAAGGGGACACACCATGCCAGATTCTGTCATCACGGTGGCAGCGAGAAAAAAGTTGACCAATCCTGCATCGCCCTTATCAGCACTTCCTGACAAGGAAGGACGCAAGTTAGAGGCCATGGGCAGGAAGGTATCCTCGTCAGCCTCTCTCACCATTAGAGAGGGCAACTCACTAGCCATGGCAACGCATTTTGACCGCGAAATATGGTTGCGTATGTCTTAACTAACCAGACATTTACCAGCGGATCTCCATGAAGAAGCCCGATCAATCATAGCAGACGGGAAAGCTACCTCAGATCATATGATTGACGCAGAAGAGGATGTGGCAGAATCAGGTTTCAGACAACTGGCTCACGGAACGGTACTGAGGAGACAGGCCTGGATAAAGGCTACAAATTTCAGACCGGAGGTCCAAGCTCAAATATTGGACATACCCTTTGATGGGCAAGACTTATTTGGCAAAAAGATCGATGACCACCTCAAAGGAATTAAGACGGACATGGCTTGAGCCATCAGTTCCCTTAAGGATAAGGACAAATACCGCAGATCCTTTCGTTCCTCCTCCTCCAAATTCAGAGGTTTCAATTGTCCCTCCTATGGCCAGAAAACGCAGGGAAACACTTACCAGGACAACAGATACCACTAAACCTCTAACAGGTACTCCCAGAGGGGAAGGCGTGGCTCTACCCAGGGCAAGTCCCAGGGTAAGCAAAATTGACAAATCATACCTTTACCCTCAACGTCACACCCCGGTAGGGGGAAGAGTAAGCCAATTTCTCCATCGTTAGCAGTCAATAACATTGGACAAGTGGGTGTTACAGGTGATTCGAAAGGGTCACACTACAGAATTTCTAGATCAACCTCCATCCCTTGCTCCCACACCTTGCAAGGTACATCTTTTAAGACATGTCTTGTCTGAGATTCGAAAAACTGCTCCTAAAAGCAGCCATCGAACCAGTCCAAGACCTTCAGAAAGGGAGAGGTTTTTACTCCCGTTTCTTCCTGGTCAAGAATAAAAACAGTCAATGGAGACCTATTCTGGATCTAAGAGCGCTCAACAAGTTCACAGACAGTTCCTCTTTACCAAATGCCTTGCACCAGTAGCAGCAAAACTCAGGAGGACAGGAACAGAAGTCTTTCCATCATTGGACGACTGGTTGATAAGGGCAAGCTCATACAAACTCGCACGCTTGGCAGTCTCGAGAACAATAAAACTCTTAAGAGTTAGGTTTTGCCATCAACGAAACGAAATCCTGTCCAGTGCCCAGCAAAACATTTCTCTTCCTGTGTGCGGACCATGACACCTCCAGCCCCAGGATAAGACCCTCTGCGGACAGAATAACAGCGATTCTCCACTTGACCTCATGGTTCCTAAACAGAACGGCAACCACGGTACGCTTTTACAAATCTCTCATGGGCATAATGTTCTCATGTTTATTCCTCATACCGAATTGCAGGCTTCACGTGAGACCAATTCAGGAGGCCCTGGACCACCAATGGAAACAGGCACGCGGCTCGTGGGAAGATACAGTCCAACTACCGCTGAACTTACTCAAAGCACTTCGATGGTGGAACTCACCTCAAAACCTTACACAGGGAATGCCTTTCAGGCACCAAGATCTACCCTTCTCAGGACAGATGCATCTCTGTCCGGCTGGGGGGCCCATCTAGAGGACCGTCAAACCAAGGGCACTTGGTCCGCTTAAGAAACTCAACTGCATATCAATGTCTTAGAACTCAGGGCAATACGGTGGGCACTGAAAGCCTTCCTTCCGGTATTAGCCGGCCAGGTGGTTACCATCCAGACAAACAATGCGACCTTCATGCATTACACGAACAAACAAGGAGGGACCAACTCAGAAATCGTGTCACAAGAAGGCCAACTCCTATGGGCATGGGCACTGCACCACAGAGTAAAAATTAAAGCTGAACATCTCCCCAGAGTGGACAACATCCTAGCGGACAAAATAAGCAGAGAGTTTGACTTCTCACGAGTAGGAACTAGATCAGAAAGAAGTCCAACGGATATTTTCCAAATGGGGTCATCCGCAGATCGACCTGTTCGCCAGCAAAGCCAACAAGAAATGCCACAAATTCGCCTCCAGGTACCTAGAACATCGGTCAGTAGGAGAAGCGTTCTCAGTGGATTGGACAGGGAAATTCCTTTATGCCTTTCCCCCCATCCCTCGCATATCGAGAGGTCTACGCAGACTGAAAGAACAGAATTGTTCAATGATCCTGATAGCTCTGATTGGGACCGGCAGATCTGGTACTCAACCCTACAACACCTCTCCCTTCACCTCAAAGCTCATCAGGAGCTTTTGACGCAGCAGAACCGCAAGGTCCTCCACCACGATCCAGCGAGCCTATCTCTCAAGGCCTGGTTCCTGAACAACGAAAACGAATGTATCTAGATTTACTTGCAGATTGCTGGGGTATTATGAAGGCATCTAGAGCTCCTTCAACTCGAATTTCCTATACACAAAAATGGACTTGTTTCTCCAAGTGGTGCGAAACATGATATGATTGTTTATTTATATATATGTATAGCGCCTATACACAATGTTTCCTTGGTGAACCCCCTCACAGCATCGGTCGAACAAGTGCTTACCCTACTTACTGCACTTGGCCAAAGCAGGATTATCTATATCCTCTATCAAGGTTCATTTATCGGCCATAGCGGCATATACAACGAACCCAGATAAACAGTCATTGCTCACTCTATCAGCTGTTAAGATCTTCCTAAAAGGGCTTATGCATACTTTCCCTCGTGCGCCTACATCAGTGCCATCCTGGAGCATAAACACAGTACTGACGGCTCTAATGGAACCACCTTACGAGCCTGTTCATAGATGCGACATGAAATTCTTTTCGTGGAAAACCGCTTTCTTGATAGCCATCACGTCTGCCAGGAGGATCAGTGAGTTACAAGCCTTATCATCAGAACCTCCTTTCACCTTGTTCCACAAAGACCGAGTCCGAGTCGTTCTGAGAACACATCCGAAATTCCTTCCCAAAGTTTTGTCAGAGATGACTCTCACAGAGCACATTGTCCTCCCTACTTTCTTCCAGAATCACACATCTGAGGCAGAAAGATCTCTACACTCTTTAGATGTGTCGAGACTCCTAAAGTTTTATCTACAACAAATTAAGGAGTTTCGCTCCTCAAGCAGATTGTTCATTACATTCTCTGGATGCACTAAAGGACAACATATTTCAAAACAAAGCTTGGCACAAGGGGTCTCTCTATGAATATGAGAACAAATAAGTTCCCAATGTGGGAACTCCCGTCCCCTGCACACTATCGAAAGGCTCCCAACATTTTGAGTCCAGGTAATTTAGTTGTGTTTTGTGTGTTTGTTTCAGTGTAATTTTCCATCTTTACATTCATATCGATAGGCAATATTTCATATGATTCAATACATATCAGATAAATTGACAATCAGTAGAACATAAGTGATTTATTTGAGGCCCAACGCGTTTCGAGACAATATCTTCTTCAGGGGCATATGAATAAATTTAAAACAATATCTGGAAAGAATATTAGAGAATAAGCATTAATATATGCTATTAACAAATATGCTTCAACAATCAAGCAAAAAAGCAATACAATCGCTATTCACAGTATATGTGTTCATGAACATCATATTTTCATTTATGATCAACCTAATGACATGTGTACATATCCTCATTATTACTTTTTTAGTCTTTCAATAACAAAGACTCATAGTGGTCCCTAATCCTAACTGGATATTGCTCAAAAACAGAGATGTTATAAGTAGCTCCACTGTTAGCAACCCGTTTGTTACAACTCCTCAAAGTGAAATTTAGCAATGGCTAAATAAATTCTAAACAGAGCGCTACGGATTCCTAATTTATGGATACAAACGTACAGAATACTGTTTAAAAAAATTGTCTGGGAGGCTTACCAAGAATCGTTGCAACTGCTAAGAAAATGTTGCTTGCTTCAAAAAAATCCCCAAGGATGCAATTCAAGGATCCAACTGTACAGATCTTGTAGGTGCTAGACCACACCTATGCACAGGATGGAAGGTATTGGATCTGGTTGGTAAAAAGGACAATAAGGATTTTCAAGAAAGGTAAGTTAAAGCAACTTACCCAAAGTGTTCAATTGGATGATTAGTAAGGATGATGATCAAACTGGAGTAAATGATCCCTCTGGGGTAGTTCTAATAATGCAGCCAGACATTGAAAAGGACCGCCCAGTCATGTGTCCTATGATGTCTTTTGTGAAAGGGACAAAGCCTAAGGATAAGAAGTATCCTAATTAGAATACTAAGTAAACAGTACTATGGATAACGAAGTGTAAAACGCCTCACCCAAAAAGACTTACTAAGTATAAGTTTAGCGCAAGTTGACCAGGAGCATCCGCCTTATCCATCCGATGAACGATTCAGGATGAAAGTTGTTGTCAAGATGGCCGCTACAAGTAGTGGCTGTAATGATGATGTAATCGTTCAGTCGCGCTTTCTAATGAAGATCATGTAAATAGAGTGACGTCATCATGCGCAGCGTGACGTCAGAATAAAAAAAAAGGCTGTGAGTTAGTGTTCATGCAGTAACTTGAAACTGAGATGTCAACAATCAATAAAAAGGTCTAACTCGGGCTGCAAAGCCCTAAGAAAGTGATGACATGACGTACACACGCGCGTGCACCTTGACGTGATAACTACAAAGAGTCAAAAATAAGAGGGTGTAAAGGCTCTAAAGAGATGAAGTCTGAGATAATAAATACTGTAAGTCTACATAAAATGACGAGGGCTATTCCAGAAAGCTCTCAAGCAGTCCTGATGGATAATGAGGTAATACTCAGATGGAATAGACATCAAAAGTAGATAATAATAAAATGACGTTCGAAGGGATTGTGTCCTCTGACGTATTCCGTATCTTTGATAATACGTTTCCAGCTTGCTGGCCTCGGAACTTTTTTCTGTAGAGGGCGCTGCGCGTCGACGTCCGCCGAGTCGATGTCCCTCGACGGCCACCGTATCGGCGCCGACATCATCATGCCCATAAATAGCCACGCGCTGCGTCCGTTGCTCAGTTTCGTTTTCCGCGCTTTGTGGGGCCTCGGAACGTCGTTGCTCAGTTCAGTCAGGAATAACTACTATATCTACTCGAATATACCTTATCGTTCTCGATGGCATCTTTATCGGAACTGACGACGCCGCGTTCCGGCTTCAAGAAATGTCGAGACTGCGGTAAAAAATGTCGATAACGGATCCACACAGGATCTGCTTGTGGTGCTTGGGAACCGAGCACCATTGTTCGGAGTGTGAGGACTGCATGTCCATGACGGCGAAAGCCTTGAAGGAGCGCAAGGGGAAGTTCGAGAGAGGTAAGTCAGTCAAAACCTCCTCGAAAGTTTCTTGATCATGGACCCAAGTCGAGGCATTCGTCTCCTCGCCGTCGAAAACAGTCCCATTCTAGATCTCGAAGTAGCTCCCACCATTCGTCGAGATAAAGACACTCAAAAAAGAGACGTCGAAGATCCCCTTCCTCGTCGTCTTCTGTCCCCCCAGAAAGGGTCTCCTGTCCCACTAAACACAGCTCTCAAACTGAGTGGGAGGAATTCAGAAAGAAAATGTTAAGCGTCTTCGAGAACGCGGCCTCGATCCCCTCGAAGACAGCTGAGGGTGATACCCCGGTTTAATAACCCAAAAAATCAAAACGCTGCGAATCGCAGCACCCGGCGAAACATTCTACCCGAGAGCGCCACAAGCCATCGGGTAAGAAGGCACCGTCTTCGACGCCGTCGTCGAAGATTCCTTCGACGCACGGATCGGCGCCATCAACGCCGTTGTCGAAGGGTTCCTCGACGCATCGGTTGATCGACTCGATGCCATCGTCGACGCCGACATCGACGCCGATGAAAGAGAAGACTAAGGCCACTCCACAGCCAACGGTGATTCCAAGGGCCTCCGGCACGACGCCGAGACCCTCGTTGATGTCCTCGAGTAGGATCCCGATCCTCTCGAGTTCTTCAAAACCCCTTCCAGTTTTTTCGACGCCGTTCTCGCCGCCTTCGAAGCCTGTCACATCGGCGTCGACGACATCGACGTTTTCTCGCCCAATAATGAGTTTGGCTCCTTCTGCCTTAGAGATGGGTTTTACACCATTTCAGAGGTCAGAGTACCCTGGACTATCTTCAATTTATGAAGAGGGGGAAGATTCTGACCAGGAAACATTTGGTTTGCAGAGGACCACACTGCCTATTTCAGAGGATTTTACCTCTGAGGAAAGAAGGCTGAAGGACCTACAGGAGTCACTACATGAGGCAAGTGGGCTGGACACTTCCCCAGAAGTGGAATTTGTTAAACCAGACCCAGGAGAACATGCCGAAACACCCTATAGAACCCTTATGGCAAGAATTATTGAATTTATGGGTTCGTCTGCGCCTTCACCTGTTTTTCAACAGGATGACCTAACAGACATATTAGACAAAGGTCCACAGGAGGACCCTGTGGTCCCTTTCCATGCAGCCTTACAAAGGAAAATTACATCTAATTGGGAAACTCCTGAAGTTGTCCCTGCGGTCAATAAAAGATTGTCAGCCAATTATAGGGTAGCGGCTGCTGACCCTGAATACTTATCAAAACACCCGACTCCAGAGAGCCTGGTGGTTCAAGCGGCAACTTCATCTAGCAGTAGGACCACTTACCCTACTGTCCCACAGGATAGAGATGACAAGAGGTATGATTCTATGGCGAAGAAAGTCTTCTCTGCTTGTAGTATGGTGTTGAAGTCCATCAACGCCACCTGTACGCTCGCCAGGTTCAGTCACACACTATGGGAGTGTGCTTCATCAGCGGCTGACTGCATACCCGAAGGAGAGGAAAAGGAAGCCTTCCTTAACATTATTAAAGATGGCAAAGATGCCATGTGCGAATCACTTCAAACTGGCATCGACTCCGCTGACAGTATCAGCAGGGCCATGGCGGCAAGTACAACAATCCGCAGGCATGCGTGGTTGCGGAAGTCTGGCTTTGCTCCAGATTTACAGGCCAGACTTTTGAATATGCCCTTTAATGGCTCTTCACTATTCGGGAAAAAGGCTGATGACAGTCTGGAAAAGTTGCAGACTTCTAAAGCAACAGCAAAATCTTTAGGAGCTGCTATCCGCCAAACTCCTTTTCGCCCCTCAGGAACCTCTGGGAGAGGAAAGTCCTTTCGCTATTATTCCGCATTCGGGAAAGGCAGAGGACAGCCGGCTCAAAGAGGCCAAAGGAGATCCACCCGAGGTGGACGGGGTAAAAGTACTAAGGCCGCAGCAGCAGCAGGTGCCTCTTTACCCTCGGCATCTGCATCAGCTGCCCCCAAACCACTCTGAGGCCTTTCCACACAATACACCTGTAGGGGGCAGGTTAACTCACCATCTGTCGGAATGGCAGGCTATAACGTCAGATGCTTGGGCATTGGAGACAGTTGCCCAGGGTTACTGCCTACCCTTTCTACACATTCCTCAGAGTCATCCACCGGGGAACAGCTCTCTAAAAGTTCCAGATCCGCTCCTCTTGCAGGAAATTATAGACCTGCTAGAGAAAGGTCCCATAGAACCGGTACCTGTAGCTGACAGGAACAAGGGATGGTACTCCCCCTACTTTCTTATACCAAAGAAGGACGGAGGACTGAGACCCATCCTGGACTTACAAGAATTGAACAAGTTCCTCAGGAAGGACAAGTTCAAGATGGTAAATCTCTCTCAGATCCTAAAGGCCCTCCAGCTCCAGGACTGGCTGGTATCTCTGGACCTTCAGGATGCTTATTTCCATGTGCCAATCCATCTCAAACACAGGAAATACCTGAGGTTCGCAATTGTCGACTCTCATTATCAATTTAGAGTTCTGCCATTTGGGCTGACCTCCGCCCCGAGGGTTTTCACCAAGCTGATGTCGGTAGTGGCGGCGAGTCTAAGGAGGGAAGGGATCCACGTCTACCCCTACCTGGACGATTGGCTGATCAGGGCTGTATCTTCGGAACAGGCCCAGGCCCAGCTAGATTATGTCTGCCACTTCCATCACAAACTGGGCTTCTCCCTCAATTTAAAGAAGTCACAGATGATACCATCACAGAGACTCCAGTTCATTGGAGCGGTCCTGAACACTTCCCTGGGAAAAGCCTCGCCACCAGAGGTGAGGGCTCAGGATATTCTACAGATGGTCACCAAATTTCAAAATGCCCAACGTCTCCCAGGCTTCGACTTTTTGAGGTTGCTAGGCCTCATGGCATCCTGCATCTTCCTTGTGCCAGAGGCTCGCCTGATAATGAGATCTCTTCAGTGGGCACTGAGAACTCAGTGGTCGCAATTCTCAGGGAGAATGACAGATCTCCTCCGGATTCCGGACAAGGTAGCCCACGACCTTCAATGGTGGGCCTATCCAGAGAACATCTTGAAAGGAGAACTGTTTTGGCAACCATGGCCGGAGATAACAGTAGTCACAGACGCCTCACTCACGGGTAGGGAGCCCATGCCAACGACTTGACCATCAGCGGTCGTTGGTCTCCATCGGAGTCCAGACTACATATCAACCTTTTGGAGCTGAGAGCGATCAGACTAGCGCTGAAAGCTTTCCTGCCATCAGTACAGGGGAGAAATGTCCTGATAATGACGGACAACACGGTGGCCATGCACTACCTCAACAAAAGAGGAGGCGTAGGATCACTGCCACTGTGCAGAGAGGCGATGCAGCTCTGGTTTTGGGCAATCCAAGAAGGAATCTCTCTATCGGCAGTCCACCTAGCGGAGAGAAGAACTTGACAGCGGACGCTCTGAGCAGGCAGAGCACAGTCTCCCACGAGTCGGAGCTAGCTCAGGAAGTCCTTCAAGAGATCTTCGCCCTTTGAGGAACCCCTCAGGTGGATCTGTTCGCCACAAGCACCAACAGGAAGTGCGATCTGTTCTGTTCAAGGGAATTTCCCCCGAGAGGAGCTCTAGGAGACGCGTTCGTAGTGGACTGGGAGTTTCCACTCCTTTACGCGTTCCCACCAGTCCCTGTTATTCCTCAAATGATCAGGGGGTTGAGAAGATTCCGGAAAACTATGATCCTAATTGCCCCGGATTGGGCCAGGAGAACGTGGTACCCGGACCTTCTAGATTTGTCCATCTGTCCTCCAATCCGTCTTCCACTCAAGGAGAATCTTCTCTCACAGAAGGGAGGTCAGGTTCTCCATCCAGACACCAGAACCCTCAACCTTCACGCTTGGCTTCTGAAAGGGTGAGGTACAAGGATTGAGATCTCCCTGATGACGTCATGGAGGTGTTGCTTTCGGCCAGAAGGCCAGCAACAAAGTCTTTATACCGCTGCCGTTGGAACAAATTTTGCAGCTGGTGTAGGGAAGAGAATATCGACCCCTTTTCATGTGGTACACCAACGGTGTTATCGTTTCTACTCTACTTGGCAAACTCAGGACTTCAAGTTGGCACTGTAAAAGGCTATCTCGCAGCGCTTTCTATCTTCAAGCGCACTGCGGAGGAACCATCGTATTTCAAACTTCCTCTAGTGGTACAATTTCTCAAGGGATTAACTAATGTTTATCCTCCAAAACCATTCCAGGTTCCCTTATGGGACTTAAATTTAGTCTTAAACTTCCTAATGGGCACTCCATTCGAACCACTTCACTCTTGTGCGCTGAGATTTCTCATGCTTAAAACTGTCCTATTGGTAGCACTAACATCTGCTAGGAGAGTGAGTGAGCGAGCTACAAGCTCTCTCCTGTAAACCCCCACATACAATCTTCCACAAGGACAAAGTTGTCCTACAGGTGAAGCCTAATTTCCTCCCAAAGGTGGTTTCTGAATTTCATATTACTCAGAAAATTACCTTACCTTCGTTCTACCCTCCTCCCCATCCGGGGAAAGAGGAGGAAAGGATGCATAGGCTGGACCCAAGGTGAGCTCTCAGCTTTTACATCAACAGAATGGCTAGGATCAGGCAAGTAGACCAACTGTTTGTAGGATACTCAGGTCACAAGTTGGGACTACCCATAACAAAACAAACCATCTCCAGGTGGATTATTTTGGCCATTCTGGAATGTTACAAACTGGCAGGGAAAGAGCCACCCCAAAATCTCAGGACTCATTCAACCAGGGGTATCGGTCTGAGACATATGTGCGGCTGCCACATGGTCGTCCGCACATACATTCACAAAATTTTACAACCTGGATTCCTTCACTACTCAAGAGACTAGATTTGGCAAGGCTGTATTACATTCGGTCCATCCCTAAAGGGATACATAACATTCTCACTCCCACCTCCAATTACATGCCACTGCTATGGGAGTCTATCAAAGATAAGGAATACGTCGGAGGACACAATCCCTTCGAAGAACAAGTTACTTCTTACCTTGTAACGTTCTTTCGACGGGATGTTCCTCCGACGTATTCCGTATCGCCCCTCCCATCCATCCCCGCAGTGATACTTCCCTTGTGTTTGCAGCTTACGCTCCTTCAAGGTCAATAACCAATTCAGGCATGACTTTTCTTATGCTACAAAACGGAACTGAGCAACGGACGCAGCGCGTGGCTATTTATGGGCATGATGACGTCGGCGCCGATACGGTGGCTGTCGAGGGACATCGACTCGGCGGACGTCGCCGCGCAGCGCCCTCTACAGAAAAAGTTTCCGAGGCCAGCAAGCTGGAAACGTATTATCAAAGATAAGGAATACGTCAGAGAAACATCCCATCGTAAGAACGTTACAAGGTAAGAAGTAACTTGTTCTTCTCACGCGCCTGAGCCACGTGACGTCATGGGTTCAAGAGTCGGTCGTCTAGAGCCCAGAACGTTAGTAAACATTATAGATCCCTCTGCTGCCAACTTGTTGGTGAGGTCTGGTATGCCAGAGGTCCGGGGGTTACTACGAGCTTACCCGTTCAGCTCCCAGGGCCCAACAACCCTTCCACCAGAACAAACAGAGGACTCAGCCAAGGGCAGGTTAGAACTGTTGTTTATTACAAAAACGGACAGGGATCATACAGGACATTCAAAAATCTCAAGTCACCACTCTCAAAACCGTGTCAAGTCTTTTTGTTGCAGAGTATCGTCACAACATGGCCCCTTCCTCGAAAAACCTATCCCACTTTCTAGTTGGGTGATAGTAGTATTATAGCACATAGATTGCCACTATGGATCTTAGCTAATTGGCCCTCTCATGTCAGGTGGCTGGCCTGCCCCCTCCCCAAGAATCTATCTATTACATTTTTGCAGGGTCGCAAGATTACCATTGGCCCTAGCCCTCTGCTATCCACCCCTGGATTTCTGTACCCTGATTGGCTGGAACTGGTCTCCCCATGCCTGGGACCCAGCTCTGTTCTCAGCGCTCTGTGCACCTCTTCAAGGTGATGAGAATGACTATGTGTTCCCAATGTATCCGTTAGCAGTAACACTTTTCCTATGAGAGTGCTCTTCACGTTGCAACATTGTTGACAAGTTCATGTTTCACTTCGTGTCTGTGGTGCTGGGAACTGTTCATCTTCCCACCCTGGGTGAATAACCATTGTCTACTTTGGCCGCCTCACGTGGTTGAGGATCACGAAATCGAGCTCTCCTGGTCTGCAATTTGAGGATTTATTCAGTTTTTCTGCAGATGGCCCCTTGTCGTTTTAAGTTTGGAATGTGCTGCTTGTCTCTGGCCTTGGCTGCAAGCCCTGGCCTTCCTGTTCTGTGCAGCCTGGTTCTGCTTTCCCTCGTCTCTCATCCTGCAGCTTGTGGCCTTATGTGATCCTCGTTATACTCATACTTTGATGTCTACACATCTATATCGTGCTGTTTCCTATAGGTTAGTCATATTTGGTCCTGCTAGGCTCCTTATGTGATCCTGTAGTTCCATAGGGTTAGCTGCCATAAGCATCTTCAAGCTTGCTCTGCATGTCTTCGTTTCGTTTCGTTGCGTTCAGCAATCCTACACTTGGCTAATGAAAAAAATAATAAAAGCGTTTGACAGTATGTGTATGCATCTGTCCTCTATCTACAGAACTGTGTAAGCATGTTCTTTGTGTATACAAGTGTATGTTTGTGTAACGTTGTGCATGGTTGCGAGTGTGCTTCATGACTAACGTGACTATGTTGTGGTGTCACTAATGACATCATCACAGTGGTTTCTCTGCATTGGTCAACGTCATCCATCGAGGGATTTGGGTCCATGATCAATGATGAAGCACATGTATCCATAAAGACTTTCGGCCCTATTACAACCCCGGTGGTAGCCGTGCCGGTAAAAATGGCAGGCTGCCGCCAAAGTTTTTTTTTTTTTCCGGTGCCTGGCTTTAGAGAATCACTGGGGCTTTAGGGAATCACTGGGTCGCTGGAAAATGTCACTCCCCGTTCCCTTTAAGTGCCATAGGACTCAATGGGAACGGGGAGGACTGAAACACCGGCACCGTTGTTACCGGACTGCAAACTCATAATGAGGCCCATTGACTGGATAAGATTTAAACGGCTGTCTGAGAGAATATCTTTCCGCATACGTGTCAGTCACTGGTCATCCTGGGGACTGGCTGAATAGTGAGTGTCTTTGTGTGTTTTTGACTCTTCGGGCTGTCATGTTCATGGCGGTGAGGGGGGTGCATTCCGGGGACTCTCTCTTCATACTACTTCAACTACATTCAAATAGCAATGTTCTGATAAAATTATAGACAACCACTGTTCTGCTGCAACTTGATACTTTGAAAAATATATAAGGCAATTTAGACAAGACTCTCTGGCCTCTACAGGTAGGCAAGGCACTCTTCTTTCCTGTATCATAAGAAAGGGCAGCCTCTTCTGTCTTTCTTACAGTTACCACAAAATCTGTTTTGGCTTCTAGACTGTTTCTCTCTCTCTCTCTCTCTCAGCTTCAACAGTCTCAGCTCCACAAATTATTGTTTTAGTTCTTTTAACAAGCACCCAGCTCCCTTCTGGATTCCAGTATTTACGCCAAAGCTGTGGTGCCACTCTTCCAGCCTTGGATAAACTTGTCACCCTTGTATCAGAAGGTTTTGGGTTTATAACCGCTTCAACAACTTCAATGCATCGGTGTTCAGGTCTTAATTGGGCTGGTTTCACCTTAGAAAGTATCTGGCCACTGGCTTGGGTAATGCTTGTTCTTTCCGTAACTTCAACAACTGCTTGATAATTGTTCTGAATGTTAAAAAAGTCAAGTTTTACTTTAGAAATGAATTTAGGCACACTCGATTTCTCTTTGATTTTTAACTTCTACTTAAAGACTTGCGTTCCCTTTTGTTCGTGCAGCGTTCTGCTTTAATGTGGATTGGGAGAGAGTTTCATACACGCAACCTCTTTGATATTGAACAATCTTGTATCACTTTGGGAAAGTCGGTTTCTACTTTTTTTTAAAGTTTACCGGCAACATTCTCCCTCTTAATCCGAGACACGCGACCACTCTGGTAATAGTTTAAATGCAACAAAGGGAAAAAGAAAGGGTTTCCTTCTCTGTTAGCACTTTAAGTTGTGCGAATAAGTGTGATACAATTCCCTTTGTAATAATTGGCTTCCCACAAACAACTTTACTCGCTTCTACTTAGACACAAGCCTTAATGCAGCTGGTTACAGCTACCGGCAAGGAGTTTCGAGTGCTTTGGAGAACAGAGATTCATTCACCGGCTCCAAAATCACTGCGGTTGCGGGTTGCTACCACTTCCCGACTTTCTTTCTTCTGCTACTACTGCTACGGGCACTGTTGGGACCCACACTCCTCTGCAGCACGGGTGTCTTGAACCCGATTCAGCAATGGAGAGTCTTCCTTCCTCCAGTTTCCCTCGGCTTGCTTCTGCACACAGGCCTCAGGTGGATGCACAACATCAGCTCTGCATTCACAGCAATTAGGCGCACATGGAAAGACTGCTAGCTTCTCCCAGTCTCTTCCAATGTTGCTGCAGCCAAACGGTTTGTGAGCACAGGACCAACTCGGAGGCTACAGGTGGAATCTCTTCTTCTCTTGCTCCGGTGTCACTTCTGTGGTCACACTTCCTAGTGAACTGCCAGCCTCGTGCTCTGCTTCTTCTGCTACTGGTCTTTCAGCTCCTGCTCCAGCTTCTTTCTACTTCCCCTTCCTGCTGCAGCCTTTTATGTGTGAGAAACCTGAAGGTGTCTCCCTAGCTAGTCCCTGGGGATCTATCATCCAGGTGGCCAGGACACGTCCATCGCTATTGGATCCAGTTCCTGGGGGTGGACCAATGAGGGAGGATCACCTGGATGGGAGGTCCTCTGGGAGTGGGACACCGACGGGTGAGACGCAGTATCCCCCTTTATTTAACACCTTTTCCCTATCCTTTTTTGTGGGACATTCCAAACCACTGCCTCCCCACCCCCATTCCAACACAAGCACTTTCACACAACACAATGCACAACAGACTTACACCAGAGCAGTTTACCTGACATGTCCCAATACACGGGTCAGGCAATTAATAAGAATCGCACACACCTGACGGCCCTTTCCCTTCCCCACAGGGATAAAAGGTGGAGCCACAGAGCACAGTTTCAGCAAGGCGAGCACAGCATACGGCACGACGAGACAGATAACCTGACAAGGCAGTTCAAGCGAAGGAGAAAGGCGGCAGGAATAGAGAGGGTGGCGAGAAGAGAAGTGACCTTGTCCTTTTCATCTCAGACCCGCAGAAGTTCCTGGAAGAGAGCCTAAGACTGCGAACAATAGCCTGAGTGTCTTGCAGCATATGTCAACGGTACACAGAGCAAGCTTTTGCCGATAAGCAGGAGCGAGGGAAGCTCCCGCGCCCGTGATACCGGCCTTGACACCCAGAAAGCCAAAAGCCAAGCGGTTCATCACAGCTGGTGAGTCCAGGGGAGAATCAATAAGAACCGGGCTATGTCGAGTGAGAGAATCGCAAAGTGGCAAGTTTGAACCAAGTAAAAGTAGAACTGTGAATGAACTGTAAAAGTGTTAAGGGGAGACCAGCAGAAGAGGGAAACCGGCACCATGTGGGTCCTAACTCAAGAGACTCTGGTCGATCCCCATCTATGAAAAACTACAGAAACCAGCAGGCCATAGGTGAGCCAGCGGACTAGGTCAATGTGGTCATACTGAGGGTCATGCAAAATCCCCGTACAATCGAAAGACCTTGATCTGCAAATTAGGTGAAAGCAAGGCAAGTGAATGCCACATTGAGAGAAAACAAGGGATGTAAATCCTGCATTGAGAAAAAGGAAGGAATGTGAATCCCCCAAGGGAAGTGAATCCTGTAACACTTGAGAGTAAAGTGAATATGAGGTCAAGAAGAGTCAGCGCCCAGAAGAGGGGGATTCAGGGGTGAACCCATCACCCAGCGAATATTGGAAACAAACTTTCATTTGTTGAAGGAACTTTTGTTTTTGTTAGCTGAACACACCAGGCCCTTGCAGGTAAGAGACTGTCAAGTGAGAAGAGACTTAGCCATCGACGGTCCTGCCAGCTGCCATTGGAACTGTCGTCTGGTGCTGGAGATGCCTGAGACGGTACTGTGCTCCAAGCTCCCATTTTACCACGTGGTCAAAACGTGGAGAAGGGAGACCCAGGCTACTGCATCCTGACATATTATTATGAGAACACTTCTTTCTTTTCTTGAGAAATATCCCACACCCTTTGTTTCTTAGTATAGGCCCTTCTTTTTTTGACACAACGCCACTAGGACTGCCTAATTTGTAATTTGTTGGTCGACGCTTGCTCCCATCTTAGATCTAGGTTTAGAATAGGCGTTTTTTCCACCCTGCATACAGAATGAATTGTACAATAAACACCCTTGAACTGTGATCACTTGTCTGTCTTACTTGTTGTCTCCATGAGTTCCTCACATATGCCTCTCAGGTGAGGCAATTGGCTTCAGGTGCAGGCCCTTAGAGTTAGTTGCTTGACCCTGCCAAAGGCTGTTAAGCCTGCCTGCCCTTTACCTCAACATGCCTCCTCAGCCCTCTTCTTCGTCACAGTCTGTGAGGCTTTCTGGGACATGTAGTTCATTTTAGGGAAATTCGTTTTTCTTATTACTTTAGGTTGGCAAAAAGCCATCAGAATTATCGGCTTACAGGGAAAGTTAAAAAGGGGTTCCTCCCAGTATTCCTGGTCTGATGTCCCCCTGCCCCCGTCCCTTATGTGATCCTCCCGCAGTATTCTACACCGAGGGTCTGGATCAGTTAGTGCCTGCCTTCCCCTGGTCACATGAGAAGGGTCCCAGACCAGGTTCCTGGGGGGAATCCCATCAGATGTTCCAGTGATGGTCACCCTATTAGTCTTGGTACCGCTTGTTGCAAAATAGGCGTTGGGGAATGCTTTGTAGGCCATTTGTGTATCATCCTCCAATCTCAGGTGCGTTTCCTGGAGAAAAACAATGTCAGGGGAGAGAGACACCAGCCTCTCGTGGTTGGCCTTGCGCTTCATCTGGGAATTCAGCCCTTGTACCTTCAGGGATAGACAGGAGAGTTCAGGAATTTTCCCAGCTGTATTGTTACTCTGCATAAGTGCATTTTGTGGGTGTGTTATAGAACAAAGTACAGAGATGTGCAGATATCCGGTCCCACAAGACGGTCTAGTTTGCCTGCAATTCAGCACAATTACATCTTGAAGTGTGTAGACTGTCGAGGTACCAGAAGTAAATAGCAGTCAACAGTTTCCCCTCCAAAAAGGAAACCCTCACCACATCAAAACCTCAAACAAGTAGAAAAGAAAGAGAAAAAAATCCACCCGTTGCAAAACCCTCAAATACAAACTCACCATTGGACATTATGCCGGGACAGCCACCCCCCACCTCCCCCCGCAGGCATTCCTAATTACAAACAAGTGCCCAGTGACTCAAGAATCTAAACCACTCAAAACTGTAACCCTCCCATGATATGATATGGCATTTACAACGTGACTGTAAATGACAGGCGTGACAAGACAAGGAGGGGTAAACAAGCAGTGGCGTAACACAAGCTCTGGGGGCCCCCCTGCAAGCCATGCTGAGGCCCCCCACTCCCAACTCGGCAACAAATCACGAGTCGCGCCACACTCTGGGCTGCCCTAGATCACCACACTTGCGCAATATGCGCAAACGTGTTGCTGAAGGGATATGCCACACACTGCACTAGGAGAAAGATATAAATATGTGTTTTAATGCAATATACAGCACACTTTCTGAGAAAAATGGACTAAAAAGCCACAGTGTTTGCTATTGTAGTGTAGGGTAACAGCTATCCAAAACATGCAAGTCACCAACAGTGCACATGAACATTAATGCTTTGCTATTAAAAACGCCATGTCTCAATGAAAACATGTCCAACTGGCTGCACAATGTGGACCTGTGTAGACACATAATAACATTACAGTAAAGCATGCCAGGACACATTAAGACATACCTAGACTGGTTGCACCAAAATGCCAGTCGAAGCAATAAGACTCATCAAGAAGAGAGCACACATTCAAGCCTGTGTCTCTGCGGCCACTTACAACACAGCCAAACTATTTAAAATCTGCAAGGAACTGGCCAATCCTGTTGCGGTTTCTACCTCTCCTGTTCCTTCAACAGACCCTCTGTACGGCTTTGGCCTCTTGCTTCTCTGTTAAAACTCAGGACATACTGTCCACTATCTACTCTTCCTCTCCTTTTTCCTCTCTCTGCCCCCTTTGGCCATCTCTCCCTCTCCTCCTCCTTTCTCCCCTTTCTCTCTAACACCTGACGAGGTTTCTAGACAAGTCCCATCTAAGGAAGTATCATCGAAACAGGTGCTTGTCTTCTCCTCCAGAACCATCAAGGACCACATTGACACCCTTGTTCCAGCCTTGGCCGATTTCTGTAATCATTCTTTTGCCACTGGAACTTTCCCCTCTCCCAAACTCTTGGAAAAGCTGGCCAACTGCCAGCTTACTCGTTTGTGTCCATGACCATCAGTCTGGCTTAAGAGCTGCCAGAGGCACGGAAAATGCTCTCCTCAACACCTGTGAAGATCTAATCTCTAACCTTGATTCCAGCATTCCTTCTGTCCTCATCATCCTGGAACTTTCCTCTGCTTTCGGCACGGTCAACCACGCCATCCTGATCAATTGACTCTGTGAGAACCTGGGCATCCTGGATCAGGCCCTGGAGTGGCTGACCTCTTTCCTCTTGGACCGCCCCTCCCAGGTCCAACTTTGTCCCTTTAACTCCGCCACCTCTCTCTACATGTGGCGTTCTCCAGGGCTCTATCCTCTCACCCTGCTTTTTCAACCTCTACTTGTCCCCTTTGACCCACCTCATCTCTACCTTCTCCTCAAACTTAGTGTTATGCGGATGACACTCAGCTTTCCTTCAAGCTCCCCTCAGCCTACTCTCCTCTCGCGCTCATTCCTGGTGTCATCTTCAACTCCACTCTCTCTTTCTCTCCTCACATCTCGGACGTCGCCAAGAAGTCCCACTGCCAGCTGCACCTCCTCAAAGGGACTCTTCCATTTCTCACTTTCTCCAGAGCTCTGGTTCTCTATAGGCTGGATTACTGAAACGGCTACCTTTCTCAATCTGCCTTCCTCTACTCTCCGCCCTCTGCAACTAATCCAGAACAGGACTGTGATACTTATCCTTGGCCTCAAGCCCATGGACCGTATCTCTCCACCCATGAAATCTCTCCACTGGCTCTCGGTGGCTGCAAGGATCAAGTTCAAGACCCTTTTCATTGTCCACAAGGCTTTCTGGGGCTGGGATCCGCACTACATCCAACGCTATCTTCCAAAATACCTTCCTTCTCGAGCCCTAAGGGTTAGATGCTTCTCCAGGCAGAGAGTGGGGGGTAGATCCTTCTCCCCTGCAGGTGCCTCCCTCTGAAATGGCCTCCCTGACCCTCCCAAACTTTAGCCGGACCACCTGAAGTTCCGGAAGCAGCTCAAAACGTTCCTCTTCTCCTCTGCTTTCTCTCTCTCCCTCCCCTGCTGACCTACCTGACCTACCCGTCTGCTGTACCAACGGGTTGCTTGGCTACCCTCTGTGTCACTGAGTCCAGGCTCTTTCTTGATCAGTCACCCTTGCACTGCCTCCAGGCCTACCACACAGTTAGGGGCTGTAACTGTAACCCTACAGTCCCTTGTTCTCCTTGCACTACCCAGAGCCACGCTGCCCTGGCGGCACTTACTCAGAGCAGTGCTGCCCTGGTTTCCCCCTCTCTCTTCCTTGCACTTCCCCCCTCCCTTTGCCCTTGCACTTCTCGTTCTCGCACTTGCACGATTTGAATGACACGAGGCTTAGTAAGATCATTTGTCTTGTCCTCCCTCGGTTTTCCTTCTCTTTTCTTGTCGTGCCTAAAAACATTTGTGTACAGGTGTGTTATATATGACTTATCATAACATATCATTTTATCACAGATGCCCAGAAAAATATACAGTGCCGCAGTAAGAAATGGCTTGACTGGCAGAACGCAAATGCCAGTCTAGCCAGGTCATTACTCTTAGCAGGACTGCTTTATCAGAAATTACCAATTAAAAAAAGTCATACCAAACTTAGGAATGACTAGACTGGCTTCACCAAAATGCGCCTCTAGCCACTAATAACAAATATTATGCCTGCTTAGCATGGACATGGACGACCATTATGATTTATTGCACAACTCCACCCCCACACACATCCCTTCTCCCTCCCATCCCCTACCCTAACCTCCAAAATCAGCTCATTGGCCCAGAATTACCTCCACGTCCCTCTTCCTTGTCCCAGTGCTTACGTATGTGGCTCCTTGCCTCACTGGTAAATACTGGGATGAGGAAGGGTGGGACTAGGAGTAATGGAGATTACAGGTAGCTAAGTCAGGCATTACCTTCATGTACTTGTGTACTTGCATAGTGCCTCATACACAAGTACTGCCTCATACACAAGTACTGGGATGAGGAAGAATAGGGTTAGGTGTAAAGTGTAAAGGGCCCGGCCCAGCAATTACTAATGTACAACATTTCACTGTTAGTACCTGCATTCAAATGCCAAATTGTTTAAGCAATTGAAATTGTGATGTGGGTTTAGTACTTGCATGTCAGGGGAGTGATTGGAAGGGTAGAGCGGAAACAGGAGACCAGTCATTCTCACAGCAGCCCATAAGTGGGTGCTTTCAGATCCAAAGGAGAGAGTTAACTGCTGGTAAGATTGAAGCTGCACTAGAATAGTCTCATTAAAATGCGTAAAGAAGTTAGATGCCCCGACACAAATAAGTTTGCTCCTCCCCACCACACGTGAAGTTAGCACCTCTCCCAACATTTGAAGGGTTAGCCCCCCTAAAATGTAGGTTTTGTTGCGCCCCTGAACACAAGCACACACACCATTCACCATATACACACACGCACATCCAGCCATCCAGACATTTAAGAGTGCACTCTTTCACCATACAGGCCAACCCAGGCAGCCACCCATACATTTAAGTGTGTACCCTTCTCCAGCATGGGGTCTGGCATGGATTCACATGCTCATGAATATTCCCCGTCGTCAGGCTGGGAATCCTCGGTAAAGAAAAAATCAGTATCAGTTTCGTTAGTAGTAACCAATCACTGATCTCTGCGTCATACTGACCACAGCCAATGACTGCCCTCTACCTAAGCCCCGCCTCTGGCAGCCATCTTCAGATTTTTACCGCACGTTCAAGTGTTGGGATCCTCGTGCTATTGCTCTCGAGCTTTAGTGCTATTTTTCACGTTTTTTCTCAAAAAAATTTCTCTTTTTTCGGTCAAAAGAGCCTCAAGCTCCACCGTTTCTTCATCCGATCAACGGGGACGGATTCTTCTACGCCCCTCAAGGGTGAAGATTTCATCGAGCCACGCTTTTGGAGGATTCCAGAAGTTTCTCAGGCCCATCTCGGACATGGCCCAGGAGAAGGGAAGCTCGACGCCCGGAAAGCTGTTCAGGGTCTGCCCTGGGTGCCAGCTTCAGAATGTCTTTAAGGAGGACGAACACTCCCTTTGCCTTTACTGCCTACATGAGGACAAGACGCACGTGGAGAAGGACTGTGCGTTTTGCGGCAATATGTCGGAGCGGACCATGAAGGACCGCCATCAACGTCTCGCCAACTGGCTGGAAGGAAAGAGCCCGTCAGGCGAGAAGAAGAAGAAGTCTGAGCGGTCTTCTAAGACCTTTGAGGGCGCCCCGGCGACGGGGGTCCAACAGAAGGCCAAGCACAGCGAGTCCGCTGGCACCGGGAGCGCCGAACGGTCGGGCTCTACGGGCGCCAGGCAGGGCGCATCCTCCCCGGCGCCATCAACCACGAGCCAACGCTCTGGCTCGGGTAAGAGGAAAGCCGAGCACCTGGCGAAGCTCCTGGAGAGACCCCGGTCGAGGTCGAAGACCCCATCGGAGGAGGAGCGAGGCGGTGACCCTCCCCCCAAGGAGAAGGTGGTGAGCGCACCTAAGGTGATGAAAGCCTTGATCCATCCGGCCAAGGCCTCTATCGAGGCAGTCGCGGCGGCCCTGGCTCAGCCTGTGGAGGCTACACCAGTGGTGGCGACCTCGGGGCCCAGAGTCTCCCTGCCACCGCGGAGGGAGTCCTCTTTCATGCCCATCGACAGGACCCCCGTGAAACCTCAGACGGAGAAGAAAAAGGGGGGGCAGGAGGTCGTCGTGGATTCGGCCTCAACCTCTGAGGAGGAGCTGATTGAAGTCTTAAGCCACGGCGTTGGCGTGGAAGAAGACCAGCCCGTCGGGAGGGACCCCGACGTAGGAGACGAGAATGTCGAGGGTGCCGACGGGGCTCCTGTCCGCCCGTCGGACTCCCCTCAACCAGTGCCGCAAGACAACTCGGCGGCCATTTTGTTGGCTATACAGTCCTTATGCTCGGAGATAAGGACGAGACTGCCGTTACCACCAACGGAGGAACCGTTCCCGACGGGGGACCCGGAGCCAGGCCCTTCTGGGAGCCCTCCCCCTAAGAGAAGAAGGATTCATCCTCCACCTCCTTTTCAGCCATCGCGCCCTGTTCAGCCCTCCTCCCCGTCCACGACACGTGGGGATGATACGGGGACTGACACGGCCGCGTCGGGTATAGACGACGAGGTTTACGACGAGGATCTCCCGTCGTCACCTCCCACCCGGGCTTCCCCGCCCGACGAGATTGGATCGTTTCACTCCATGATCGACAGGGCATCTGACCTTTTCCAGCTCTGCCCGGAAGACAAGAAGAAGGAAGGTTTCCTTTATCAACGGCGTGAGCCCAAGAGGAAGACGGTCCTCGCTGTACCTCTACTAGACGATATTTGGGATGAGGGCCTGGCCCTCCTCAAGAACCCATCCACGACGCTGGCTAGAAGGGATCGGTACGAGAAGAAGTACCGGGTCCCGGACGCGGCCCCCTTGTGCCTTCGGGCACAGCCGACCCCGGACTCGGTCGTCTCTGCGGCGGCCAGGAAGAAAGCGGGGGGGGCGTGGCCTGTACGTCGACCTCCCCGCCGGACGGCGAGGGAAAGAAATTAGACACTATGGGACGCAGAGTCATCTCGTCGGCAGCGACGACGATTAAGGCGGCCAACGCCTTGGCTATCGTAGCCCGCTACGACAGGGAGTTGTGGTACAATCTGGCCCCCCTGCTGGACTTCCTACCAGACGACAAGAGGGCGGAAGCCCTAGAGATCTTACAGGAAGGAGAGGTGGCGTCGGACCACGCCATTACGATTGCGACGGACATCGCTGACCCTGGATTTCGCCAGTTGGGCAACGGGGTGTGCCTTAGGCGGCGTGGATGGCTCAAGGCTACTGACTTCCGTTAGGACGTGCAGACCAGAGTCTTGGACATGCCGTTCGACGGAAACAACCTGTTTGGGAAAACAGTGGACGATTCCCTTCAAGCCATCAAGGCGGACACGGAGACGGCCCGGGCTCTTGGGGTTCTTCAGCAGCGGCGGCCGCCCTTTCGGAGCGGCGGAGGCAAACAGGGTGCCTCCAAAGGTTCCAGCGGCGGATTTTTCACCTACCGTCAAGCGGACCGTTCGTCGTCACAGGAAGCTTACAGGGGACGAGGCAAGTCAGGCGGACCCCGCCGTCGTTGCCAAGGAGGTCAAGGCGGCAAAGCCTCGTCGAAGCAGGACTGAACCGGCCGTGGGGTCGGGCCCCCACCGAAGCACCCCGGTGGGAGGCCGGCTGGCGAGCTTCGTCAGCGTGTGGGAGTCCATCTCCACCGACCGTTGGGTGCTGGACGCCCTAGCTCAGGGTCATGCGCTCGAGTTTCTAAAGAAGTGCCCGCGTGTTCCCCCTGTGGCCAGGAAAGAACATCACGTCCCTCAACTTCTCTTGGAGGTAAAGGCGATGCTCAAGAAGGGCGCCATCGAGCTCGTCCCAAAGAGGCTTCGGGGCTCCGGAGTTTACTCAAGATACAGATCTTGTCCACCAATTACTGCCATGGCCTGGGAATGAGGAGATCTTCATGGGCCAGATTGAAGTCCAAGTAGATTCTGAACAGAAAATCATTACCCTTGTATTTTCAGGCTTGTCTCTTTTTGGGGCTCATTTGGATACCAAAATGAAAACTCGGTCCAAGACTCTTAAATTAATGGTTCTATGTCATTTCCATCAACAACCGTTTTTACGACAGGAGTTTTTATGAGTTTTTGGTGAAAAAACTCATCAACTTTGTTTGAGGGGGGGGGGTTTACCTCCCCAATGCCACCCGTCCTCTACCTATTTTCTGTTTTTCCTGACCCCCCCCAACCATTTTTGTGTCCCCCCAACCCCAAAATAAATTTGAAACGTTTTTTGGGGCAAAAACTCATAAAAACAACCGTTGTGAATACAGGTATCGAGGAAAGGACGTTGTACCAAATTAACTGGCCCAAAGGTCTCCAAGACCACCCAGCCATCTAAACGCACTACAACAATCAAGGTAGAGCCATGTCCCCTACAATGTGCGTTGATTAATGCAAGATCACTTCCAGCACATGCGACTGAAATCCATGACCTGATTACCAACTTGGACCTTGATGCGATAGCCATTACCGAAACATGGCTTTATGAAGTTTCAGGACCTGCCATCTCACTAGCCCTTCCACCAGGATACAATATCTTCCAAAAAGACAGACCAACTGCTAAAGGTGGGGGAGTAGCCCTTATAGTCAAAGAGACTCTAGCAGCTAGACAAACTTCGTCACATCTAGGTGACAATGTGGACTCCCTTTCAGTCAAGATTTCTACCGTCAGCCAGGCCCACTAGCTGATTTTCATGAAATCTAATCCATCTCCTTGGGGAACATCTAAAAACCTCTACTAAAGCCATTCTTATAGGGGATTTCAATCTGGGCTTTAATGACCCCAAATATAAACATGCCAAAGCCCTAGCCAAAGGTCTACTGGAACTTGGCTTCCAGCAGAAAATAGACATTCCGACCCATTACAAAGGGCGCACTGTCACGACCGTCGCCCAAAACCCCCTCTCGCAAACCCATTGGCCAGGTGGAGTACGGACTCGGGCCTCTAGAGCCTGGCATCCTCTTCCAAAACCCTCTTGGGGCCAGTCCTGGCGCCTATGGCGCCAGGCTCATACACCATGAAAAACAATGTGCTTGGGAAACTACTTTATTGTGTTGTCAGCCAACATGGAGGCATCCACATAGCTTGGTTCCTCGGAACCAAGCTATGCGGTCTAGTGTTTTGGGTGTGGCAGCCTAGGGACTACTTTACCTGGACTATTTTGTTGGGGCTATTTAAACCACACCCCGAGCAAGACAACACGCTTCATGTTACTTTGCAGCTTGCAACGTGACGCTCATCGTGTCCAGCTATACTCCCGAACCTCGGAGAAGCAGAACCTGCATGGAGACAAAAGGAACATCATTAGCAGCAGCATCTTACCTGCAGTCTTCATCTTTAGTTACTTGCAGCTCCTGAGAACAGCTTTCCTTGGATCTGTATGCCTCCGAGACTGCACGACCTGAAAGAGGAAGATAGAGGCAACATTAAGAAAGCAGAAGAGATATTGCAAATTATGAACTGCTCAAAAGGCTTACCTGGCTGGTCGCCTCTCGGCTAGCACCACTCCGGAAAATTCCACACACGCTGAAGAACACTGCGACCTGCAAGGAAAGAAGACCAAACAGGTTTTCAAACGCAAGCCATCGCAGCGCTGCACATAGTGCTTACTTACCGCATCATAGCGCTCTTATAGCGCCATCATTTACCAGCGGGGCTCAACCAAGCCAGCTCGCCGCGCTGAAGCGCCGCATACCTAAGGGAGAAAAAGAGACATTATTAAACATGAGAGGCATGCAGGATAGCAACAAGAACCGCAATAAGACCTACCTGAAAGATATCAAACGGGCTGGCGTCAGTGAAGTAACTGGACCGCACACGTCCACGAAAGACAACACGCCCCTGCAGGAAGGCAGGACAGAGAGCAAGCCTAACTCTACCTCAAGGTGAGGAGAGGGCCCCTGAGGGGCTGAAATCATACGGGGGTGGAGTGAGGATAATTGCACCGGTCGGCCAGTCCTGAACACAGTCCTGTATTTTCAGGCAGAACCTTCCCCGCAGACCACATCTGGGCAAAACTGAGAAGCATACCAGCGAGTAACCTGGCTGGGTGGCGTCACTGTGGATACCAGGTGAGCGTAACAGAACGTGAAGCCTACCGTAACAAATCCACCTCGGCGCCATGGAGACATCAGAAATGGGCCAATTGGCCCAATTACTAGGAGAGCTTCCTGCTGAGGTTCATTCTGCCCGACAAGAGACTAATGCTCTCCGGAGGGACTTGCTAGTGACCAAAGATCGTACGGAGGAGATCAGTAGGCAGGTCCTGCAATCCTCTGCCTGGGAGCAACCCACTGATGCAAATCCCCACCTTACCATCTACTACCCCCACTCTAGTACAGATCAAGTTACCTGGAACAGTTCCCCTGGCACCACCGGAAAGGTTCTCAGGCGACCCACGGAAGTATGCAGCATTCATCAATCAGTGTTGCCTTAATTTTTTTTGTAGGCCTGGAGCATTTCCAAACGACCAAGCTCGGGTAGCCTTTGTCTTATACCCGAGTGGTAGTGCAGCAGATTGGTCGGTGCCGTTGGTGACCCATGACAATCCTCTATTACATGACTTTGGGGGGTTCCAGAGAGAAATGGAAAAACATTTTGCTCGCCATACCCAGGAACAAGCAGTAGACCATGAACTCTTGTCCCTCCGACAGGGGAATCAGGACTTGTTAACGTACATTGCTACCTTCAACAGACTGGTTGCCGAAGCTAGGTGGCCAGAAAACAAAAGAACCACGTTATTCCATCGAGGCTTATGAGGCGAATTAAAGGACGTCTTAGCCCAGGTGGTTGATCCACCCAGACACTGTGCCAAGTTCATAAATCTGGTTGTGCAGCTAGACCACTGGTTGCAGGACCGAAAAGCACACCAGTCTAAGACGGACCCTCGGACGGTGTATGTTCGACCAAGGGAAAAAACACCCCGTGTGCCTGAAAATGCTATAGAACCCATGCAGATTGGAGGGATACGGCCTCCATTAACAAAACAAGAGCGGGACAAAAGAAAACAACAACATTGTTTGTATTGTGGGAAACCAGGACATTTCCTGAAAGACTGTCCAGTAAAACCCCCAAGAAGAACAGTCAGGGCCACAGAGAAGGATGAAGCTAAGGAATCGGAAAACCACCAAGCTCGACAAACTTAACAATACCAGTGATCTTAATTAACCACCAACATTCGTCAAGAATACATGCCGTTGAAGCATACATCGATAGTGGATCCGTTGGAAATTATATTGATCAAGAACTGGCAGCAAAGATGGAGCTTCCTTTGTGTTTCAAGCCAACTATGGTGGTAGGATCTACGCTCTCACAGAACCGGAAAACCTTCATTTGAAATCCTATTTAGACCAGTACCTTGCAAATGGATTTATCCGTCCTTCGAAGTCCCAGCAGCCAGTCCTTTGTTCTTCATTCCGAAAAAGGAAGGGAACTTGAGAACCTGTATTGACTACCTCGCATTGAACCAGATCACCGTGAAGAACCGCTACCCCTTGCCTCTGATCCCTGAGATGCTAGACCAAGTTAAAGATGCCCAGATTTATACCAAATTGGACCTTCGAGGAGCGTACCACCTGGTCCGAGTCAGAAAAGAAGATGAATGGAAAAAAGCCTTCCGTACTAAGTACGGCTTGTTTGAATATCAAGTCATGTCCTCGGGTTATGCAACGCTCCTGCGGCATTCCAATATTTCATGAATGAACTCTTAAGGGAGTTAATTGATGTGTGTGCCTTAGTGTACATAGACGACATCTTAGTACACTCAGCCTCGGAACAAGATCATGTCAGGCACGTTTGTTCAGTCCTCACCAAGCTCCGTCAACATCGCTTATTTGCAAAGCTTGAAAAATGCTTTTTTCACCTCCGCTCCAATCCTGCGACATCCTCGTCCAGACCTCCCTTATGTTGTTGAAACTGATGCGTCCAGTCTCACAATGGGGGCTGTCCTTTCACAGAGAGACCCGGTACATCCTGTGGCCTTCTAGTCGAAAAAGTTCTCACCTCCAGAGATGAATTATGCCATCACGGACAAGGAACCCCTGGCTATCAAATCCGCCTTTAAAGCCTGAAGGCACTACCTTCTGGGGGCCAGACACACGATTACAGTCATCACAGACCACCAAAACCTGCAATATCTCTAAACAGCCAAGGCCCAGTCCTCGCGCCAATTACGGTGGGCCCTTTTCTTTGCTGAATATGATTATGTAATCACATTTCGAACAGGAGTCAGAAACGGAAAGGCAGATGCCTTATCTCGCATGGGCATAGATGAAATGGAATATACAACTCTAGACCCAGTACCTAGTATACCTGAAGACAAACTCTTGGGTATCGCGACAGCCTTAACGCAAGCAGAACTACGAAAAGAAATCCAACGGACAATGAATCCTGATGCCTTCCTCGCATGGCAAACTCAAGGAGAACAATATACCATTAAGGACCATTGTTTTAATAGAAGCAATGAATTCTACCATGATTTCTCAATTGAGCAAGCTGGTTCCCCGTGCTGACTGTCCGGATAGTCCTTCAACTTTGGTGACGGTGCTTAACGAACAACAGCTGAAGGAACGCAAATTCCTCAATTCCGAAAAGGATTTCTTTTTCATGTCTCGCCGTGCAAAAAAAGTGCACCTAAGGGCAATGAAAAGAAATGCAAAGAGGAAAAAGGATTCCATCGCTAAAAAGTCTGACAAGGAGGGAAGTAACAACAATAGGACATCATTGAGATCTGAATCTTCTCAGATCTTCGAACAAGAAACGGTCATAGTAATTTCTGATGAGGAAAGTATTGACCTTCAGCAACTCTCAAAGGAGAGTCAGGAGGCACTAATATTGACTCCAAGCATTACATCTAAATCACAAACCAAAAATAAAAGGATTGAATCTATCACGAAAAAAGCAAGAGTCCTTGAGAAAATGACAACAATTAAGCCCCCTCTGGCCGATGTCCCGATCAAAAGCCTTCTGGTTAATCTCGAATCATTGGTAACTGAAAAGGAGACCAAAGTGATCGACGAGACATCTCTCTCACATTCGAAATCGAATTTGACCAGCTATTTTCCGATTTTAGGAAGAAGCTGTACTACTAGAAAAGACGTCGCACTCGAGCATCCCATCGCCAATAATAAATTAAAAACCAATACCAACCCTCATCCGGAATTGAGCTTGCACTGAGCTTCCTTGCTGTCAGGGATCCCTGTAGGAAAAAAAGAGATTAGCAAAACCAAGTTCTCAAATACGATAAATGGCAAGGGCAAAGTATCAGTATTAGATACTGAATCTGCCCAACATAAATCCAAATCCGAAGCACCCACCCCTGGCAAGGACAAGATGCCCTTGTCAGATAACGAGTCGGAAAATGAACAAGCTACTTCAATGAAAAGGAACAGTACCTTTGGCAAAGAGGAGGCAAAAACTATCTTTGCCCCTACTCGTATTTCCATACACGGTCCAGCTCTGAGTAGAGTCGTTCCTGAGACCAACTCTAAGGACCTCGCAAACTCTTATCAAATCCCTCTAGGAGTTCTGAAAAAAGCACTGGAAGAGGCTATGTTTAGTATTGAAACACTCATGAAGTCGATCCCTGACGTAGAACCATTGCCACCTTTATGCACTGAACTAAAAAGCCCCTTGAAATCCCACCATGAGATACTAGAAATTCTCAGAAAGGCTTTATACACCGCCGATTTGAATGTTGAAACCCAAAGTAAGGCATTACCAACATCCAGATCGCAAATGGTGAAAGGGGAAGCTCCCCCTCCTTCTTCGAATTGAGGAGAAAAACCCTGAGAATTCGCCTGAGGTTATTAATAAATTCCACCTTGTTGGCCTCGAAGGAAACAGGGCTTCGATTGCAGGGAAGCGCATTAATCAATCTTTTATCCTGTCGCTTTTCTCACGTATCCCACAAATAAGAATGGTTAAATCTGAAGACATTCTTAGAGTGTCTATAGCCCAGACTGACAATTGTAGAGCAGTATGCTATTTGAGCTCTGAAACCATACTGAAGTTTCTTTGGTTTCATCGTGATGAGCTCAAGAATCAAGGTCTAAACCTATTTACCTTTGAATTGGAATCTATAGCCAATGACTTTCTAGCCTACATTGACCCTGCCGTTGCTGCGAGATCAGTGAGTGGTATTAACGCTCAACAAAGTAACGGTAGAGTTGATGGAGATTTGCATGCGCTCCTAACCCATGTAGCCATAACAAAAGGTATGCCATGGCTTGAACCAATGGTCACTGCTTTTTCGCCCGATTGAAATGGACACAGGAAGATCTCAAATGGGCAATATCAAAAATATCATACTCTAAATCAGCAGGCCCTGATGGCCTTCAACCTTGCCTTTATAAAGCTGACCCTGAGTTTTGGGTAGAAATTTTGAAAACTAAATTTGGCTTTATTATCTATACTGGTCAAATTCCCCCCTCACGGACTACAGCAAATATTGTCCCAATATTCAAAAAGGGCGATCCTACTCTGCCACAAAACTACAGACCAATCTCTTTGATCGATACAGATGCGAAATTGTTCGCCATTCTTCTCCTACACGACCTTGAAAAGTTTATTGAAGAAAACAGCCTCTACTCGAGATACCAAACAGGTTAAAAAAAGGTATGAGTACCTCATTGAATGCTGCTGTCATGTCCCACCTCATTGCAGGCACAAAGGGAAAGAATTCTCAATCTATATACATGGCCATGATAGACATGACTTCAGCTTTTGATAATGTGGTACAAAACCTCCTATGGAACAAGTTGAGGTCGATGGGAATTCCCTCAGCACCACTCTATTGGTTTATCAAACTCCATACTAACACCTCATACAAAATAAAAAATCTCTGCAGACGGTAGAACTGATCCCATTAGCACGTCAATTGGTCTCAAGCAAGGCTGCAACTTAGCGGCAACTTTTTTCAATCTGTATCTTTCTGACCTTGATAAGGAATGGGACCATAGCAACTTGTTCTCTGTGAAAATGGGCTCTTTACAGCTGAAATGGATTGCGTTTGCAGACAACATCATAGTCTTCGATCCCACGCCGGCCGTGCTGCAAATTAAGCTATTGCTTTTTCAGAAATTTGCAGTTGCACATAACCTTATTCCAAACCCTGCAAAAACAGCCATTTTAAAATTCGGTACCAAGCAAAACAGTAAAAGATATCAATGGGAGATTATGCAAACCAAAATCCATTGTACCTCCAGTGCGATATATATGTGGGTTACAACTTAACTGCTCAAAATTCAATTAAACATTGGACGGACTTAATCAAAAATAAGTCGCGCCCTCTATTATCCCAACTCAAAATGATTTATTCAAAATATTGTAAATTTTCACTAACACCCATGATAGAATTTTTGACTCTAAAAATAGAAACTGTCATCCTCTACTCTATTGATATGTGCTTAAGTGACATTACTGCAATCTTGGACTCCACACAGGGATCACTGCTAAAATCTGCTATGCACCTTCCAATGTGCATACCAAATGCAGTGCTACGTCACGAGCTTGGGTTGGTTGCATTATCTACATGCTGGAAATGGCGTCTGTTAGGAAAGATTTCATAATTGTAGGTAATTTTCCTTCCATGTGGCAACCCCTAAACTTTTTGCTGTTGTTTTTTACCTTGTTCTCGACTTTGCCAGAGAAGTGCAGCCTTCTGCCGCACTCCTCTGGGCTTTCGCTCCTTTCTTACGGGGAAACTGACATGCCCTTAAGACAGTCAGTACCGGGGAACGCTGTTTCCCGTAGTTTCTTTTATCATGTTGCGGCTTTCGTGCAACATGACACAAGAGGGGACTGTAAGCTAAGTTACAGCTCTCTTGGGTCTCTAGCCTTCTACAGGCCCTAGATACTCGTTTAGGATTGTATCTGATCGGTGCAAGTGATTCAGGGACGGGAATGGTGGCAGCGATCGTTTCTTGTGTTTTGAGCTCCTTTTGGCGTTCTAAGCGCTTTTTCCACGCTTAACCCAAAATGGTGGCCTGGCTCCCAAAATGGCCAGACCACGAGGCTCCTTTGTCCTGTCCGCTGACCGTCTTGCTCCCTTCACCTTCCCCAGGTCGAGCCGACCCGGGGCCTTCCTTATTTGGGCATGTACTTACCCGCGAAACACAGATGCTTTCGCGGGCTTCTACATGTCTTGTGTGTGCCTCCAGGATGTGGGCTGGGATGTCTGGTCCCAATACACATCCTGGGTGCCAGAGAGTCTAGGGTGGTGTGAATGCCTGGGACCACTGTGGTCCGTGATTGGTCCACGAATGGTGTGAGTGTTGATGAGCGGATCTCCCATTGGGTCCCCTCCGTTTTGGCGCAAAGGGAACCGTGGATAAGAGGGGGCTAGAAACACCACTACAAGATCGATCTCCTGAGTTCTCACGAACAAAGGAATACAGGAGCCAAGTATCCTGCAACCAAGAGGCTGAACCGAGGAATCGCTGGTGACCCGCTGAAGGACTTCTCCTCTGCACTGCTGTCGTCTTGTGAAACCCTTTTCACCTTTGATCGAACCAGAAGGCCTGTACTGGTACTTCGACCCTTGGAATAGCGGGAACAGCTATTCTCGGCATCTTCACCATTTCCCGCCAGTAAGCCTTCGGAAGCGTCTCTGGGCCATCCAGCTGACTGACCAGCTTACACGGGAGTCTTGCTCTGTAACCGCCGCCAGGTTGTGTAGTATTTTGAGTCCTTGTCACTCTCACACGCTTCGTACACTTGGCGTTCCCAGGTCTGAAGTGAGTAGTGTACATTTGGCTCAGATACACACGGCCGCTCCGTTGCCCTGCTGTGGTAACAAACTGTGCGGGTTTCTGCGATTGGGACGTCTTTTTACTCAACACGACGACGAGGCGCTCCCTGCTCTTCTGAACCTGCCAGCGACTGAAACTGACGCGGAGAAGCCTGGGTCTGCTTGCATCGGGGACCGGTGAGTAGCATAGCTAGGATCTGGTCGCCCTCCTGCAGGAGCCCATTGCTTTTCCCCGCTGTGTCAAAACAGCACCCTTTTCCGTACTCACGCTCTGCTTCTGCCCACTGTGGAGGCTGCGCTTGAGTCGCGGAACTTGTTCTCCTTCATTTGTGCACTAAACTGAACTGCCTGATTTCCCTCGAAGAGCTTCTCCTTTTTCCCGTTGGCACCAGCGCGTGCAGGTACTTTTGAGCACAAGGCTCCACTCTTCGCAGGGCTCGGACTTCCATTTAGTTAGGTGTCTCTGAAGGCGGACTGGGTCTAAGCATTATTTCGCACTGCCTGTTTTCCTTCCCTTTTAGGTGGACTACACATTTCGTGCATATAACGCTTGAGACTTGTTGTATTTGTATATATATTGTATTGGTATGGTATGTGTTGGTTTACTATTGTTATATTGTGATTTTCTCGCTACGGTCATTGTTTTAAAGGCCTTGGAATAAATGTGTATATATTTTTAATATAAAACCTGTTTGGAATAGTTTGTAAGTGTCCTTGCTTTGTGTGCTCATTGCGGGCTTTCAGTCACCCTCACCCCTCTTGAGACCTAGTCTTGACCGCCGCGATCGCTACCTTGATTGGTCTGGCTCGTCCAGAGGTTACCCTGTTCCAAGTAATTAGGTTGGCCTTCTGAACTTCTGCGCCACCAGGACAGAGTTCAGAAATCCGTCTTAACAGCGTCAACTATCGGGTTACATAAAGATCCGCTTTCCGCCTAAAAACTCTTTGTATGTTGATTTGAATGGGTTGCTGAACTCTTCTACTCCTGCCTCCTTTAAGAAATATAATCTGAGTATGCAATACATTTTGAATTCCTTATGCAGCACTATAGATGATGTATACCAGCGTCCTGCTTTTGCAAAAAAGAAGCTTTTTGAACAGGATTGGAGGTGCACTATAGAAAGTATATCAACATATAAAATGTACAAAGAGTATGGTGCCTTCCTAAAACAACGCACTCCCCGATTTGATCATGTAGTCTTATTCCCATGCAATCATACGCGGCAAGCTTACATTAGGTATAGATTGAATTTATATCATACTAGAGAAAGAACTGCTAACTGGATAAACAATGGTGAACCAAAGGCAACGAAATGTCGCTTTCCCCTTTGCAAAGAGCTGATTGAGTCCATGAAACATCTCATTCTTGAATGTCCACATTTCAAACTAATGAGGACCAATCGGCTCTCGAAATTTGTGAATACTGACTTTGAAGACTGCATACAATTTCTTTGGGCACAAATGATGCAAGGGACACATAAACCTTTGATATTCAAATTAGATAGTTTGTGTAAATACATTGAAAACGAGTTGCTCAAATTTTAAGTAGTAGAGGATATAAAGTGTTTGATAGGATATCCTCTTTTTTTTTTAATCTGTCTATAATATGATGTAAAGTCTGTATGTTGCATATGCAAATATTTTATTGTTTTATTGTTTTCTCTTGTACTTTGTTTTGTAAAGGTTCTACAATCTTTTTTGTAAACGAACCAAACACAAATAAAAAAAAAAGAATATACCATCAAGGACCATCTACCCTTTTTTAGGGATCGCCTATATGTACCCAAGAAGGAATTACAACAGCATATTATTTCAAACTATAACAATTCACTGATCGAAGGGCATCCTGGGATCGCCAAAAACCTAGCTAAGGTGAAAGAGAACTTTTGGTGGCCTACCTGGCGTAAGGACATCATTCAGTATATTCAGTCCTGCGGTGTCTGCGCACAAAATAAATCACAGAAACAAAAACCATCTGGTCTCCTACAACAATTGGACATTGCTCCAGTTCCATGGCACACTCTTTCCCTTGACTTCCTCACTGATCTACCTCCAAGCCAAGGGTTCAACACCATCCTTGTAGTTGTAGACTTATTCTCGAAGATGGCCCATTTTATTCCTCTCAAAGGCCTCCCAGACGCAGCCACTTTAGCAAAAGTGTTCCTGGAGGGCGTGGTTAAGCTACATGGCTTCCCTTCGGTTCTGGTCTCTGATCAAGGCAGCCAGTTTGTTTCTAACTTCTGGAAAAAATGTTGTGCAATGGCGCAGATCGACGTTCGGCTATCTACCAGTCACCATCCCCAAACGGACGGCCAAACCGAGAGAACCAATCAGACACTCGAGCAATATTAACGGTGCATGCTGCACCACGAACAAAGGAATTGGAAAGACCTACTATGGATAGCCGAATATGCATATAACAATTCTTTGCATTCAAGCATGGGACAAACGCCCTGCAATACCCTTTATGGCAGACATCCGGGTACCTCTGAACTAGACCTTCCAGCCAACTTGGCAATGTCAGCGGTAAAGACTCTACACACAACCATTACTCGGGCTTTCAAAAGGGCTAAGGAACATCTTATTCATGCCAAAGAAAAATAAGAGATTTGCCGACCAACACTGTAAAAAGGCCCCTGATTATCAAGTAGGAGACAAAGTTTGGTTAGCCGCTAAATTCGTACCCATCAAGGGAACCCGGACCTTTCATCCCAGATTCTTGGGACCCTATACCATTAAGGCAATTATCAACCCAGTAGCCGTGAAACTGGATTTACCACCTAATCTACAAATCCACCCGGTATTTCATGTGTCCCTCCTGAAACCAATGCAACCCAGCACACGGATTGGGACACCACCTAAGCCCATACTTGTTGACGGAGAACCAGAATTCGAAGTCAAAGATATCTTGGACTCTAAATACTCTAGGACCAAGCTATATTATCCTGTCGATTGGAAAGGATTTGGACCACAAGATAGATCCTGGGAGCCCAGTGAGATTATCCACGCACCGCGTCTAATCAGGAAATTCCATCAGAACTTCCCAACCAAACCTGGGCCAGACAGAAGGAACACCATGGGAGGGGCCTTAGGGGGGAGTGCTGTCACGACCCTCGTCCAAAACCCCCTCTGGCAAACCCATTGGCCAGGTGAAGTCAGGACTCGGGCCTCTAGAGCCTGGCATCCTCTTCCAAAACCCTCTTGGGGCCAGTCCTGGCGCCTATGGCGCCAGGCTCATACACCATGAAAAACAATGTGCTTGGGAACTACTTTATTGTGTTGTCAGCCAACATGGATGCATCCACATAGCTTGGTTCCTTGGAACCAAGCTATGCGGTCTAGTGTTTTGGGTGTGGCAGCCTAGGGACTACTTTACCTGGACTATTTTGTTGGGGCTATTTAAACCACACCCGAGCAAGACAACACGCTTCGCCTTACTTTGCAGCTTGCAATGTGACGCTCACTGTGTCCAGCTATACTCCCGGAGCTCGGAGAAGCAGAACCTGCATGGAGACAAAAGGAACATCATTAGCAGCAGCATCTTACCTGCAGTCTTCATCTTTAGTTACTCGCAGCTCCTGAGAACAGCTTTCCTTGGATCTGCACGCCCCCCAGACTGCACGACCTGAAAGAGGAAGATAGAGGCAACATTAAGAAAGCAGAAGAGACATTGCAAATTACGATCTGATCAAAAGGCTTACCTGGCTGGTTGCCTCTCGGCTGGCACCACTCCGGAAAATTCCACACGCGCTGAAGAACACTGCGACATGCAAGGAAAGAAGACAAAACAGGTTAGCAAAGGCAAGCCATCGCAGCGCTGTGCATAGCGCTTATTTACTGCATCATAGCGCTCTTAAAGCGCCATCATTTACCAGCAAGGCTCAACCAAGCCAGCTAGCCGCGCTGAAGCTCTGCATACCTAAGGGAGAAAAAGAGACATTATTAAACAAGAGAGGCATGCAGGATAGCAACAATACTAAAGATCAGCAATAAGACCTACCTGAACGATATCAAACGGGCCGGCGTCATTGAAGTAACTGGACCGCACACAGCCACGAAAGACAACGCGCCTCTGCAAGAAGGCAGGACGGAGAGACCGCCTAACTCTACCACAAGGTGAGGAGAGGGCCCCTGAGGGGCTGAAATCATACGGGGGTGGAGAGAGGATACTTACCCCGGTCGGCCAGTCCTGAACACAGTCCTCCTGTATTTTCAGGCAGAACCTTCCCCGCAGACCACATCTGGGCAAAACTGAGAAGCATACCAGCGAGTAACCCGGCTGGGTGGCGTCCCTGTGGATACCAGGTGAGCGTAACATACACACTAGATTGGGTAGTAGACCACAACTGTGGTGTGGACATTAGCTCCAATACTCTTGTCTCCATGGAATGACCACCACCTTATCCACTTCCTCATCCCTATCAACAGTAATGCTTCTAAAACTCCTCAGCCTGTCCCACCTGCCTTAGCCAGATGCTCCCGTAACCTAACCAAAAACAGGATCCTCCCTTACCTAGACATTCCAGCCCTATAGCCCCAACTCTCTGCAGACACCTCTGTGCTGGCTGAGGTTTACAACACCACTCTCAGTACAGCAGTGGATGCCATTGCCCCGCTAGAGGTCAAGAAAGCAAAAAAAAAGAAACACTCCAATTCTTGGTTCTCCTCCGAGCTCAAAGAACTATGTTCCCTTAAACGCTTAGCCTTGAGCAACTGGCAAAGGACACCACACTAACCGCATACAAAACTCTGGCCAAACAATACAAAAAAGCTATCGTCCTAGCTAAGTCCTCATCCTACAATGATAGGATCTCCAACGCCACCTCTGAATCAAAGGAGCGGTTTTCCATTTTTAAAGAATTGGCTACCAGGTAGGGGTGTCACGGTATTAGTTTTATGACGGTACAATAACCTTCTTGCCAAATGACGGTATATCATGGTTATCGCGGTATAGCAGGTGGAGTTAACTAATCTTAAATATTTTCTAAAAGGTCATAAATTGTCAGATTTATCATTACAAACAAAACCAGGCACCCAGGTCCAGAATTGGGCTTTTCAACATACTTTCCACTGAAATGCCACCCATTGCTTCCACCAAACACAAACACACGTGTGGAGAGGAGGGGGGGGGGGCTGCTGCGAGTGGCAATGCAAACTGAATAGCTTTTCTTAAGAGGTCATTTTGGCTTTTAGCTCCCCGACTGGCTACTGGTGAAGATGAACATGTTGTCATCTTGATAACCTGCATGCCACAGATCAATGGAGTCTGATGGTAGTATACGCTTGTGCGCATACACACACACATGCACACGCACTCTCTCCTTACGTTACAGCCTTTAGTTTACTTCCGGGCCAAAAGGTGTTCAGTAATCACGGACATGTTACCCTTTGGCATTGCAGCAGGGAATACCCACAGAGATGAGTAAATTTCGCAGTGTGACTTATTATATGTAAATTCAATGATAGAACCAGCGAAAGCCCCCATTGCCATATGTTTAGAAAACATTATCCATTATAGATATATAAACCCCAAAGCCGCCAACCCAAAGTCCCGGGAGGATAGCTCAGCAGCAACGTGTGCGCCTTAGAAGCAAGACGACACGAAGCAACACAGGTTCGATCCCCGGGTCCGCGCTTAGAATCCTCTGGGTGTTTAAGCACGCTATAAATACGCAACTAAGACAAAAACAATTACGCAACTAAATAAACAAAAACAATTTCTTTAACAGCGCCTTGATGCCTGCGGACTGTGTGAGCGCTTTAAAAATAAATGTAAATTAAAAAAAAAAGCAAACCCTTTTCCTTCTTGGCACTGTATTTATTCTTCCTATTGCTAACATATTGATTTTGTGTCAGGCACGTGTGGTTTATGGAATGGCATTAAAAACTGCTCAAACTGATACGACTTGGCAGACGGCACATCCAACAGTGCAAGACCAAGATTGCGCAGCACTTGCTTACTGCAGCCTGTCCAAATCAGATTGAAAAGCACACTTAACGGTATGAACGGTATACCGGTATAAACAATGTGACGGTTATTATTGTTCAATTAATTGGTTCACGGTATCTTTAACGGTATACCGTAATACCGTTACATCCCTACTACCAGGTCACCAACACACAAGAAGTCATTAAAGACGAATCCTGGTGCACCAAAGTACAAAGAGCCATGATTAATAAAACTGAACTTCTACAGAAGATGATGAAGGACCTCCTCAATTACCTTTCCAAATAACATGTTCCTGCTTGCTCTACTACCAGCACTGTCACTAAAGAGAAAACACTCTTCGAGGGGATTGGGTCCTCCGACGTATTCCATATCTATGACAGGTAATCACCACAGCTGTGCTGCTTCGGAAACTTTTTTCGGTGTCTGCGTCCTGCGTCGATGACGTCGATGCGCCGTCGTCGAGGACCTCCTCCGACATCCGATGTGATAAGTAGGACGCACGATGTCCGTAGCCTCAGTTCCGTTTTTTCAGCGAACGTGTTGCTTCGTGAATCTCGGTTACGCCTCGACTCTTTGGAGTTCTGTTCTTCTCGGTTCTTCGAACCTGTTCGTTTTTGTGAGAAAATCCTTTGTAAGAAGATGTCTTCTACTTCGTCTTCGAACCCGCGTCCGGGCTTGAAGAAGTCCGGGGAGTGTGGGTCCAAGATGTCAGTGACGGACTCGCACGACGCCTGCCTCTGGTGCCTCAGGGATGCCCACGACACGGATGACTGTATCGACTGCCAGTTGCTCACGTCCAAAGCCTTACGGGAATGTAAGAAGAAGTTGTCGGTAGGTCGAGTGTCCAAGCCCCGGAAGTCGAAGTCTGCGGGGCTTTCGACAGATGATTCGAGAGGTGACTCTCCTCGTCGTCGGAAGTCTCGTGGGTCTCCTTCTAGGAGTCGGTCTCGCCACTCTTCGGCCTCTTCGAGGCATTCTCGGAAGCGCCGACAGCGGCCGTCTTCCAGGTCCTCTTCTGAGGACTCTGCCCGGCATGTAGCTTACCCCACCAGCCGTGCGACGCCGGAGGAATGGGCTCCCTTCGGGAAGAAAATGCTGGCGATTCCCGAGTCACAGGGTACTAAGCCGTCCGCGCCCCCGAGTGGGGTCGGCCGTGAGAGGTCGAGAGACACTGCTCGCAAGAGTGGTCGGCACAAGTCACGAGAGAGGTCCATTCGGACAAGGGGACTCGTTCTCGACTTACCCGTTCCAGGTCCCGTTCCTCGACGCGTTCGAGACCGTGTGCACCTGTGATGTCTTCGAGGAAGACATGACGCCTGAGGCGTTGAGGGCGTCGACAGGCTTTCTCGAGGCTCCGAGGAAGTCGTCGAAGCGGTCGACGCTCAGGTCGTCGAAGGACACGCTCGGAGCTCCGGCTTAGAGGACTGTGTCGACGCCGTCGATGCTGGTGGCGCTGCATCTGACGTCGACGCCGATTTACTCGACGCCGATCCTCTCAGCGCTGATGCCTGTTCTCTCGACGCCGGCGCAGATTCACTCGACACCTTTCGAGGCCGGGGTGTCAGAGGTACCCCGTGGCACGGGGGAACCCCCTAGAAAGGCTCTGGTTAAGATTAAGCACTCTCAGATGCCTTCTTTTCACCACCTGGAATATATTTTGGAGGTGGATGAGGATTCTGATGGCCTGGTTCCTAGTCAGGTTCCAGATGAGATGGTCTCGGGCCATAGCCAATTTGACGATTTGAGGCAGTCACTGCATGATACCAGTGGACTGGACACCTCTCCGGAGGTGGAGTTTTGTAGGCCTGAGCCTGGCTCTCATGCCGATTCCTCGTACCGGCGCCTTATGGCTAGGGTCTCCGAGTACTTGGGATGGTCTGCTCCCCCAGGGGAGTTTGTGCAGGATGATCTCACGGACATCCTTGATGTTGGTCCGCCAACTGACCTGGTACTGCCGTTTCATATGGTTCTACAGAGAAGGGTGGCGGCGGCTTGGACTGCTCCGGAGAGTCTCCTGGCGGTGGGCAGTTCCTTGTCGCGAAAATACCGTCCAGCCAGTAGCGACCCCTGCTACTTGACCAGGCACCCCACTCCGGAGAGTTTGGTGGTGCAGGCGGCCACGGCCCCGGCAAAGCAGGCGTCGTACCCTACCATCCCTCCTGATAGGGACGACAAACGTTTTGATGGCTGGGCGAAGAAAGTGTTTTCTTTGGGTGGTATGGCGCTTCAGGCGGCCAACTCCATTGCTCCTGATGTGCAGTCCCGGCTCCTCAACATGCCCTTTGACGGTGAACACCTTTTTGGCAGCAAGGCTGACGAGAGCCTTGAGAGGTTGCAGACCTCCAAAGCTGCAGCGAAGTCGTTGGGCGCTGCAGTTCGCCAACCTCCGCCTTTTCGTCCTAAGGGACAGCAATGGAGGGGTGGCTCCTTTCGCTATTACTCATCCTTCAGTAAAGCGAGAAGAGCTAGCAGTCAAAGAGGCCAACGCAGGGGTACCAGAGGTGGACGACAGGGTACCCGTGGTGCCTTGGCCGCTCAGGCAGTTGCCTCTTTGCCCTCAGGTAACGCCGCAGCCGCTACCACTCAGTCATGAGGCCATGTCCCATGGTTCGCCGGTTGGGGGAAGGCTGGCGCAGCATCTTGTAGAGTGGCGTGCCATTACTTCAGATGTGTGGGTTCTGGAGATCATAACCCATGGCTACTGTCTTCCCTTTCGGCAGAGGCCTCACGACAGTCCACCAGGGAACCTCTCTTTGAAGAGTCCGGATCCGCTCCTTGCGCAGGTAATTCAAGCCCTGCTGGAGAAAGGCGCCATAGAACTGGTGCCTGTAGCGGAGAGGAACAAGGGATGGTATTCCCCTTATTTTTTGATTTTGAAGAAAGACCGGGGATTGAGATCCATCACGGACTTGCGCGGTTTGAACAAACTCCTCAGGAAGGACAAGTTCAAGATGATTACTCGCTCTCAAGTAGTTCTCCAGGCCCTTCAGCTTCAGGACTGGTTGGTGTCGCTCGACCTCAAGGATGCTTACTTCCATGTGCCGATCCATCCCAAGCACAAGAAGTACCTGAGGTTCGCGGTTGGCGACTCGCACTTTCAGTTTCGGGTCCTGCCGTTCGGATTCACCTCCGCCCCGAGGGTTTTCACCAAGCTCATGGTGGTGCTGGCAGCGCATCTCAGGCAAGGGGGGATTCACGTCTACCCCTACCTGGACGATTGGTTGATCAGGGCGCGCTCTCCCAAGCAGGTCCTGGATCATCTGTCCGTCACCTGCCACTCCCTTCACAGGCTGGGCTTCTCCCTCAATTTAAAGAAGTCCCATTTAATGCCAACACAGCGGCTCCAGTACATCGGAGCAGTGCTCGACACTTCCCTGGGGCAGTGTTTTCCTCCCCAGGTGAGGGCTCTTCACATTCAGCAGATGGTGCACAAGTTTCAGCATGCCCAGACGCTCCCAGTGTTCGAGTTCTTGAGGTTGCTCGGCCTCATGGCATCCTGCATTCTTCTGGTGCCAGAGGCTCGCCTGCGGATGAGATCTTTGCAGTGGGCACTCAAGATGCAATGGTCGCAGTCCTCCGGCAGGATGTCGGACCCAGTTCAGGTGCCACCCTCGGTTGCCCAGGACCTTCTGTGGTGGGCCGTCAAAGGCAACTTGATGAAGGGGGCTCCGTTTTGGCTTCCCTGGCCGGAGGCGACGATCGTGACGGATGCATCCCTCACGGGATGGGGAGCTCATGCCAACGAGCTGTCAGTCAACGGTCGTTGGTCTCCGTCGGAGTCCAGACTCCATATCAATCTGTTGGAGCTGAGGGCCGTCAGGCTAGCCCTGAAGGCTTTTCTGCCGACTGTGCGAGGAAAGAATGTCCTGATCCTGACGGACAACACAGTGGCCATGCACTACCTCAACAAAAAGGGGGGGGGGGGCAGGGTCACTTCCTCTGTGCAGGGAGGCGATGCAGCTCGAGTTCTGGGCCATCCAGCAGGAAGTTTCGATCTCGGCAGTTCATCTGGCCGGAGACGAAAACGTGACGGCGGACGCTCTGAGCAGGCAGAGCACGATCTCCAACGAGTGGGAGTTGGCTCAGGAGATTCTCCTGGAGATCTTCGCCCTTAGGGGGACCCCTCAAGTGGATCTCTTCGCCTCCAGTGTCAACCGGAAGTGCGAGAGGTTCTGCTCGCGGGAATTTCCTCCAAAAGGAGCCTTAGGAGACGCGTTCGTGGTGGAGTGGTCATTCCCACTGCTGTAAGCGTTTCTTCCAGTCCCCGTCATCCCGCAAGTGCTGCGGAGGTTACGGAAGTTCGGTTCCCGGATGATCCTCATTGCTCCGGCGTGGGCTCGGAGGATGTGGTACCCGGACCTTCTCGACTTGTCCATCTGTCCTCCACGTCGTCTTCCCTACTGAGACGATCTGCTCTCACGGGAGGGGGGTCAGGTTCTCCATCCAGAGGTCAGATCCCTCAACCTTCACGCTTGGCTTCTGAAAGGTTGAGGTATAAGGATTGGGACCTCCCTGAAGACGTGATGGAGGTGTTGCTCTCGGCCCGACGGCCAGCAACAAAGTCTCTGTACCGTTGCCATTGGCGTAAGTTCTGCGACTGGTGCAGAGTTCAGAATGTGGATCCTTTTGCATGTGACATCCCCATGGTTCTGTCCTTTTTACTTTCTTTGGCCCACAGGGGCTTGCAAGTGGGTACCATTGAAGGTTACCTGGCGGCGCTGTCCATCTTTAAGCGCTCGTCTGAAGAGTGTTCCTACTTTAAAATCCCTTTAATTTCACAGTTTCTGAAAGGGCTCACTAATGTGTTCCCTCCGTCACCTTTCCTGGTGCCCGGTTGGGATTTAAACCTTGTTCTCAGGTTTCTAACGGGTGCTCCCTTTGAGCCTTTGCACTCTTGTCTTTTGAGACTGACTCTTAAAACTGTATTTTTAGTTGCGGTCACTTCCGCTCGCAGAGTGAGTGAGTTACAGGCACTTTCAGTTAAGCCTCCCTTCACTGTTTTCCATATGGACAGGGTTGTCCTTAGAGTCCGTCCTTCTTTTCTTCCGAAGGTAGTGACGGAATTTCATTTGGCCCAGAAGGTTGTTCTTCCGGCATTCTATCCTCCTCCGCATCCTGGTAAGGAAGAGGAGAGGCTCCATAGGCTTGATCCTAGGAGAGCTTTAAGCTTTTATGTTTCACGCATGTCCCGGGTCAGAGTGGACGATCAACTCTTTATTGGTTACGCTGGAAAGCGTTTGGGACAAGCTGTGACGAAACAGACTTTGTCTCGCTGGATTATTTTGGCCATCTCGGAGTGTTACCGCTTGGCGGGTAAGGACCCACCGGCTGGCTTGCGGGCCCATTCTACCAGGGGTATGGCTGCATCTACTTCCCTGCAGAGGGATGTTCCTATTCGCAACATCTGTGATGCAGCCACCTGGGCTTCAGTACATACATTTGTACGTCACTATTCCCTCGATTCCATCTGAGGACAGGATCTGGCCTTTGGCAAGGCGGTCCTTTGCTCTGCTATTTGATTGACAATTCTAAATTTTGATTCTAAATTCTTTCCCTCCTCCTTGCTCTGGTACTGCTTTGGGAGTCTGTCATAGATATGGAATACGTCGGAGGACCCAATCCCCTCGAAGAACAAATTACTTTCTTACCTGGTAACGTTCTTTCGATGGGATGGTCTGACGACCTATTCCATATCGCTCCCTCCCTACCTTCCCCGCTGCAGAATTTCTTTTGCGATTGCAGCTTACGTTCGGCAAGGCTTTGTGTCTGACTGGCAGTAGACTGTGACACGTTCTAGGGGAAAAAACTACAACTGAGGCTACGGCATCGTGCGTCCTACTTATCACATCGGATGACGTCGGACGTGGTCCTCGACGCCGGCGCATCGACGCAGGACGCAGACGCCGAAAAAAGTTTCCGAAGCAGCACAGCTGTGGTGATTACCTTTCATAGATATGGAATACGTCGTCGGACCATCCCATCGAAAGAAGTTACCAGGTAAGAAAGTAGCTTGTTCTTCTCCTTCAGGGAAGTAACTTGAGACAGAGGGTACTGTACATCATCCAGAAAACCAAACCATCCAATTGTAAAGGGGATGTCTGCCCAGCCAGTTTAGTCAAAGATTGTGTGGATTCCTTAGCACTGTTCCTAACATCATTCATTAATGCTTCTTTCAACACCAACACAGTCCCTTCTTGCCTTAAAGAAGCGTGGGTTTGCCCACTACTAAAAAAAACTAGCTTAGACCCTCAATCACCCTACAATTACAGACCTATCACCACGGTCCCATTCCTGCTGAAAATTCTGGACAAAGTTGCCTACTCTCGAAATCAGAAGTTCTTGGAAGCGAATAACATGTTGGGCAAGAGGCAATGTGGGTTCTGCCTAGGCCATGGGACTGAGTCTGCCCTGTTGGATCTCAAGATCCAACTAAGTGACAACACCCAAGTCCTACTCTCTCTCACCGGCTCCTATGAACAGTACGCTGCAGCCTTAGACAACATCTACGCAGCCATTCAGACATGGATGACAGCAAATGGTCTATGTCTAAACGGAAACAAAACAGAGATCCTACTTGTAGTTTGCAAAGACACGCTTAACAAACTCGACCCGCAATACAAGACTTTCTACATTCATAATACACCTATTACTGTGTTACCAGCAGTCAAAACTCTAGGGGGTTTTATTTACTCCTCTTAGTCAATGACGTGCCAAGTTAGTGCAATTTCATCCTCTGCAGCCTTTACTACAAAAATCATCAATGCAGTCAAACCTTACTTGTCAAACAAAAAACGCCTCCCCATAGCCAGAGCTACAGTTGGGGCAAAACTTGACTATTGTAATGCCCTACTCCTGGGTACCTCCTCGAAAAACCTCCATAGGTTACAAGTTACTCAAAACAATGCTTTTAGAGCTGCTCTGAGCATCCCTAAAAGGGATCATCTGTCGCAGGCAAGGAGAGATGTACAATGGCTACCAGTCAAAGAGCGCATTATTTTCAAAACCATGGCCATCACACATAAGTGAATCTCTTGCACGGCCCCTCCTAATTTATCAGAAAAGATTATTCCTCTCACATCTGCCAGACCCACTCGATCACACCACTCTAACATGATGTACGTCCCCACCTTCAAAAGAACTAAAGCTGGAGGTTCTAGCTTCCAACATCTAGTGCCCAAACACTTCAATGCCTTGCCCACAGCACTCAGAAATGAGGCATCATACACAATCTTCCGTAAAGCTCTTAAAACTAAACTGTTTAATCTGTAACTTTCTATAGCTTATTTAAACCGCAACATTGTTCCACTGTAACCAAGGATCATATTGCCAACCCTTCTTTTCAACTGGTAACTCTACTGTGTGTTTGTATCATCATAGTATTTGTATTTGATTGTCTTTGCTGTCATTTCTCTGTACTACACTCCCAACTAAGTAAGATTTCTGCAACAGCGCCAGGGCCGTTTGTGCGCTTTACAAATGTAAATAAATTAAAAATAAACAAAATAAAGATACCAAGAACAAACACTTGACAACAAGTGCCAGTGTGTCTCCTTTGGAGGAGAGCATGTTTACTGTGAGGCAGGAGTGCCAAGCTATGAAGGAATCCAGCACAGACTTTGCAAGAGGTGTTTCCTCTCTACTCGAAGTAATTGCCATGTATTTTCATTGCTCTGCATGTGCGGCTGCACATGAGGCCACTCCAGGAACGTGTGGAGGACCAGTGGTTCCAAAATACAGGCCAGCGGGCAGAGCCTCTGCCATTGACACAATCTGCAGGGGTGTTTTTCTGTTGATGGTATAAGGAATGGAAGATACTCCAAAAGGTTCTGCTCCAGTCTCCACCAAAAGTAAAATCCTTTGTGATGGATTCGTCCTGCATGGCTGGGGTGAACACATGTACCACTTGAATACTCCCGGAAATGTGTCAGAAAAAGAGTAGACGTACCATGTAACTAGGGGCAGTATATGCCAGCCCTCGAAAACACTGTCATTAATTAGGGTACAGACAGACAGCACATGGTCAATGTATTATCTGAACAAACAAGGATGACTTGAACGGAGCCTGGAAGTGGCTCCAGGCCAGGAATACGACCATCTAATTTATTGAAAAAACCACTAATGATCACACTTTGTGGCAAATAGGGTTGTCCCATGCCCCATTCCTTCATGCAATAATAGTGATGCATAGGTGTATAAAATGATTTGGTGTAGTCGAAGGCATGCACTCAATATCAATTTTATTGGATTGCTTAATGAAGCACATTCACTTCAGATTAGATTGGAGCCTCCAAATTGTATTAAGTCATCCACTGTAAAATGCTTTTATATCCACTAAAATGTGCCCTGGAAACCTTTGAGCTAAAAAAGATCTTTTTCAGACGGAGTTTTTGGAATTAATGTTTCCAAATATTAGAAAATATAAGATCTGGTTATCATACATTGTAACCAGATCTTAGAGTGCCCTATCCACCTAACGCCATCTCGCCTGTACTGTACCTATTCCTATATTTTTGCATATATGCACCTGCTATCCTTTCATTGTATGTGCTATTTTTGTATTTTGCAATTGTACCGACTGATCTTTATTCTTGTCACTTTGTAACACAAGCTTAAAGTTTTCTTGTACCTCTCTGCGCCCTGATACCCTTGGGTCTGGCGTGCATTATAAATAAATAAACAAACTAAAACGGTACGGTAGTGTCTCCAGTTAGATGCATCTGGCACAAAACATGTTAATGAACATCATCAAATGACTAAGGAAAAAGTAAACAAAAATATGTAATAAATAGATGCAGTTACTCCTACTCCCCAGCCCCTTTCCTCCATACTGCATGTGTGACCTGCATAGGGACAGGACCGGAACCATTTTGCTGAGCAAAAATGAATTTTTCCCTTTAAATTTAGAGCGTTTGGAGGCGAGGCTGTGGGCGTAACTACACCCAGGTAGCCCCGCCCATTGGCACCTCACCCAAGTCCTCTTTTCTGCACAGACTGGATCAGATCTGCCTCGTGCTAGTGTGCTAATTTTTTGCTGCGTACCAACTTTTCCCCTGTGTACCTGTTTTTTATTCATCCAGCCTCTGGCGCCTCACTTGTTGGTGTATGTCGGTCATGAGTAGATTTACCAGATTCGCCTCCTTTGAGGGATCCTTCCTGGCTTCAGACCCCCATTCACTCTGTCTGGAATGTTTGGGGCATGATCACCGGTGGGATTGCTGAGCAGCGTGCAATACGCCTAAGCCGAGGTCATTGAAGAACCGTTTATCGCAGAGGACTGTTCAACTCTAGGACTTCGCTCGTCCCAAGTCACAACAGGTAAGTCATCCATTTTCTTCAGCATCTCAGCAGGGAGATTCCTTTGCAGGGAGTTCCTCTGCTGAGAGGGATCCTCGAGATCCTCGTACTGGCACTCGGCCTGAGGCCTCTACGGCTACCATTGCTCCCACCAAGGGGTTATCGGACTACCAGGTCGGGCGTCGAGGGGGCAGCCGGTCCTACTACTGGACTTTGGTCCGAGGGGCTTCACAGCTCTAGTACTAGGCATGCGCTTAAATGTGACCAGACTTCCAGGCTGACCAGGTGACCAGCAAGTGTCTATTACAGTACTGAGAAAAGTCTTGAGGGCTCTCAAGAGCCTAAACATCACTGCTCGACACATTGCACTCAGCCTCCATGTATTTCCACAGTCATGGGGTACCAGACGCAGTCTGGCACCCCGGTGCTTGCTTCGGCTATGGAGAGTCATTTGTCAGTAGGCTTGTCTCCTTCAGAGTGGGCTACCCAGTCAGGCATTTAACACAGGTTGCTCAGCCTAATTAGAGAGACTCTTTTCCAAGAGTTAAGCGGCAGCAGTCTCAGGCACTGTGAAGCACTTCTTAGCCCACAACCACTGGAAGATTTGCAGAGGAAAGTAGTTACCAGTCACAAGATTCCTCAGGAAGGCCTTCGTTTACATGGTCACCAATGGCAGTGGCTCAGATATCCGTACCGCAAACTCCACAGGAAGCATGTGAGGAAAGGTTTTTTAACCGCTTCATGCAGTTTGAGATTGCAACAGGTGACTGGTTTTCTGAAGACCTAATTAAGGAGGTAGTGCAGCAAATTCAGCCTCATGTTCCACCTCCTCCACCACCTTCTACTTCACTGTCACCTCTGCCTCCTTCGGTGCAGCCCCTTATGCAGCCAGTTCAGGCTCCTCCAATTCCACCACAGGCCCTGGCAAGGCCAACTCGGCCTAATGAGCCCATGCCTCAGATTCCATCTTCATTACGACATACTCAGGAGAAGGGTGTAGCACCTTCTGCCACCAGTACACAGCAGGATAAATCTCCTCAGCATCAAGATACTTAGGATGAGGAGGAGCAGGAGGATACGCTGTCTTCATCCAAAGTGTTTCACGATCACATGGAAGAATTGGGGGAATTCCTGGGAGTGCTGGCACCTCCTCAGGAGCAGCCAGAAGCTGGTGTTTTAGCTGGGATTTTATAATTTTCTAGTTGGGGTTCCCGGCGTTGCCGTGTCCTGATCGAGTGGTGTCTCATGTGGCCTGGAGGATGTTGCTCTTGTCCTCTTGTCGGCAAGACTTGCTTCAGTTTGCTCCGGTGTCTCATGTGCAAAGTAAACTGTAACCTTACCATTTCCCATATTTGAAGTGGCGTGATTCTTTTTTCTATTTTTTTATTCTCTTTAAAAATGCTATAAGAAACACATTCGAGCTGTATACAGTAGTAATACATTTCAAAGGAATAACCAACACATCGAACATTTTGCTTTAGACACTTTTCCAAATGTTGCCTCCTTCTAGTACCTACTGTAGTGAATCGGGGTGAGCATCAGTAAATGAGGGTGTCTACGGAGTGATTTTTTGCATCCAAACATAGACTACAATCTTGCCCCAGACAAATGAGGAATCCATGCCAAATTTGGTAGCAGTGGGTTCAACGGTGTGGATTTGTATTGCCGGACAAACATGCACACATCCACCATTTTTTTTTTTACATGTATTAATACCTCCTGTCAAACAGGATTTATTCCACCTGAGTTAAAGGCTGCTACAGTGATTCCACTCTTGAAAAAGCCCTCTCTAGATACCTCTGTACCTGCTAATTTCCGACCTATTTCTCTTCTTCCTGCTCTGATGAAACTCTTGCAATCACTGGTGTCCACTCTCTTGTCTTTTTTCCTTGAAACATCTGACTGTCTTGAACCAGCCCAGTCTGGTTTCCAGCCTGGCAGAGGTACCAAGAGCGTCCTGGTCTCTGTCCAGGACCCTATGGCCAGGCTAGTCGATGCGGGGGGTGTCAGAGCCTTGATACTATTGGACCTCTCAGTAGCCTTCAATACTGTTGACCATCCTACCCTGCTATCCCGCCTGGCCCAAGTCGGTATCTCTGGTGAAGTTCTGGCCTGGTTTTCCTCTTTTCTCAAGGACAATCTCAATCTCTCTTGCTTTCTCCTTTTCTTTCAAAATCTTCCCATCTCATGTGTGGTGTACCCCAGGGTCCCGCCTTGTTATCTATTCTCTTGAATATATACATCTGGGCCTTAGTCTGCCTCATCTGCTCCTTCGGTGTCAGGTGCAATTCATATGCTGACGACACCCAGATCCTGATCCGGCTAGATCTTGATCGGACTGAGGTGTTGTTGTGCCTCCATCATGCCTGACTGCAGTGGGGGAGTGGATGGGCCTTAACTGGCTAAAGTTGAATGGTGACAAGATGGAGATGCTGGTGGTGGGTTCCCCTCCCGATCCTTCACTATGGATTTCGACTTTCTGGCCCTCCTCTCTTGGCTCTCTTCCTGTTCCTGCGATGAAAGTTAGAAATTTGGGAGTTATCATGATGGCCACCTTATCAATGGACGCCCAGGTCTCATCTGTCTGCCAGTCCGGGTTCTTCCATTTGAAAATCCTGAGAAGTCCTCCATTTCATACCATCTGTTCTGCAGCCACTGGTTGTAGCTGCTTTGATATCCAGTCGGCTGGATTATTGTAATTCACTCTCTTGCACAGCTCAAGAGGCTGATCCTCCGCCTGCAACGCTTCCAGAACTTCTCAGCCCAGGTGGCGACTGGATTACCTTATGGTGCCCATGTCTCCCTGGTTCTGCGTTGTCTGCACTGGTTACCCGTGGCCCAGCGCATTGATTTTAAGGCACTCTGTATTGTGCACCGTGCTCTGCATGGACAGGGGACAGAATATTTGCATACTAATTGTTCCTGCTACCTTCCCAGGCGTTCTTGAGGTCCGAATCAGCCAGCCTGCTGTGTGTTCCATCTTTCCGCCGTGTTCGGCTTGGTGGACGTGCCTTTTCTATTGCAGCAGCATAGCTGTGGAACAAGCTGCCCGCTGAACTTAAAAATATCCATAACCATTTTGCTTTTAGGAAGGCTCTAAAAACTCAACTTTTCTAATCTGAATGGCTATAGGGATGATTGTTTGTGCCTGGGGCCTCTTTCTCCTCTACAGCGCCATGATGCCCTCGGCCGACCGCACGCTATATAAGAAACCCTAACATAACAACAACAACAACATATGATTTTTGCATTGAAACATAGATTACGATCTTGCCTCAGACAAAAGAGGAATCCATGCAAAATTTGGTAGATGTGGGTTCAACGATGTGGATTTGTATAGCCGGACAAACATACACCCATTCATACTTTTAGCTTTATACATAAAGACAACAACTAATCACTATGCTATTCTGCTTTGAAAAAATGTACTAGCGGTTGCAAAAAAGTTGTGGCTCAAACCTCTCTTGAACAGAGACCAAAGCTGGGAGCACTATAAAGAAAAGTTTGTAAGCGAGAGTAGTGAAAGTATGATAAAATTATACAGTAATTAAAGATGCAGGGGAGGAAAAAAAGCAACCCTGGCACAGAAGTTGTGCAATAGATAAAAAAAGGCTAAGTGTCCTAAGGTGGCAGAGACTCCCGTCCCCTGTACAGTATCTAGGGTCCTCATTACGCGTTTGGAGGCAGCCATGCCATTAATAAGGGCATGGCTGCCTCCAAACTCGGGTCTGGGTTCCTTGAATGAGGAATTACCGCGCCATTCCAACCTTGGAGGACCCGGTAATTACTCATTAAATGTACCCATCCCCATTCGAGTCCCCATAGGGCTCAATGGGAATGGGGAGGGAGCTAACAATGGGCCCATTAATAACGAGCCCGTTGTTAGCTCCCTGGTCCCCTCGCGGGACCCGCAAAGGACGTCTGGTCTGACCAGACGTCCAAAGCTGGTCCCGCAAGGGAACCTCGTAATAGGGCGGAATGGGTATAACGGCGCCGGCACCTTTACCCGCGCCATTCAACCCATTCCGCCTGGGTCGTAATGAGGCCCTAGGTTTGGTAAATCAACAAAAGTTTAGGGTAGTCGGTAATAAAAAATAGTGTTTCGGAAAACTCGTTAAGCTCATATTTGCATCTTTTTTTAATGTATTAATCACATTAAAATCTGTTTTGTGATACTATACTTGTAATTGTACCTTCTTAAATTTAATTGATTTTCCTGAAAAGCTTTTCTTAAATTATTACTGACTACCCTAAACATTTGTTGGTTTACCAACCGTAGAAAGTGTGCAGGGGACGGGAGTGTCTGCCATTTTAGGGGTTAGCAAATGGAGGGTGAAGCTATACTATTATCTTCTCATCCACACCCACTTTCCTCTGTGGTATCTGCAGCTTATTTACACTCTAAGCCTTCTTTGGGGTCAGCTTCCTCTACATCATCTTCAGCCTCCTGTCTGTCTAGAGAGGACAAACCTTTAGAGTCGTTTGGGAACAAGGTGTATTCGAACAGTGGGTTACATCTCAGGCAGGCCAATGCGGATGCAATGTTGGCTGCTGGCAATCACAAACTCTGGAGAGAAATTGGAGATTTTCTGACAGACTTGCCCATAGCAGCATTCCGAGCCGCTTAGCAGAGGCAAAAGTAATTGCACAGGACATGCTAGGAAGCATCACTGTCTCATATAGACACAGAGAGCTGAGCTATGTGTGTGGGCAAAGACATGAGAGGATCGGCTTGGATGCATGCCTCCAAGTTTATCAGATGTCCAAGACATGATATTGATCTTCCTTTTGAAGGTACAGACCCTTTTCACGCCTACAGAGACAAATTCACGATGAAAAAAACAAGTCCCCAGACTGCTATATCATTGGCAATACTGTCTAACCCAGCTCCAAAGCTGTTCTCAAATGTACAATCCAGGTCAGATCACCGAGCATGAGCATTTGGCAGATTCAGAGGTTCCCAGGAGAGGAGAGTCCGGCAGTTTGAGCGATCACCCATTACGCATCTCAGGTAGCAGCTGCACACAGCAACAAAGGGGTTTTCTCTTCCCCCTCCTCATCACAAGCCTCAGATCCCAAAAAGCAATGAGTCTGGCATCTGGGTCTATGACACCCAGATAGGGGGCAGATTAGCTTGGCATGTTCTCGTTTTGGCGTCACCTCTTCGGAGAGCCATGGCTTCTAGCAGTTGACTCCCACATCCTCCAGTCCCCTCTTTGTCCCCACCCCTTCTGCAGATAGGCTCTCCATCTCTACTCGTTGAGGCAATAAAGCTAATTCACGATCGAGCTATGGAGGCAATTTGCCAGACAGACAGGGGTTTAGGATTCTACTGAAGAATCTTGGTAATTCACAAGAAAAACCAGGCGGCATATGAGTAGTGCTGGACTTGTCATACCTCAACCTTTCCCTTTCTCTAGAAAAGTTTAAGATGGTGATGCCAGCACACATTTCCCAAGCACTCTGCAGGGGAGAGTGGATGTGCTCCCTGGACCTGAAGGATGCATGCCCACATTTCCCCATTTGTCAATCTCACTGACGGATGTTATGATTTACAGTAATGGGCTGTCATTTACAGTACAAGATACTTTCATTTGGCCTGAACTCTGCTCCTTGAGTCTTTGCAAAAATGATGAATGCCATTGCAGACGGTCTCAGGAAAGAGGATCACCCCAAATATTCCGATCTTGATGACTAGTTAATCACGTTATTTCGTGGGAAGGTGCGATAGTCTACAGTCAGATGCTTATGCGGGTATTGTTTGACCTAGGATTCTCAATTTACCACAAAATGTCAGAGCTAACACCTACTCAGATCATAGTGTTTCTATGTATAAGATGGAACACAGTGTCAGAGAGGATGTTCCCAACACTGGAAAGATTCAGGGACATTATTGTAGCAGCCAACCACTTTCTCTCAAGACATTCCACCTCAGCATTGTGGTACCAGCATCTGCTAGGGCTCCTAGCATCTTGCATTCTCACTGTCTGTACTTCTTACAAGACTCAAGATGAGGATGATCCAGATTAATTTATCAAGCTCTTGGAACCAGGAATCTGGGAATCAATCGGATAGGATTCCTATCCCTATGTCCCTGAAGCAAGATCTTTAGAGGTGGGAACAAGAGACCAATGTAATAAGTGGAGCTCCCTTTCGCAAACCACCCCATTCAGTGGTGATAACAAACAACTCCTCTCTGTACCGGTGAGATGCCACCCTAGATTCTCATTCAGTGCACATGAGATGGTCTATTTCAGAGTGGGGGCGATCACAATAAAAACGACCTATCCCTCATGGCGATTGCATTGGTGCTGAGATCATTCCAGCAGGGTAGTTTTAATCAGAAATGACAATTTCACTGCAATGTTTTACATTAACAAGCAGGGAGGAACGAGATCCACCACACTATGCAAGGTGGTAGTAGAGACATGGAACTGTGCATAAGGCCAGGGGGCTATTCTCCGAGCCATTCCCCTGCCATTCCCCTGCCAGGGGATGGAAATACAGAAGCAGACAGACTTAGTAGGTTGGGAACTACTTCTTACGAGTGGGAACTGCACCAAGAAGCCCTGAGCATAGTCTTCAAGACTTTGGGCCAACTAGAGGTGGATCTATTTGCCACAGAAGGAAACACCAAATGTCCTCTCTTTGGCAGGCCAGGAATTCTCTGGGAGATGCATTTCAGATAATTTGGGACAATCTTTCCTCCAACCCCTTGCTTACAAAGGTTAATTTGCAAGCTCAGGGAGTCAACTGCATGCTAGATGCTCATAATAGCCCCTCACAGGCCATCCAGAGTGTGGAACTCAGACCGAATGCACTCGCAAAAGCCTATTCAGCAGACGAAGAAACATAACCTTCTAACACAACAGGGTTGGGGTTTGGCGATTCGCCTACTGAGTAACTTTTTTTGTCAGTATTTATTATTTAGAATACTAGAAATATGTATATCATTTCTGATCTGAGGAAGTGGATTTTGACAATTTGGACACAGATTGTGAGAATGACATCCAATAAAATTGGTTTTGATTCACCAAATGTGACAAGGTCTGTGCTTTGCTATATTTTGTATTTTAGTTGTTAACATTGATTTTAATGTAAAAATCAGTTTAGTGTGAGCGCCAGAGATTTTGTGTTTCAGTTAATGAATAAGTGTAATATATATTCTTTAAACTTTCATTCTGCCAAAGGTTAATTTGCAAGCTCAGGGAATCAACTGCATGCTGGATGGCCATAATGGCCCCTCACTGGCCATCCAGAGTGTGGCACTCAGACCGAATGCACTCACAAAAGCCAATGTGACATTGTCTGTGCTTTGCTATATTTTGTATTTTAGTTGTTAACATTGATTTTAATGTAAAAATCAGTTTAGTATGAGCGCCAGAGATTTTGTGTTTGTTGATGAATAAGTGTAATATATATTTCTTTAAACTTTTATTCTGCTACCAATCTGAAAGATTGGCTTTTTAGCTTGAAACATTAGGGGAAACATTTTGTTGGATATGAGAGCATGCTATCCTACTAATCCTTTATTAGTCCTTGATGATTTAATATAATGTGGTGTCTACAATCTGATCTGGAATAATTTGACAGCAATTACAGCATGCAGGAAAAATCCCTCCAGAATCTTTCTTCACCATTGACGTAAACAAAGGTTTTTAGAGGGTTTGAAGAAGTTGTATTCCCCATTCGGGCGACCCTCTCCTCCCTGGGAACCTAACATTGCCTTATCTAAGTGAATGGGCTCCCCATTTGAACTCGGCATAAGGCAGATTTGTAACACCTTGTATGGAAAGTTTTATAACTGGCGATTAATACTTCTGCTAGAATGTTTAGTAAAATTCAGCATCTATGCACTAATGAAGTATACCCTGTTTTTAAGGGGGGGGGGGTTCCTGCCTTGATTTGCTGCCTCTTACCTGTTACACCCTTGTAAGAAACCGTTTTGCTGGAACTAAGGCTTTTAACCTTTTTTTTCTGCACAGCCTGGCCTCCTTTCGGACTAAGAATTTCACTTGTTTGCACATGCTTTCTATGGTGTGACGAATCTAGGAAATTATTCCCTTTTCCCCCAAGGGGCAGCCAACCCCTTTGGAACTACGGAGGTGAGCCTACTACGCGATACACTCACCAGGGAACAGGGAAAGCATTTTGCTGGGGTGAACACCCCCACACCCTTTACGGGACACAGCATCCCCAAACAGAGCTGTTACCATGCCCCCCTGTTAGTCAGACTCTCACGTATTTGTGGGATATATGGCAGCTGAGCAGTGACCTAATGTGCAGGGCCCTTTAATTGGGACTGGCTTGGTTTCTGACCCGGTTCTCTTGGCGTCCTTACCTGAAATGCAGGACCAATGGTGTCTTCTCTCTAGTTCCTGGAAGGAACTTGAAAGACCAAGGGCCCATGCAGCCGGGAAGAGAGCCTACCTGTCAGTGAAATCCAGCAGCCTGCACTGGAGCGTGGAAGAGGGAGTCTCCCTTCCCAGATCTTGAAGACAGGACCACATTGGGGCATGGTGGGCAGAGATGCTGCCAAGCCAAGGAAGACGGAGAGCTCAGAGTCGCCTTACTGACTGAAAATCTATATGCTGCCGAAGTGGCCCTCTGGCGTACAGCACTTATGATGCCAAAGTCTGGATGAACGTAGACTGGAGGAACCAAAGAGGAAGACCGAATCTGAGGATGTTGAAGCCGTGGTTCTGCAGCACCAGGAGAATCCTCCTTCCTCAACGCACACCACCAATAGAAAACAGGTGTGTGGCAGGACGGAAGAAGCAGGAGGAGGGCAGCAAGGCAACGATGGAGCCCACGAGGGGTTTATCCTGAGAATACCCCACAAGGGGGTGAAAACGAACCACGTAGTCCTCAAGGGGCTGACATTGAGAAAAACCCACCAGGAGATGAAAGCAAGCCACTCAGCCCACGAGGAGCAGCCATTGGGAATACCCCACGAGGGGATGAAAGCAGACCACTTTGCCCACAAGGGGCTGACATTGGGAATACCCCACGAGAAGGTGAAAGCAGATTACATTGCCCACAAGGGGCTGATGTTGAGATCATCCCAGGAGGTGGTGAAAGAAAACCATGTAGCCCACGAGGATCTGACATTGAGAATAACCCAATAGGGCGTGAAAGAACACTCTGACACCAACGGCCTCAAGGGCCAAATAGCTAACTTTTATATGGACACTACCAGAATCGACCAAGGTGAAGAAGAGCCGCAAGTCAAAGACAGAATTTCCTGCCATTCCTATGTGGAAAGCAACTTATTGAACTGTGACCCACATTGCAAGGGGGTCCCAATTGAGCTTCTCCACGAGGAGTGAAAGATTTAAAAGACTGAACTTTGATCACTTGAAACAGGCCAGGGCCTGAGGAAAAGAGAGCACCAAAAGACACAAGCGGTGGGGGTCTAGAACCAACCACCAGAAGAGTATAGTAAGAGTAAAATGTACTTAGGCCGAGTTATATTGTTTAGTTTTGGTGGTAAGGCAAGCATAGGAAAGAATAGGTTTTTCGACAGAGGACAGAACTTTTTTGTGAGACATCTTCATGAGCACCAGTTACGATTTTCTTTTGAAGTTAGCAAAGCATCATCATAGCTTACAGGGTTAATTGAGGTTTTTTTTTACTTTAATAAAATTGGTTGAACTTTGGGCCTCATTACAAGGTGGGCGGTAAGGTATTACCGGCACCGGTAAGGGCACCGGTGCTGGTAATCCCTTACCGCCCTACTACGAGTTCCCTTTGCGGGTCCTTCCTTAACACCTGTTTTTTTCAGGCGTTAAGGACGGGTCCTGCAATGGGACTCTAGAGCTAATAACAGTACCGCAATTTGCGGTACCGTTATTAGCGCATTCCCCATTCTCATTGAGCCCTATGGGGGCTCAAATGGGAATGGGGCATGTCCCTGGGGAATGGGGAATTACCGGTCCCGCCAACCTTGGAATGGACCGGTAATTTCTCCATTCACCAGGGCGGAGTCGGAACGAGTTTGGAGGCAGCCATGGCGCTAATAGCACCATGGCTACCTCCAACCTCTTAATGAGGCCCTATGTCTTGTAGTTCGCCTCCTATGTCTGACTTACCAAAGGTACCAAAAATCTTTAAAAAAGATGGCTTCCCTTTGACCTTTTTTTCTTCCCTGATAGCGACACAATTTTATGGGTGCCACATTTGCCAAAAAGGACATTCAGGATGGTTATGGATAGAGAGGGAATGTGCCTTAAGGTGCAACTGGGAAGATCTGGGACTCTGGAGAACGTACACCCTCTAAAAAGCCCAGGATGGAGAGATCCAAGCCCTTTTGCTCCGATAATGCCTGCTAGGCAATCCATAGGAGTCCTTCTGAGAACAAGACTTGCACAGCAAGCACCACTCAGCATAAAGGGACACAATGTTAAAGGCTAATCCAGGGACCTGCTTGCTGTTAGCAGACATCTCTACATTGAGCCAGCCCATCAGCATTCAGTGTTTCCTTTCAGTGTGAAGGCTCACACTGTCGGCTCACTCGATATTGAGATACTTAACATTGAAACACTTTATCTTCATGTTGACATTGAAAATAAACCACTCTTAGGACATTCAGAATCAGCACCCAGAAGCCAACCCAAGGCCTGACAAACCTCAAGACTCACCACCTCAAAGACCAAGACTACCACAGAGGCACCTCAACACAACAGCTCCTACGAAAACTTTACACCTTTCTATGCAGACACCTTCACTGATTGCGTCAAAACGGTCGCCAAGATCCTCCAATCCCATTCCTGTGCGGATCTCTCCCACAAATTACATACTTTTGGAGGACCAAAAGGGGACAGGTTTGGAGCGGAACATTCAAACTTCTGCCAGAGACAGACATCCTTGCATCTCAAGAGCTTAAAATCCTCCTAGGGCATTCCTTTATCTGGTTCTGGGATTACTTGAACCCATGATGTATATTTTTCTGGACAGCACATACAATATAATAATGGTGATGTTAGATGTGAACCGCTTCAGATTAGGACCCCATTTTTTTGGCACAAGGAGCCAATGCCAGACTCCTCGACCGAGACTCATCGACCGAGCAGCCAGGTAGAAATATTCCTCCTATTTGTCCTACTCCTTGCGTTCACCTCCTCTGACAATATTGTGATAAAGGATTTCATTGGGAAGGTGTATTCCACTGCAGCAACCATTATCTTTGTTGCAAGCGCTAGCATGGACCCGTCATACCATGCACATGGATCTGCTGGCCAGACAAAGACTGATTTGGAATTTACGGAGCTTTTATGATTGTTTTTGTACTAATTAACAGACAGTACAAAATATATTTTCAGGACTTTGACAGATTTCAGACCTTCAACCCCTCATTTTGAGATGATCTTAGGTTGTCCCTTGCTTTTCCTTCCACCCCCCTTCCCACTTTTTGAGAACACAGAATAAAATCATTTCTGGTTCGCAGATCAAAGCTTAGTTTTGACCAGCTTTCGTTCACAGTCCCACCAATTACATGGTTTCCTTTCACAGTCCACAAAAGTTATGGTACCTTCCCTGCACTCCCTCTCTTTAGTTCTTTTTTCCAGAAAAGCCTAATCTCCCGTGGGTGTTTTAATAAGCACGCCTTAGATACTCAGGTTCTTCTGATGTTCCTGTGTGTTCACCAAATTGTGGTAACAGTAGGAGCTTCTGGATGGGGAGATAGCGAACTGAGTTTCTATGTCACAATCTCTCTTGTGGAGTTTTAAGAGGTCCTTACCCACCTCCCTTTGCTAGGTTCCTGTAATCTATACCCAGTGCCTACTTTCTATTAATCTTCTGATGTTAAACCTCACCTTCGCACTACTTGCTTGTTCCACCTCCCATGTGTTCAACCCCTTCAGATTGGGGTTTCCCTTCCAGATCCCTGCCTTGGGTGATGCTTGCCCTCTCGTTCCTTCCTGCTATGTAATAGCTCACTAGTTCTGGATCTCTCCTGCTTCTCAGATTACAATTTGTTTCTTTCCTACCAGCCCCTATTCTCCTCCTGGTCTTCGTAATGTTTACCTCCCGATACTCCTCACCTGCACCCTCCTGTATCTCTCTCTTCTGTTACCTCCTATTCCTCCCTTCCCATCTCCTACTGCTCCATTCCTTGTGCCTCCACATGTTTCTCTTTTCGTCCCACCTGCTGATTCTCCCCTCGTGCTACCTCATGATTCTCCTGGCACCTCCTGATTTTCCTCCCCTCCACTGGCTGATGTTCTCCTCCTGTCACCTCTTGATTTTCCTTCTACCCTTCTCCTCGCCAATCTCCTCCAATCTTTCTTCTCTCCTTTATCCTCCTTCTTTCACTTCTCTCCTGAATTTCCAACTCTCTTCAAACGCTTCTACTAAATTACTCCAAACAACCACTCAACTCTCTACTAGTTTAGGGTTTAAATAGCCTCAAGTCATAATCCCCTTCAGATGGGCTGAGATCAAGAATCTGCACTTGTGTGGTTTGATTCTGCAGGAATTTGTATTGGCTCCGCTTAACTACACCCTTACATCAGATTTGTTAGCCTTCTTGTATAGGTAAGCCAGCTGCAGCTTTAAAAGCTATCTTGGAATGGTGCAGTGCATGTTCAGCTCCAGGAGCGGAGCCCAGTCCGCCTGTATAACCTTGATGATTGTTCCCGTGGCACTTACCTACTGGAATGATGCTGTTGTAAATCTTTCCTTTCTCTGCCTGTGGGTGTTTCTTTACAGGGTATTGTGTGATGCTGGAAATGCTTTTGGAAGGACTGGGCCTTCACATCCCTGTCCTACCACTTCTCTGTTGGTGTTTTCTGTGTGTTGTTCTGCACAGGTGTCCAGTTGCGACCCCTGGCAGTGCAGCTCTTCATTTTTAGCTTTTGGTGAACAATACCCATGGAATACCCTTAGGGCACCCATGGGTAAGAGTACACCCTTGTACCCCTAGTGTATGTTTTTGGGCACATGTTTGTTGCCCACAGAGCAGGGTATGGGCTTGTGGCAGCTACATGCTGACTTGGCAGTGGCTCTGGGTATCCTTCCTTTTTGGGATACCTAGGCCCTGCCATAGGAATCAGTGGATTCCTACCCATGGCAAGTTGGCGACTGGTGGCCTTTTGGTGTCCTTTGCCTCTGAAGCGCTGTCTCTGTTCCCTTCCTCTGAATGGTTGGGGGAAAGGACCATACAAGGCTCTGGGGCTGCCCCCAGCCAGACTGGCTGAAGCCTTCCCAGGTGCTGCTTGTTGTGGGTACACCCTTGGGGTGGAGCCTGCGTGAAGTACGTGAGTAGTCAATATGCATACTGTGGTATGGGTGTCTAGTTTTGGTTGTGTGGCACAATGTCTGAGCCAGCCTTGAATTAAACTGGAATTAATGCAGTGTAGTGCTCTGAAAGACTGGGCGGAGTAGCCCCCAATCCACATGCTGTGTTGTGGGTGTCTGGTTTCTGGTGAATGGCCTGAATTCCTGTGAGCCTGCTTGGGTGCTGCAGACATGATTGCACTTGTGCGGAGCCTGTCTCAGCCTGAGTGAATGAGGTGTGTTTTGTATAACAGGGGGGCTCATACTCACCTCCTTGTCAGAAGCTGAAACAAGAAACCTGAAGCAGAAGCTGAAGTCGTCTTAAGCTTGCATCCTGGAATCCAGCTGGAGGAAGAAGTCTGCGGCTGCATCTCTTTATCTAATCCAAAAGCTGTTTTGCTGATTCAAGGACTGAATCAGAGAGGACCTGAATAGGCAACCTCTTCCTGTAGCTACGAGGGAACATTGTGCACCTTCTGCACTTCACCCGAAGTCTCCTGGAAGCCAGTTCTGTGGGCCTGGTATCCGGAGAGTGATCTTCGTGAGTCCAGAAGAAAAGTGCATGAACATCTTGAAGCCAAGAAGTTCATCTATGTTGCCCAGGGCCCGGAGGAGTGTTTGTGACCATTGGAAGCCAAGCTGCTGAGTATCACCCTGAAGAAGGGGTACACTGGCATAGTGCTGCCTTACACCCGTAGCTGTCAAAGTTCCAACCATCCGAAGAAATCTTCAAGGGGAACCTCTGCCACGTGATCTGTCCACTTTTCTGCACTGGAGAAGATCCAGGGTCGCTGCCTGCAGAGGCATGTCCGCCAGAGGGTTTCCCACCACAAAAATCCGAAGATGATGTTCCAAGGGTCCAGACCTGGTGAGGGTCCGCAGTCCAGTCCAGTGGTTGTGTTCTGCATGCCAGAAGCCATCCTGAGGTCTGTGCTGCGGCTGCAGCACCAAAGAACCAAAAGGCGGTAACCGGCAAAATAGGAAACCTGACACCTACTTCTGCCACTGCACCCGTCACCACTGAAAGTCGCTGTCATGATGCCTACCCCCGGGCATCCGGATCAAGCCCATCAGCCCCGGGAGCAGGCATCCAGGTATTTAATAAAACCCCAGCAGCCCCGGCTGGGGGCTGTCTGGTTCAGTCCTTGCGCCTTAGGCCTTAGGCGCCAGGCTCATAGACTTTACTTACCTCATGCAGACCATGCTGCAAATGAATCCAAGCCAACGTGAGGCCTGGATGGGACTATTTTTCTACAGGGAGTATTTTTTACTCGGGTGAGGTTCTAGGGACTTCTTACCTGGAACTACTTTGGAGGCTATTTAAACCACACCCGAACAGCAGCACATGCTTCATGTTGTTCTGCATCCAGCAGCGTAACGCTCACCGTGCCTGCAGTCAGCATCCAGTCTTCAGCCACGCCCGTCTCGAATCCAGAGCTCCTAGCAATAGATGAAAGAAGAAGGAAAGGTTAGAAAACAGATATTATTTCAATCCTTACCTGAATTCCGGATCCATCACATCTTCGAACTTGAAAAGGACATTATTCTACACGCGTCGCATCGCCAGCTGCAGCGCCGCACCATACTCACCAGTCCTCACAGCATTTTTCGATCCGGCGCAGCCTCCATCATTTTCTCCGCCGAATTCCACCATCTAGGGGACTAAAGAAACATAAGGTGAGCCGAGAGAGCCAACAAATACAACCTCTCCACCATAGACTTACCTGATTAACAACCGGAGGCATTATTCTGTAACAAACCGCAACTTCTTACGCTGCACCTGTAAGGAGAGAGAAACCAGCAATTTAAACACACGCATCTTTTGCCGGACAGTGTTGGGTAATACAGACTCTTACCTCAACACCATCAGCTGCCACAAGACAATCTTCCCTTGGGCCCAACAGCGACACAAGAAAGGAATGTACAAGAGTGAATATCAGACTTATTGAACTCTTTGAACTTTATACTTACGGGTTCTCGCCTGGAACCTCGGAGTCAATATTCATCCGGAACTCTTCCAACGCCCACAAACCAGTGAAGTAACTGGTATCTACGCGTCCCTCCATTCCACGCAGGATGAAGAGCTCATCATTTACAAACATAAGATGAGCTTACAGAAAGTGAATATCGGTGGTGATTAGTGGGGAGAACAGTGGCATGCCATTACTAAAATCCACAGGTGGCTGAATCCCTTTCTCCACTTGCAGGAGAATATTTCTACGGGTCAAGCAGACAAGATTAGGCGGTCCAGTCCAGTCTGTCATCTCTGCACTACGCTTCACGTTGGAGGAGGTCGCAGCTGTCCGGGTCCGATCGACGCCCCTGTGGGAGCCAGGTGAGCGTAACATTCATCCACAGCCACCAAGGATCTTCTCTTCTTCAGCCAATCCTTGTCGAGGTCCACAGCAATTTTCAACTTCGTGAGACATCCACAGCCAGGGAAGATATCCCACATCAAAGACTGCTGCGAGCATTGCAGCCTTTCCGACACTGCTTGGTTTCCTTCTTCTTCTCGACATTGACATCCCAGTGACTCCTTCTCCCGTGGGGTGAGGGGTCCATCCTCGAGGGGTCTTGTCAAGTAAAGCCAAGAAACTTCATCACTTTGCCTTCCAAGGCACCTAAGGTACTGTAACGAGGAAGAGCGTTTTACATCCTCAGGATTCATCCAGAGGTCACTGATTCGTCTTGGAGCCTGTTCTCCTGTGGCTTCCCAGGTACTTTGGGGGTAGCGGGACCTGTAGAAAGAGAAACACACTATTAATGAACGTATTTGGACTGGGCTGTAATATACTACTTAAAATACACCTTAACTTTTCCTTATATGTTGCCCAAGGGGGGGGGGCACATACACAGTGTTGCATTTTTATCATAAAGAAAGCATCCTGCCTATGTTCTACAGTAATTTTCTGTGCGTTAACCCTTGCCTAATAATTGAAATGCTTTTTAATAACTGTCAGCAGTTGGTTGGTGCATTACAATTGAATTTAAAGGTAACAGTGGTACCACATAGAACTGTATATATTTAACTTACCTGTTTAGATTTCTAGTACAAAGTGAGTCTTATTTATTTGTGTATATCTAACTGACTTTTATCCTGTGATAAAAGGACTGTGTTTTCACCTAACATGAGTGTGTGGACATTCCATAGTGTAGAGCTTGGGGATTCACTGTACCTAAGAACCAGCCTGCATCACCTCCCTTGAGTCTCAGCTCGGCTGCTCGCCCAACGTTACCAATTGAGACCCCTGGCTGGGGTGCTCCGTGCCTCTACCCCAACTATATAGTGGGTAGAAGGACACATACCCCCCTCCAGTCTTTACACATTGGTGAATGATTTTTGAGGTTTTCCCCTTCCCCTTCCCAAGGTGCTGCTTCCTGGGATGGTGAGAGACGGCAGTGGGATACCACTGACCCTTGTCAACCAAATGTCCATATTTTACAGGGTCAGTTGTGTTCTGGGTCTACATGCAACGGTCTGCTGCCCACTGGTGGGTACTAAAAGAGAAAGACAAGGGAGATCCACCACATACCACCTCAGGCCCATCATCCTTTAGCTCAAGAATGTCCTTGGCCCTGTCATGTCACGCGGGAGACTGGGGTCTGCCGCTCCCATTTCCTCCTGGCGAGTCTACCCGCGCGTTCGCGTCTGGGGACTCGCCGGGAGGGGAGCGACGGGTTACGGGGCCGGCGGCCTTCGGCGCATGCGCGGAGGCCCTCTCTCTCGGTTCCGCGCATGCGCCGTGGGGGCTTGCCTCCCAAGCCTCGTTATGGGTTCGCCGGCGCCCGGAAACGGAACGGTTTGCGTTCCAGGCCTCTCGGGCGCCGGCGGCCCATAAAAGAGGCCGCGAGTCAAAGCGGGTCGCGTCTCAACGCGGTTCGCTTTGCTCACCTCGTTGATCCTGCCCTGCCCTTACCTGTGGCCTGTCCTGGGCCTGCCTGCATCCAGTCCTTACCTGTGGCCTGTCCTGGGCCTGCCTGCATCCAGTCCTTACCTGTGGCCTGTCCTGGGCCTGCCTGCATCCAGTCCTTACCTGTGGCCTGTCCTGGGCCTGCCTGCATCCAGTCCTTACCTGTGGCCTGTCCTGGGCCTGCCTTACCTGTGGCCTGTCCTGGGCCTGCCTGCCTCCAGTCCTTACCTGTGGCCTGTCCTGGGCCTGCCTGCCTCCAGTCCTACCTGTGGCCTGTCCTGGGCCTGCCTGCCTCCAGTCCTTACCTGTGGCCTGCCCTGGGCCAGCCTGACTCCAGTCCTTACCCGGGTCCTGTCCTGGGCCTGCCTGCCTCCAATCCTCACCTGGGTCCGGCCCTGGGCCAGCCAGCCTCCAGCTACTACCTGGGTTCTGCCCTGGGTCAGCCTTCCCTCAGCCCATTCCGGAGTTCTGTCCTGAGTCATCATTGTGTAGATGGGACTTATCCTACACTAGCCTGCATTCCCCTGTTCCATCTTGGGCACGTTCCTACAGTTCTCTATTTGGCCAGACAGCTAGCTCCAACTGACCTCACTCTTTCCTGTCTTGCCTGACTCCGAATCTCATCCTGTGTGCCATTGGAACCATCTGCACCAGCCAAGCTCCTTTTGCCTATTGCGAATACCTTTTCTGCTACACTGGTCTATCTACCAACTGTCGCTGCACTGAGGTTCTTGGAAGATTCATGGTCTTGACAACAAGCTCCACCTGGACTATGGTTCCATCCATCTGAGCCTACAATCCTCTTGTCACGCTTACCTGGGAGAGTGCCTTCGTGACATTGGGGGTTGGTCCATCCTTCACCCAGTTCCTCTTTTGGGTGGTGGAGAGGCTGATTCCTCGTGCCGCTATTTCATCAGTTCCCGGACTCCAGACTGGCGACCTCTGCGAGACCAACCACCAAGACTACAGGTACGCGGTCCTCTCGGGCCAATCAGCTTGACAGATTGAGACGCCTTCCTTCTGATTCAGAGATGGATGAATCGCAGGACATGAGGAACGAGTTGCTAGAGCTCAGGGCCGAGATGACCGCCCTGCGTCAGGAGAATCAAACATTACGACAAATGATAACGCAAGGAGCACCCAGTACCTCTCAAGTAGAGGGATCATTGGCTCATACAACACCCATCAAATTCGACGGAGACCCTAGACGGGTGGCAGAGTTTTGTAACCACTGCAGGATACACTTTCTCTTCAGGTCTACCTACTTCAACAACGATAGGGCCAAGATTGGTTACATCTTGGGGAACCTAACTGGGAACGCATTAGCTTGGGCAACTCCGTTTGTGGTTAAGAACAGTCCTATTTTGAATGACTTTGCTGCCTTTGAAAAGGCCTTTCTTGAGGTATTCCAGACGCCGAACCTGGCCTCCGTTGCACAGAATCAATTGATGGACTACAAACAGGGAAGCAATGACGTCATCACCTACATCAGCCGTTTCCGACTTTTGGCTACCGACTCCCAGTGGCCCGAAATTACACAGAAGACACTGTTTTGTCGAGGCCTGAGAGAGGAGTACAAGGATGAGTTACTTCACATCCCTGAACCAGAGAGCCTTCAACTCTTGATTGATCAAGTACTCCGTATTGACCAAAGGCTAGCCGAACGAAAGGCTGAGAGACGTCGGCTTGACAGAAGCGGTCCCCGGACGACCAACACACCTGCTGGTTCGTTTGGGTCGACCGAGTCCGGACCTGAGCCCATGCAAGTAGGAGCCATGAGGGGACCTTTGACGGAAGAAGAGAAGAAACGAAGGAGGTCTTTGCGTTTGTGTCTTTACTGTGGAGCAGCTGGACATTATTTGGGTACGTGTCCTTTGCGTCCGCAGAAGAAGAAGTCGGGAAACTAGGAGACCTGTCGTATACAGGAAGGGCAACGACAGGTCCCATTCCTTCCTCAGACCCTTCTGTTATTTGTTCTATTCGTCTGCCCATGCAACCAGCGGTGCTACAGACCCTGAAGGTCCGAATTAAATTACCAGACAAGAACCTGGAAGTATCCGGTCTACTGGACTGTGGGGCTTCCGGCAATTACATCGACGAAACGTTCGTCACCAGACATAAGATACCACTCGTTTCCAGACACACGCCTCTGTCGGTGGAGCTTATTGATGGTACTCCCTTGTCTTCTGGACCCGTTAGTCAGTTCACAGTTGGACTGGCTCTTCTGATTGCTGATCATTACGAGGAACTAGCCTTTGATGTTACTAAGTCACCGAACTACAAGATGGTCTTGGGATTACCTTGGTTGCAACACCACAATCCTTTGATAGACTGGAGAACCCAAACCTTGACCTTTTCATCCGAAAGGTGTGCTCAAGAATGCAAGCTACCGGTTCCCACCAGGACCGTTTCAACTTCTCTAGTAACGGACAGCAATGGGGTTCATCTATGTTCCACGTCTCTGGTCCCACAGGAATATTCCGAATTCAAACAGGTGTTTTCTGAACCCGGCAACATACCCCTTCCTCCACACCGTTCCTTTGATTGCTCCATTGACCTGCTACCGGACCACGTTATTCCCCATGGGAAATTATATGCTTTGACACGTGACGAGAAGCTAGTTCTTCAGGAGTATTTGTCAGAGAGTCTAGAAAAGGGGTACATTGTGCCGTCAAAATCACCTGCAGGATTTCCCCTGTTTTTTGTAAAGAAAAAAGAAGGTACATTGAGACCCTGTGTCGACTACCGGCAGTTGAATGACATAACAGCCAAGGACCGGTATCCTTTACCCTTAATTCGCAGTATCCTTGAAACCCTGCATACTGCGCGAATCTTCTCCAAATTGGACCTCCGCGGAGCTTATCATTTGGTGCGCATCAGGAGTGGGGACGAGTGGAAGACAGCTTTCAAGACATCTTTTGGGCATTTTGAATACAGGGTTATGCCTTTCGGCTTATGTAATGCCCCCGCTGTTTTTCAACGATTCATGGACTACATCTTTGGTGACCTGTTAGGATTATCCGTCTGGGTTTATCTGGACGACATATTGATATTCTCTAAATCCTTAGACGAGCATGTGGAACACGTTCGTGAGGTCCTTCATCGGCTGTCCGTCAATAACCTGTTCGCCAAAGCGGAGAAATGTAGCTTTCACCAACCCAGCATTGAGTTCTTGGGATTTGTTATCAATCAAGAAGGTATTCGGATGGATCCCAAGAAGGTGCGAGCCATACAAGAATGGAAACATCCACACGATATCAAGGCTCTCCAACGCTTTCTGGGATTCGCAAACTTTTACAGGCGCTTTATCCCACAGTTCTCACAGATCTCGGCGCCCCTCACCAGGCTAACCAGCAGCAAGATCACGTTCGAATGGGATCTCGTGGCTTCTCAGGCTTTCGACGTATTGAAGTCGGCCTTTATGGCTGCCCCGATCCTGCGCCATCCCCAGGAAGAGTTGCCTTACATAGTGGAGGCCGATGCTTCCAGCTTTGCTGTAGGAGCAGTCCTTCTTCAGAAAGATCCAACCACGTTAGTAGAACATCCAGTGGCCTATTATTCTCGCAAGTTGAGTCCCAGCGAACGAAACTACGCGGTGATTGAAAGGGAACTGTTGGCCATCAAGACCGCATTCGAGGAATGGAGACATTTTCTCCTCAGAGCACGCTTTTCTGTGGAGGTGCGGACAGACCATCGCAATCTGCAATATCTTCGCTCTCTGCAATGTCGGACTCCTCGTCAAGCCCGGTGGGCCTTCTTCTCTCCGTTTGAGTTCCATGTTACTTATATCCCGGGAACCTCCAATACAAAGGCGGATGCGCTTTCCAGGTCCCTGGAAAACGTAGATGGGACGCCTTGTCCAGAACTGCCACTGATTTCTCCTCGCCATTTTCTGCTGGCCTTGTCCTCTCACCTTAAGTCCATTGCGGAAGCCACTCGGTCGGATCCAGAAAGAACAACCCTTCTTAGTCGGCAATTGGTTTCAGAACGAGATGGACTGTTGTTTTTTCAGAGAAGACTCTACATACCTAGAGGAGCCGTTAGAAGGGGAATTCTACATGGATTCCATGATTCACCCATAGGAGGACATCGCGGGGTCAGAGCCACTCGAGACTTGATATCCCGACAGTTCTGGTGGCCTGGTTGGGCGACCGAGGTCCAGAAGTACATCGACAGCTGTCCAATTTGTGCCCAGTGCAAGGTTCCCAGAAGACGACCATTGGGTTTGTTAATGCCCACCGAAGTGGCTCCCTATCCATGGCATACCATCGCCACCGATTTCATTGTGGATTTGCCTCCATCTGAAGGGTACACCTGTATAATGGTGGTTGTGGACAGCTTCACCAAACTGGCCCATTTCATCCCATTCCAGAAAATCCCTACAGCTACTCAAATGGCTTCAGCGTTTCTGCACGACATCTACCGGTTGCACGGCCTACCGGAGAAAATCATATCGGATAGAGGTACCCAGTTCCTTTCATCATTTTGGAGACAGGTGTGTGGTCATCTGGGAATACATAGAGCTCTAAGCTCAGGCTACCACCCACAGACAAATGGGCTAACCGAAAGGACCAATCAGACTTTGGAGGGGTACCTCCGCTGTTTTGCCAATGCCACACAGTCTAATTGGAAAGATGGGTTAGATCTGGCCGAAGTATCCTACAACAACACCGTTCATGCTTCCATTGGAGTCAGCCCATTCTTCTGTTCCACTGGTCTACATCCTCGGTTAATGCCTTTTCAACCAGTTCCATCTAGTCCTGTTCCCTCTGCTGATGGTCTGGTCTTACACATCCGGGAACAGCAAGAACTTGCACGCAAGATCTTAAGTGAAGCCAAGGATCGGATGAAGAGACAGGCAGACAGGTAGAGGAGTGCACAACCTAATTTCCAGGAGGGCGACAAGGTGTGGTTGTCCTCAAAGAACCTGCCTCTCCGCAATCTGCCCGTCAAACTGGCCCCTCGATATTTGGGACCCTTTGTTATCACCAAACGGTTGTCCTCTGTAGCCTTCCGTCTTCGCCTACCCTCTTCCTGGCGTGTACATCCCGTTTTTCACGTGTCCCTGTTAAAGCCCTATGTGGTCGATGATTACGGCCGCACCTCTCCTCGTCCGGCCTCTGTTTTGGTACAGGGCGTCCCTGAGTTTGAGGTACACGAGATCTGTGATGCCCGTTACCGTAGAGGGGTGCTCCACTATTTGGTTGACTGGAGGGGGTACCCAGCCTGTGATCGTACATGGGAACCGCGCCAGCATGTGCATGCTCCCCGGCTGATACGTGAGTTCTACGTACGGTTTCCCTGGAAACCTGGGGCCCCGGGTCTTCCTGGGAGGGGGCATAGTGTCATGTCACGCGGGAGACTGGGGTCTGCCGCTCCCATTTCCTCCTGGCGAGTCTACCCGCGCGTTCGCGTCTGGGGACTCGCCGGGAGGGGAACGACGGGGCCGGCGGCCTTCGGCGCATGCGCGGAGGCCCTCTCTCTCGGTTCCGCGCATGCGCCGTGGGGGCTTGCCTCCCAAGCCTCGTTATGGGTTCGCCGGCGCCCGGAAACGGAACGGTTTGCGTTCCAGGCCTCTCGGGCGCCGGCGGCCCATAAAAGAGGCCGCGAGTCAAAGCGGGTCGCGTCTCAATGCGGTTCGCTTTGCTCACCTCGTTGTTCCTGCCTTGCCCTTACCTGTGGCCTGTCCTGGGCCTGCCTGCATCCAGTCCTTACCTGTGGCCTGTCCTGGGCCTGCCTGCATCCAGTCCTTACCTGTGGCCTGTCCTGGGCCTGCCTGCATCCAGTCCTTACCTGTGGCCTGTCCTGGGCCTGCCTGCCTCCAGTCCTTACCTGTGGCCTGTCCTGGGCCTGCCTGCCTCCAGTCCTTACCTGTGGCCTGTCCTGGGCCTGCCTGCCTCCAGTCCTACCTGTGGCCTGTCCTGGGCCTGCCTGCCTCCAGTCCTTACCTGTGGCCTGCCCTGGGCCAGCCTGACTCCAGTCCTTACCCGGGTCCTGTCCTGGGCCTGCCTGCCTCCAATCCTCACCTGGGTCCGGCCCTGGGCCAGCCAGCCTCCAGCTACCTCCTGGGTTCTGCCCTGGGTCAGCCTTCCCTCAGCCCATTCCGGAGTTCTGTCCTGAGTCATCATTGTGTAGATGGGACTTATCCTACCCTAGCCTGCATTCCCCTGTTCCATCTTGGGCACGTTCCTACAGTTCTCTATTTGGCCAGACAGCTAGCTCCAACTGACCTCACTCTTTCCTGTCTTGCCTGACTCTGAATCTCATCCTGTGTGCCATTGGAACCATCTGCACCAGCCAAGCTCCTTTTGCCTATTGCGAATACCTTTTCTGCTACACTGGTCTATCTACCAACTGTCGCTGCACTGAGGTTCTTGGAAGATTCATGGTCTTGACAACAAGCTCCACCTGGACTATGGTTCCATCCATCTGAGCCTACAATCCTCTTGTCACGCTTACCTGGGAGAGTGCCTTCGTGACATTGGGGGTTGGTCCATCCTTCACCCAGTTCCTCTTTTGGGTGGTCGAGAGGCTGATTCCTCGTGCCGCTATTTCATCAGTTCCCGGACTCCAGACTGGCGACCTCTGCGAGACCAACCACCAAGACTACAGGTACGCGGTCCTCTCGGGCCAATCAGCTTGACAGGCCCCCTTCATCGCCCCACTAGAAGTCCCTGGAGTAAGGCAGGTCCTTCATACCAAGCCCTTTTTGGTTGGTATGATAAATCCTAGTGGACCTCTGTGGAAAAGTTGTCAAGTTCCTCTGAGTAGACAAGCAACCAGACTTGCTGCAGAGACTCGAAGAAGGCTGCACTGTGCCACACCACGTCATTTGTGCATATAAAGATTTGGTCGACCACCCCTTTTATTGCCTGTTGATGAGACATTAGGCATGGGGAGGGAGACCACATTAAAGGTGAATTGATAGCAAAATAATCCTTTCTCTGCCTTTTTCTGGTACATCGCTGTTTGGAGCCCATTTGGATGAAAACATAATTCGAATAAGAACAGAGTCTGGGACCCAGAAACCAATCAGATTGGAGGCAAAGGAGGAGGATTTAAGACCTTTCTACAGCTCTAAGAAACATTTCCCACAGAATGGCCTCTCCTCTTTGCCTCATCAGCAGCAGCCTTTTGACAGTAAGTACCAATCTCAGTGCAATCAGAGATTCCAAAGCAAAGGAGGAGGAAATCTGACTGTCTGTATCAGCATGTAAACTTCCCAGTAGATGAAAGCAATCTGGCCTTAGTTCATGCCCTACGGGTGAGTGCCGAGGTGGTGGTTAAATTAAGCGCCAGTTTTCATTGTAACAGACGATAACAAAAAACAATTAGGTTCTCAATATAACAGAATGCTTATTCTCAAAAGATTTGCTAAATCTCCGTCCAACCATTCAGCCAAAGCTGCTATTTCATTAGAACTTGACCCGACTTATTAAAAAAACATAAGTGGACCTTCAAAAAGGGGCGAATGAAAGAATGACAAGGACGCAGTGTGGAAGGGAGAGCTAATTTGTGTCATTTTCTGTTTGCTTAGAAAGGCAAATGCCAGTTGAGACCAACCCTCAAAGCACATTGCAAACAAGCATGCGAAGAAAGAATATTTCATAATGATATTGATCACATTTGTGTGCACCTGGTAAAGAACCACTGGATATGCTCAGTAGACCTGCAGTAGATGTATATTTTCCTATCAAAGTAGCTACAGAGCAACAGCGTTACAGAGGTTCAGAAAAATATTACAAGTGTGTTATTCCTATAAACCCACCGATTTGTCCCAAGAGTATTTTCAAAGTCCACAGCAGTGGTAACTGCACATATCAAAGATGGATACAAATCTTGGTTTACCACTGCCTTGATGGCTACCTCCTCAAGACAAGCTTTGCTATAAAAGCCAATCAAGGTTTTCTGACAATAAAATGAGTCCTGGTAATGGTTGGTCTGCAAATGAAAATGTAGATTGGCCTGTAGATTGTCCACCCAACGCAATCAATCCATTGGCTTGGCAGTATACCGAACACAGTAAAAGCAAGAATGAATGCTTCCGAGGAGAAATAGGATTCTGTCAGACACAAATGTCCGTTCCTGACTACAAAAATAAGATACATTTTGTCCGTCATGGAGGCAATGGTGTGTTTCATTTTCATTGTCCCTCATGTGCTGCGAAACCTACAACAGCTGCAGGAGTGTGTGGAAGATCAGTGATTACAACAAATTGGCGGAGGTTCTCATACTGAATAGAACTGCAAACTCATTTGAGTCTTTTTTAAATTTAAGAATTAAGCTTCGGGGGAGTGTCTTGCGCTCTAGGTCAGTCCTTTCAATACGAAGAATATTTCAAACAGACATGGCATATGTCCAAATCATGTGGGATTTTGAATGATGTTTATTTTCCAAAAGAACAACAGCCGACACGTGTTTCGACCCCTGGTCGTTGTAAAGGCTGTATACATCATATGTAAAACATAACAACATTGGTGACAATGTACATAACAGTAAAATGATCATTCGATCATAGAGTTAAACAAAAAAACATAAAAAAAGATAAGTCATACCATATTGTATCATGTACCAGGTCAGGATTTGAAGGTTGGAGTCAGAGCAGGATGCGAGTTCAATACCAAATGATAGAAAGAAAATATAAAGTTGCAATAAGCACATTGGCAATTGTTGTCCTTCCATTGTATTCAATATGCACTGATATATGCTTTTAAGAAATTCACCCTTGATACATAAACACCAAGCTTATGCAGGGTTTGTGAGATATTCCATCAGTCAGTACCCGATATGACCAAAATATAACAGGAATTTAGAAATCTAAATTATATATACTGTGTGTACTGAAATGATTAGAATGAAGCCTACTCACCCTGAAGTTAGATCCAATGTCATTAACGACTAGTAGTTATACATTTCTCATGAGACCACTTGGTCATCAAACGTATTTCCAGAAGAAATGGTTATTGCTACTTCTGCTGCAGTGAATGAACATATATTTATCAATCTATGATGAGCTATTTGGTGGCATGGACTGTAAAGTGATAATACAATAATTGTCTTACCTTATTATGTAATGGCGGATTTACAAGCAAACTGAGTTTCAATGGACCATTTCTGGCATGAGTATCATTATGTGGCCTGTGAAAAATATATGTAAATTGTTGTATGGTCATATGATATAGCCCTTAGATTTAAATCAATACCCATAAAGGTGATTTTTACTCCTAATATGTGTGTGCACAATGCTCCATTTAGCAACACATTGCAATTATTACTCATTTCTCAAAAGACTCATCCACTCTTTATCGCTTGGTAGACAAACATTGGAATATATTGAAATTGGACAATGATTTGACTCCCTATCTTTCTGATACACCTAAGTTCACTTATACACGGGCTCAGACAATAAAACAAAAGCTTAGCCCGTCTTTTCTAGAAACCAAAGTTAATGATTCAGGAGAACATTGGTTGAAGAAAAATGTTGGGTTTTTCAAATGTGGTAATTGCAATCATTGCCAGTATGCTCACAGCAATTGTCAATCTTTCACAGACATGAATGGGAATGTGGTTAAAATCAACCAATTTATCAAATGTCGCACAACTAATGTTGTGTACACTATTATTTCTCCAGCATGGGGTCTGGCATGGATTCACATGCTCATGAATATTCCCCGTCGTCAGGCTGGGAATCCTTGGTAAAGAAAAATCAGTATCAGTTTCGTTTCTGATCTGTCTTTCGTAGTAGTAACCAATCACTGATCTCTGCGTCGTACTGACCACAGCCAATGACTGCCATCTCCCTAAGCCCCGCCTCTGGCAGCCATCTTCAGATTTTTACTGCACGTTCATGTGTTGGGATCCTCGTGCTATTGCTCTCGAGCTGTAGTGCGTTTTCGCGCTTTTTCATAGGAAAATTCTCTTTTTTCGGTCAAAAGAGCCTCAAGCTCCACCGTTTCTTTATCCGATCAACGGGGACCCGTGTCGGATTCCTCTACGCCCCTCAAGGGTGAAGATTTCGTCGAGCCACGCTTTTGGAGGACTCCAGAAGTTTCTCAGGCCCATCTCGGACATGGCCCAGGAGAAGGGAAGCTCGCGCCCGGAAAGCTGTTCAGGGTCTGCCCTGGATGCCAGTTTCAGAATGTCTTTAAGGAGGACGAACACTCCCTTTGCCTCTACTGCCTGCATGAGGACAAGACGCACATTGAGAAGGACTGTGCGTTTTGCGGCAATATGTCGGAGCGGACCATGAAGGACCACCATCTGTGTCTCGCCAACTGGCTGGAAGGGAAATGCCCGTCAGGCGAGAAAAAGAAGAAGAAATCAGAGCGGTCTTCTAAGACCTTTGAGGGCGCCCCGGCGATGGGGGCCCAACAGAAGGCCAAGCACCGCGAGTCCGCTGGCACCGGGAGCGCCGAACGGTCGGGCTCTACGGTTGCCAGGCAGGGCGCATCCTCCCCGGCGCCATCAACCACGAGCCAACGCTCTGGCTCGGGTAAGAGGAAGGCCGAGCACCCGGCGAAGCTCCTGGAGAGACCCCGGTCGAGCTCGAAGGCCCCATCGGAGGGGGAGCGAGGCGGTGACCCTCCCCCCAAGGAGAAGGCGGTGAGCGCACCTAAGGTGGTGAAAGCCTTGATCCACCCTGCCAACGCCTCTATCGAGACAGTCGCGGCGGCCCTACACCAGTGGAGGTGACTTTGGGACTCAGAGTCTCCCTACCACCGCGGAGGGAGTCCTCTTTCAAGACCTTCGACAGGACCCCCGTGAAACCTCTGACGGAGAAGAAAAAGGGGGGGGCAGGAGGTCGTCGTGGATTTGGCCTCAACCTCTGAAGAGGAGCTGATCGAAGTCTTAAGCCACGGCATTGGCGTGGAAGAAGACCAGCCCGTCGGGAGGGACCCCGACGTAGGAGACGACGAGAACGTCGAGGGTGCCGACGAGGTTTCTGACCGCCCATCGGAATCCCCTCAACCAGTGCCGCAAGACAACTCAGCGGCCATTTTGTTGGCTATACAGTCCTTATGCTAGGAGATAAGGACGAGATTGCCGTTACCACCAACGGAGGAACCGCTCCTGACGGGGGACCCGGAGCCAGGCCCTTCTCGGAGCCCTCCTCCTAAGAGAAGAAGGATTCATCCTCCACCTCCTTTTCAACCATCGCGCCCTGCTCAGCCCTCCTCACCCGTCCACGACCCGTGGGGATGATACGGGGACGGACACGGTCGCGACGGGTACAGACGACGAGGTTTACGACGAGGATCTTCCGTCGTCACCTCCTCCCCGGGCTTCCCTGCCCGACGAGATTGGATCGTTTCATGCCATGATCGCCAGGGCATCCGAGCTTTTTCAGCTCTGCCCGGAAGAGAAGGAAGGTTTCCTTTATCAACGGCGCGAGACCAAGAGGAAGACGGTCCTCGCTGTACCTCTACTGGACGATATCTGGGATGAGGGTCTCGCCCTCCTCAAGAACCCATCCACAACGCCTGCGAGAAGGGATCGGTACGAGAAGACGTACCGGGTCCTGGACGCGGCCCCCTTGTGCCTTTGGGCACAGCCGACCCCGGACTCGGTCGTCTCCGCGGCGGCCAGGAAGAAAGCAGGGGGGGCTTCGGCCTCTACGTCAACCTCCTCCCCGAACGGCGAGGGAAAGAAATTGGACACGATGGGACGCAGAGTCATCTCATCGGCAGCGACGACGATTAAGGCTGCCAACGCCTTAGCTATCGTAGCCCGCTACGACAGGGAGTTGTGGTACAAGATCGCCCCCCTGCTGGACTTCCTACCGGACGACAAGAGGGCGGAGGCCCTAGAGATCTGGCAGGAAGGAGAAGTGGCATCGGGCCATGCCATTACGATAGCGACAGACATCGCTGACACTGGATTTCGCCAGTTGGGCAGCGGCGTGTGCCTTAGATGGCGTGGATGGCTCAAGGCAATGGACTTCTGGCAGGACGTGCAGACCAGAGTTTTGGACATGCCATTCAACGGGAGCAACCTGTTTCGGAAAACAGTGGACGATTCCCTACAAGCCATCAAGACGGACACCGAGACGGGCCGGGCTCTTGGTGTTCTCCAGCAACGACGGCCGCCCTTTCGGAGCGCCGGAGGCAAGCAGGGGTGCCTCCAAAGGTTCCGGCGGTGGATATTCCACCTACCATCAAGCGGCCCGTTCGTTGTCACAGGAAGCCTACAGGGGAATTGGCAAGTCGTGCGGACCCCGCCGTCGTCACCAAGGAGGACAAGGCGGCAAAGCCTCGTCGAAGCAGGACTGAACTGGCCGTGGGGTCGGGCCCCAACGAAGCATCCCGGTGGGAGGCCGGCTGGCGAACTTCGTCAGCGTGTGGGAGTCCATCTCCACCGACCGTTGGGTGCTGGACGCCCTGGCCCAGGGTCATCCGCTCGAGTTTCTAAAGAAGTGCCCGTGCGTCCCCCCCGTGGCCTGGAAGGAACATCACGTCCCTCAACTTCTCTTGGAGGTAAAGGCGATGCTCAAGAAAGGCGCCATCGAGCTCGTCCCAAAGAGGCTTCGGGCTCCGGAGTTTACTCAAGATACTTCCTCGTGAAGAAGAAGACAGGAGGATGGCGTCCCATCCTGGACCTACGACGACTGAACAAATTCATCAAGGCACAGAAGTTCCGGATGGTCACCCTCCAGTACGTCCTGGGTCAGCTTGAGGAGGGCGATTTCCTGTCGTCGTTGGATTTGGAGGATGCTTACTTCCATATCCCCATCCTAAAGGGACACCGAAAGTTTCTCAGATTTGTGTTCCAAGGGCGTCACTACCAGTTCAGAGCCCTTCCCTTCGGATTGAGGTCGGCACCCAGGGTGTTCACCAAGTGCCTCGTAACGGTGGCGGCGCGGCCCGCCTGGAGGGGATCCACGTCTACCCCTACCTGGACGACTGGCTCATCTGAGCAAAGACAAAGGAGCTTGCCACGGAGCACACAGTGAGGACCGTCCAACTACTCACGGACCTGGGATTCTCCATAAACTACGCCAAGTCCCACCTGGTGCCCGCGCAAGACGCACTGTTTCTGGGAGCAAAACTCGACACAGTGGCGCTTCTGGCCTCTCCATCGGAGGAAAGGATGAGGGCCATCTTGGGCAAGGTGCAGCGGATGCTGTTTGCCGACGCGGCCAGGGTGAGGTCCATCAAATCCCTCCTCGGAATGATGTCTTCTTGCATTTATCTCATCCGCCTGTGCAGGCTTCGGATGCGCCCTTTACAGGAGTTCCTGGACGCTCGCTGGATCCATACGACGGGCAGCTTCGAGGAGAGGATCACACTCGACGAGAGCTTCCGCCGAGCGATCCGGTGGTGGGGCACCCGCGCGCATCTGACGGCGGGCATGGACTTGCCTCCCTGGAAGGGTGGGGAGCGCACACCGAAAATCTGCACGCGAGGGGCCTTTGGCTGCCGACGGAGAAGTCCCTCCATATCAACGTCCTGGAGCTCCGTGCAGTGTTCTGGGCCCTCAGGTCCTTTCTTCCGTCCCTCAAAGGCAAGGTGGTGAGGATCTTCACCGACAACACCACCACCATGTTCTACATCAGGAAGCAGGGCGGTACCAGATCCCCAGCCCTGTCCAAGGAGGCGCAGGATCTGTGGCATTGGGCCAACGCCCAAGGGATATTTCTGGTGCCGTTTCATCTGGCAGGAATAAAAAACACCATCGCCGACTCGCTCAGCAGAGAGCTGCGCTCGTGCCACGAGTGGGAACTACGACAGGATCTAGTGGACCGCCTCTTCCGACGGTGGGGCACACCCCAGATCGATCTGTTCACGACGGCGACGAACTCCAAGTGCCGGAGGTTCGCCTGCAGGTTTCCCCAGCCGAGGAGCATGGGCGATGCTTTCTCGTTCCCCTGGGAGGGCCTGTTCCTATACGCGTTCCCTCCATTGCCGTTGCTGATCCAGCTCATCAACCAGCTCAAGAGGTAACGGTGCAGGATGATCCTCGTCGCACCTGCGTGGCCGAGGCAGATATGGTTCCCGGACCTTCTGGACTTGTCAGCGTCCCCGTCAATCAAGCTGCCAGTGGACGCGGATCTTCTCTCCAGGGAAGGAGGCGCCATCCTCCATCACGACCCGAAGTCGCTGAACTCGCAGGCCTGGCTCCTGCAGCATTAGAGTTTGTAGGTTACGACATACCGGCCGACTGCAGAGAGGTTCTTGCAAAGGCCAGGGCGTCCTCAACTCTTAAATGCTACGGACACAAATGGAAGAGGTTCTCTGTCTGGTGCCACGCACAGAAGATTAACCCTTTACGGATTACGACACCTCAAATACTGCCGTACCTGCTGACGCTGGCCAAGGCTGGACTGGCGCACGCTTCCATCAAGATTCATCTTGCTGCGATCTCCCGATACACCAGAACCACGGGACGGACGTCTTTGTGGTCTCATCGTCTGGTGAAAGAATTCATGAAGGGACTGTTCAGATCGTTCCCGCCGGTGAAGGCTCCGGCCCCGGCGTGGGAGCTCAACGTGGTGCTGACCAAGCTCATGGGACCTCCGTTCGAGCCTCTGCACTCAGCTCCGTTGAAGTTCTTGTCGTGGAAAACAGCGTTTCTTGTGGCCATCACCTCCGCACGACGGGTGGGAGAGATCCAGGCCCTTTCCTGCAAGCCCCTGTACTTCACTTTTCACGACACAAGGGTAGTGCTCAGGACACACCCCTCCTTCATGCCCAAGGTGCCGTCGGACTTTCACCTCAACGAACCCTTGGTGTTGCCTGTTTTCTTCCCGTCGCCTTCGTCGCCGGCTGAAAGGACTTTGCACTCGCTGGATGTGGCTAGAGCGCTGAAGTTCTATGTGGACCGCACAAAGAATTTTCGGAAGACGTCACAACTTTTTATGAACTTTGGACCTGTCAATTAGGGGAAGGCTCTCTCAAAGGCTTCCATTTCCAGATGGCTCTCCGGCTGTATCATGTCCTGTCATCGGTTGGCAAACCGACCGCTGCCTGGCCGTCCGAGAGCCCATTCCACCAGAGCGATCGCAGCTACCACGGCGTTCCTATCTGGTGTGCCCCTGCTGGACATCTGTAGGGCTGCTACGTGGAGGTCGACACACACCTTCACGAAATTCTACTCTGTCGACCGGGATTCCAGGGAGGAGTCCAGGGTCGGCCAAGCAGTGCTGCGCAACCTGTTCGCCTAAGGTGAGCCTGGTGACACGGTAAGAGATGCTTAATGTTGAGTTGTGGTATTGCTTAATGTTGAGCCTGTTGCCACCTCCCGTGGTTGTGCATGTGTGTACTGCTATGTATTCTTTTATTCATGAGCATGTGAATCCATGCCAGACCCCATGCTGGAGAAGGAACAAGTTACTTACCTGTAACTGTTGTTCTCCAGCATGGGTCTGGCATGGATTCACATGCAAACCCTCCCGCCTATCCCTCTGCGGCTCTTCACTTGGTCATACTGCCACTTCACGTGCTACCAAATCTGAAGATGGCTGCCAGAGGCGGGGCTTAGGGAGATGGCAGTCATTGGCTGTGGTCAGTATGACGCAGAGATCAGTGATTGGTTACTACTATGAAAGACAGATCAGAAACAAAACTAATACTGATTTTTCTTTACCGAGAATTCCCAGCCTGACGACGGGGAATATTCATGAGCATGTGAATCCATGCCAGACCCATGCTGGAGAACAACAGTTACAGGTAAGTAACTTGTTCCTTGTGTCTGTGGCAAGCTGTATGTAGGGAGCACAATTAGACAACTGAGAGTTTGGATTAGGGAACATTTGTCTAGTTTAAGAAACAATTACCCCAAATCACCGTTGGCCATTCATTGGCGAGAATGTCACCAAATGCACAATAGCAATGATATTCGTTTCATTGGACTAATGAAGGCTAAGTTAGGCAAAAGAGGAGGCAATGTTATGCTCAAATTGAGGTAACAGGAGTGCAAACTAATATGTTTTTTAAGATGCACCCAAGTGGGTTTGAATTGCGACCATGAAATGCATGTGTTTCTTTAACCATATATAGGTTAGTTACAAAACCATCTTTAAGTGGTTGTGCGGTGCCATTCTTCAGTAACCCGATATGAGACACGCATGGGTATTTTTCCATAACGTAATATACAGACCAACGTAACTGTTTGACCCCATTACACGTGAACAAGTCCTTTTTCTCCTATAATATAGTAAACCTTTTACTACATAAGGAGTGGAAGCCGCCAAGGGAATCATGTTTACCATTCATTAATAATGACATATACATCCTTTCTTGCCAATAACAGATATATTGCGCTGATAATGCGCATCATCACGTTACGGGCGCCATTTTGTGTGGCGCATTTGCCGCGATCGCGGCCGAAAAGCATTGCTGAAGGAGCGGAAAGGGACTGCTCCACAGACTGGAACCAGGGATTTATCCCCACAAATAGAAGGTATAGAATTTTGTGATGCAATTATTTGAATTGGGTTTTTATCTCGATGGGTCTCCTTGGGGGAACAAGGTGCTGTTCATGGATATATGGGCCCACATTTCAATTTATAATTTTCAATGTTATCTTTCACTCATCCATTTCTCACTAACAAGACATTACTATGAAGGGCATAGTACTATTCTTGCTAAATGGAGCATTGTGCACACACATATTAGGAGTAAAAATCACCTTTATGGGTATTGATTTAAATCTAAGGGCTATATCATATCACCATACAACAATTTACATATATTTTTCACAGGCCACATAATGATACTCATGCCAGAAATGGTCCATTGAAACTCAGTTTGCTTGTAAATCCGCCATTACATAATAAGGTAAGACAATTATTGTATTATCACTTTACAGTCCATGCCACCAAATAGCTCATCATAGATTGATAAATATATGTTCATTCACTGCAGAAGTACCAATAACCATTTCTTCTGGAAATACGTTTGATGACCAAGTGGTCTCATGAGAAATGTATAACTACTAGTCGCTAATGACATTGGATCTAACTTCAGGGTGAGTAGGCTTCATTCTAATAATTTCAGTACACACAGTATATATAATTTAGATCTCTAAATTACTGTTATATTTTGGTCATATTGGGTACTGACTGATGGAATATCTCACAAACCCTGCATAAGCTTGGTGTTTATGTATCAAGGGAGAATTTCTTAAAACCATATATCGGTGCATATTGAATACAATGGAAGGACAACAATTGCCAATTTGCTTATTGCAACTTTATATTTTCTTTCTATCATTTGGTATTGAACTCTCATCCTGCTCTGACTCCAACCTTCAAATCCTGACCTGGTACATGATACAATATGGTATGACTTATCTTTTTATGGTTTTTTGTTTAACTCTATGATCTAATGATAATTTTACTGTTATGTACATTGTCACCAATATTGTTATGTTTTACATATGATGTATACAGCCTTGACAACGACCAGGGGTCGGCTGTTGTTCTTTTGGAAAATAAACATCATGCAAAATCTAACATGATTTGGACATATGCCACATCTGTTTGAAATATTCTTCGCATTGAAAGGACTGAGCTAGAGCGCAAGACACTCCCCCGAAGCTTAATTCTTAATTTTCAATGTTCTATACAAACTTTGTGGGAAGTTTGAGGGGGTAGTATTTGTTTTGCTGCCAGGATAATCAAAACTAATTTTATAGGCTGGTTTTGGAATTAATCGAGAGTGGTCACTAGCGCACCAACAGCGTCTGATCCCACATTTACAATCATTTTGCCTGTCATTTGAGTCTTTCCCTGCATCAGGCTTGCAACTCCCAAAAAAGACGATCATCGCTAAACATTCGTTTTTTTTATCTTTTTATTGGTATTGTGATGAATCTGATGGTGTCCTCACTCCCTTTCCTTTGGTAGCCTCTGCCCATGTGGTCAGGGGACGGCAGCTGCAACCTGATCCCGACCCTGTGGGCGGCTACATGAGGGAGGACCACATGGGGGAAGGTGACGCTCAGGTGAATAACTTATCATCGGATGAAGGCACATACCCCCCTTTCTCTTTTTAGGGATGTTTCCTCCTGTGGCTCAAGATTGTAAAAGTTCCCTCCCACTGTGAAGGTGATGCAAGGATGATAATGGTATACAAGACATTTGTTTCCAAACTCTCTCAACTCAACAGTCTATTAATGCATTAATTCATTCATTTTGTCATTTGTTATAGCGCTTTTTGCCAAAATTATGATCATAGCGTGCTTTTGGCTGAATGCCCTCGTAGGGACTGGAGTCCAAAAATGTGGGAGAAATAGAGAGGTGCTCTTATGCGTGTGTGCATTTCAGCCATTAAAGTTATGCAAGGGTGGCCGAGACCCTGCTAGTCACCCATGTCTAAATGGTGTGTGTATGGGCACAGCATAGGTATACAATGGACTAAACAGGGGGATTTTGTGTTTAAGGAGATAGTTATGTGGGAAGCTACTGTGGGAAGCTATAGTTCAAAATGTTGTCATTAAAAGTAGCTTCATTCTTATGGAAGAGGGGATGTGCAATCGTGTTTGTGTTACCTGTGAGTGCAGGGTATGTGGATGTGAGCCTGTGCCTTCCTCTGAGTTGCAATAGTGTGGTGTGTGAGAGGAGAAAGGGGTTAGATGTACAAACAACAATGTCTACTTCCTGGGTTCCAACTATGTAGATGGAACAGTGCTTCCTTTCACAGGCGATCTAGGTGCTAGATGAATGCATAATACCTTACACAATCAGGCTAAATGTGAGATATGGCTGACTAACGCAAATGGGCTAAAGGCAAGGTAAGGCTACCATACACAGTTAGGATAAATGTGAGAAATGGCGGACTATATGTGACCGTGCCATCAGTGGAAAGCTGGGGTGCACACGGGCAATCTGACCACCAAAGTAATGTGTCCTAGAACAAAATAACTCCTCTAAACACGCTCGAGTTAAGAGCAGGTTGTCTGGCTCTGAAGGATTTCTGATTGTCAATAAATCCCAGTTCCATCTTACTACAAACTGACAATACAACTAGTATGTTTTATCTAAATGAACATGGGGGGCATGAGATCCAGCACCCTCTTGAGGGTCATTCGCACTATATGAAACTGGCTGCTAGTCAGACAACGTCATTCATGGTGATACATCTGCTGGGGATCCAGAATGTACAAACAGGCACTTTGAACACATCCTTCCATGAAGGATCCCGAGTGGATCGTAAGTGATGTTTCAGACTTGGTCTTTGACAGATGCGAAATACCTCAATTCGACCTACTTGCTACATCAGCAATCTCAAAATGCCTACATTTGACTTCGATGTAACCGAGGGTATTGGATTTTTTAAATCAACTTGTCGGGTTTTTCTGTTTGTATTTCCTCCAGTTTTTCTCCTACTTAATGTAGTCTCTAAACTAAAACAATTCAAGACAGTTAAGATCCTTTTTGCGCCAGATTGGCCATGCCAATGTTGGTACTTTAAAGAACATTCCTGTGGCAGAAATCTGTCAAAGAGCCTCCCAGAAATTGGTGCACACATTTGCCCTGTACTGTTGCTTGGATTTTGATGTAGGATGAAGTCGGAAAAGCATCCTTAAGAAACATGTTGGAAAGGGTCTTGGTTTAGACTCTGCCTTTTCTTTGCTCTTGGTTTTCTGTTAAAATATATATGTATTCGTATTTGTATTTATTAGGCTTATATAGAGCTTTATACCAAAGCGCTGCACATTTACAACAGGGTACATTTAACATAACAAGAACAGTAACAAAAGAAGCAAATTACAATCTTGAATCCGTCAACAAAACAGTATCTAGAGCAATTAGACAGAGGGGAGGAGGAGAGAAGAGGCGTAGAGCTAGGTGGAAGAGGGAGGGATGGTAGGAGGAGGAGGGAAAGGAAGGGGTGAGGGTGGGGTGGTGAAAAGTGGGGGGAGAGGCTGATGGGGGAAGAAGGAAAAGGGTGGGAGATGGGGAGCGAGAAGAGGGAGGGGTGTCATGGCGGGGAATGGAGAAGGAGAGATTTAAGGGACGTGCGGAAAGAGGAAAAAGTAGGAATAAAGCGGATTGAGAGAGGTAAGGAGTTCCAGTGGAGGGGGGCCAGGAGTTGGAAGGAGCGGAAACGGGAGAAAGCACAAGGGGAGGGAGGACCAGTGAGGAGGAAGTGGTCAGCGGAACAAAGGGAACGAGAGGGAGTGTAGAAAGAGAGAAGGGAAGAGAGATAAGGGGAGCAAGATCGTGGAGAGATTTGAAGACATTTGAAGATAGATTTGAAGATATGACTCATTTTGTTAATATTATGGTATGTTATTTGGTATTTTTACAGCGCCTATTGCCATTGTTATGGCTCCAAGTGCTGTGGTAGATGAAGGCTCTTCAGAAGACTATAGTCTTTGAAAGCATGAAAATAAAAAGAGCATTGCATTTCATGCGAATAGTCATTAGAACTCGGTGACTATTCAATTACTAGCAGAGATGGCTAGTTTAAAACATTATAAAAATCATGCAGCACATTATGTTCAGGCGTAGAGATGACTGCTATGTAAGGTACTATGTGAGAACTTGGCCAAATGTTTTGTGGGACTCCACTGTATTCTATGGGTTGGAGCGCAAGAGGGGAAATGGATATTATAAATAGTTTATCAAGCCTAGGGTAACTGTCTACTATTGAGGGTGCTGCTACACTTTACATGTAGAAAACATGCATGCTGAATAACTTGCATTCACATGTAAATTACATGGACAATTGTCGGATATGACATTGTCTGTACCATTGTGTCAACTTCTAGGTTCCACTCCTCACCTGAATCTTCCACTGGTGACGGGATCGGGAAGCCTGGTGACGTGTCTTCTGTGTCTTCTTCTTTTTGGTGGAAGTATGTCTCTCTTTGTGGAGAAATGGCCTGTCACGGAAGGAAGCCACTCTGCCTGCACAATTACTGACCAGCCAAAGGATCTCCCTCCGGAACAGCCAAATATGGGGCAAAAGCCTGCAACGGGCAAAAACCCATTAGAGCGGTAGAAAGGGATAAGCACCGCTGCTGGAAAGGGAAAGGAAACGGGTAAGAAAAACTGGGAAGAAGATCAAAGGAAAGAAAAGGAACCAAAGACCTGCAAAATGGCAAGTAGAAGAAAAGGCACCCGCAAGGTAAAATGAAGAAGGCTAAGGAGAGAGGAACGGAGGAAGCCGAGCGGTGTGTTAGCGAAAAGGAATAACTGCAGCATATCACCCAAAGAGAAAGAAGCAGGGATGCAACGCGGCGAGCGCCAGTGTCAGACAGGCAGAAATACAGCTGGAGGCCGCCATTATGGAAAAAGACTAGACCACTGCCAACTGACGGACAGGAACGTGGCAGCATCTTAATGGCGGCATAACACCCACTGGCTCCATAAGCGCCAGGAAGGGCAAGCAGTGACATATTGCGTCATTGCAGTATAAATGTTTTATATTGGATACAAATGTGATGGCGGTAATATATAACAACCTAGAGAGAAAGATACTGCCTCGTCATCCATGTTATGTGATGTTATGTATATAGTGCAGCGTTCGCCATTGAAGCATCTTGGCGCTGCTTAACAAGACAGAGGGGAAGAACCTTAAAACAGAAAGGTTTTCAAAGCTCGACGGAAAGAGAGATGATTAGACAGACTGCAAGGAATTCCAAAAGGAGGAGACCGCAATGGAAAAGGCTTGGCCTCCAATCGGACAGAGCTTAAACCTAGGGACTACAACAAAAACATGCATCCGAGGTGTGGAGTGCTCGACCCGGCACATAAGGGCAACTTTTTTCCTGGAGATATTCGGCCCACGACCATAAAAAGCATGGTTCATAATTTTAATACGATGGGTAATAGGCAGCCAGTGAAGCTGACGTAGTACCGGCATGATGTGGGCCCAGCGAGGCTTAGTAGTGGCTAATCACACTGCCGAGTTCTGGAGAACTTGAAGGTGTCTGAAAAGATAGGCCGGTTGTGCCAGAAATAGCAAATTACAATAATCGACTGAAGATATAAAGGATGACACAACCGGGTCACCAAGCTCAGCTGGAATAAAAGGAAGGACCCTCCGAAGGAGTCTTAGGTGGAAATAACCCATTGGCATAGAGTGCAAACTTAGGGCTCCATTGAGAAGGAAGCAGATATTTTTACACCCAAGTGCTTCACCACAGGAGTGGGGAAAGGAAAGGGACCTAAAGAAGGAGGCCAGAAAGCAGAGGTCCAGAGAAAAGATGCAGAAGGAGGGTCACACCAACACCTCTGTTTTCTCACTGTTCAACTTGAGCCAGTTGCTACACTCCCCCACGGCCTCAAGGCAGACCCTGAACCTGGCCACAGACTCAGGATCGATAAGGTCAAGGCGGACCAGGATCTGGGTATCATCCGAGAAAGCCGTGGGAGAGGATGAGCTTGGTCAGAGGTTGAACGTAGATGTTAACAACATAGGTGAGAGGGCGGACCCTTGGGAACCCCACATGTGAAAGCTATACCCTGGGAACTGAAAGGAGGGAGTGATGGGGTTTGATAGCGATCAGAGCAAGAGGAAGAAAACCAGGTGAGGACAGTCCCGGTAATGCCAGCCCCGGCTAGCCGATCCAGCAGGATCTCATGATCGATGATGTCAAATGCGGCAATGATCCATAACATCAGCAATCTTCAAGACTCACGGTGCTCCTGAGAAAAAAAACACTGTCCACCCCAGTCTGTGATACCCTTTTCCTTGCACAGAGGAGTCCTGTGTGCCTGACCTTCGGCTAGTGGGAATTCTAGTAGAGTATTATGTTCCTGTTGGGACCCTGCAATCCTCCTTGCACCACCACAAACCTATCGATAAACCACAAGCACAATGACAACACAAAATCAATATGCACGCTTGGCGAAGACCACCAGGGAGCGCAGACAGGATGGCAGCTTGAACCATCGTCTCCCTCTTTGGGCATCAACACGCAATGGATATGCCCATAAATATGAAACACCCGCACTAGAGACTTAACGTTCTGCATCCGATAATAGATCTGCACTGGTGGGCGAAAATACAAGCAAAATTGTGCAAGAAACCACTGAGAAATTGGGAGCGGAAAGCTGGCACGATTGGCGTGATTGAGAAACAAAGATGGCGCCCGCGAGACATGTTCCCAGTTGTGAGGAACCTGGGAAGACACACCAAGACTGAGACACTCAACTTGCAGCGAAGGCACAGAGCAGGACGATCGGAAGCAGGAGCGGCATCGGGAGATCGAACTGCGCAAAAGATCCTGCTTGAGAAAGGTACGTTCCCATCCCCTTCCCCACTGCCGATGCTCAAGACAAAAGGCATCAGCACCAGCGAGCCTAGTGCAAAGTGCGCCATTACAGAAACATAAGAACGATCATCCCCAACTCCCAAAGGGAATATGTGAGGAACTCAAAGACACACGCGGCGCAAGTGAAGCGGCACGAAGAGGCGTCCGCACTCATATCTTCCATCCCTAAACTCCGGCTTTGGAAGCGAGCGAGGCGCGGAGCTACAGGAGACCCCCCCCATCGCAGTCAGCCCCTAAAAATTAAAAGGACACAAAATAATAATAAAACGAGAAAAGGAGCGGAAAGAGACGAAATAAAAGGAGTACAATAAGAAAACGAAAGGGAGGAACAGTATCCCGTGGGGAAAAAACATATCCTATTGAGAGGGGTCACCTCCCCGTAACGCAGTCAAGGATCACGTTATTGCACCTTTTTACCCAGCGAGGATAACTGCACCAACTAACGTATTATAAATATAACTGCACTAGCGCCCGCCGACTGTACAAGAAGAGCCTGGGGTAGTCAGCATACCACACCCACGACGAAAAACAACAATCAGTTAGTTCTCAGCATCCAGGGCTCTGTTAACTTGCAAAATCACTTTGACCGTCAGCCCTCATAGAAACCTGCGTGGAGGAAGCCGGGACCCTCAGGCCTATGGCCTACACCGCTTATACCTTAAAGGTGCATTTCGAAGTGGGGGGTGAAAAAGTCATATAGCCTGAACTGGATCCCCCAGGAAAGGATTCAGATTTAATGAGCAAAACTTTCCCAGCACGCAAAGTGAACTTTAAACAAGACATTAGCCCAAGCAGTGAGAAGTGTTGGAAAAAAGGAGTGGCATAACACCTATGCTTGCTGGAACAAAGCTGGACCCCAACACTTTGATCCTACTCCAAACATTCTGCTGATCACATACAGCCATGGAGTCAAGCGGGACCCAAAGCTCGACAGATATACTGGGCAATGACCTGGACAGCGCCACCAAAGCGGGCATTAGGCTTCTGCCAGGGGAAATAAGATCGGTGAAGTTGAGCCTCACAGAAACGGTTGCTGACCTACAAACAAGAGTAGGAAAGATGGAGGACCGTCTCGAAGCGGTAGAAAACAATCAGCAATCAGGTGATATTGCCACGATGCAATATGAAGCTAGACTCCAAGATCTTGAACAAAAGGAAAGGGACGTGGAGGCAAAGCTTGACGACCTTGAAAACAGAGAATGTAGAGCGAACATTTGGATATTAGGCTTGGCAGAAGAACAGGGGGAATTCCTGGCAAGCCTGGAGAAGAAAGTATGGGCCCTAATCCACACCCTCTATGTCGACACAGACACTCCAAAGTTGGAATTCGACAGAGTGCACAAGGGGTCCCTCGTGAGGTCCCCGCTCGGTCCTGGTAAAGTACCATTATTATACTGAAAGGCAAGACATACTATCAAAAGCGAGCGAAAAGGGCATGATCAAATTCGGAAGTGCAAGGGTGATGTTTTACCAAGATCTCTCGGCTAGGACCTTAGCAAAGAGAAGAGATGCCGCCCACTCACGATCTGGTTGCAAGAGAAAGGCACTCGCTACCGATGGGGCCATCCCTTCTCGTTGTCTTTCAAATATGGGGGAGAAGACTTTAGGATCACCACGATAGACGAGGCAGAAGGAGCCATGCACCACCTCCGAGGTCCAGCAGAATATAAGGACGCTGATCCGCACAGGATGCCGGAAGGACCCACATTCCACTCAATGCCAAAGCCATCCAGGAGAGGGAAGGTGCAAACGAAGTGGAAGTATAAACGCCTGAATACTCTGTGAACTTGAAAACAAGACTACTGAAATTATTTACCCAGTTCACTACTACATCTTTGGTTGTTACTGGCTTGCAAGTTGATATAAAGTGCGAGCCCCCTCCTTTTTCTTGGATGTGAGCTTGCCCGATTTAAAGAGGGAAAGTTCTAATTTTCTTAGGTTATGTAACACTGCATCCATTGCGTATTCTCAAATCTGACAAATGAATGGAAACACAATGCCCAAAGAGGGGTCCCAACACAGGGCCCTTCTTAGTTTAGGGAGGCTCCTTTGTCAACAGAGAATGATAAAGTTAGCTTTTCTCAGGGATAGGGGAGATGGGGGGGGGGAGGGAAACACTAATTCGGAAAACAAGGGGGTTTGGAACTACAATTGTGAACCACATATAGAAATATTGCAAACAATACGGCAATCTGGAGTCAACCCAGGGAGGTGGCCACAAACATCACTTAGACTACTGTACTTGAGGGCCACTTGTGTAAGATTTGCACACTACAATGGCAAGGATTGATGGTATAACTTTGGGGCCCTCAATGTAAGAGGGTTAAACTCTCCCCAGAAAAGATCCATGCTGTCACGACAGTTCAAACAATCCTGAATCAATATACTATTTGTGCAAGAGACGAAATATGCCTAAGGAGGGGAACGCAGAATTGTGGGAAGACATTTGGGACGTACTATGGGCCTCAGTCCCATATAAAAGGAGGGAGTGGGCATTATGTTCAGGAAATCCCTGTAATTTCTTTTAGAGCAGACACATAGAGATCCACAGGGGAGATATGTAGTGTTAAGAGGAGAGTTACAATCCCGGAAAATCACCCTATGCTCAGCGTATGCACTTAATCAAAATCAATCAAACTTCATCGAACCTTTGTTCACCTTTCTGAGTGAATGGGGGAAAGGCACCCTAATTTGTGGAGGTGATTTTAATGTGGTTGCGCAGAGACAATTGGGCTGGAATTCGGTGAGGCAGGCTGCACAGGTACCGAGTAGTCAGCAGGGCGACCTATTTCTTAGTCTACTGAAAGAACATCACTTGATTGTTTGTTTGTTTGTTTGTTTGTTTGTTTAGAATTTATTGTGCGCACCGGACCCTGAAGTATAAGGGCGCAAAAAGTAAGAATATGTACAGCTTAGAGCATAGGTTACAGGTTACAGTTACAAGTTACAGACATTACCAGTTACAGAAATTACCAGTTACAGGTACAAGTTTACAATACAGGTTTACAATCGTATGATGCAGATACTGTGTAGCAAACAGGCGTGAGCATTATCATGGGTTCAATTAGCAGTTGCTGTCGTTAGCCAGTTAATTACAATTTGCCTGAATTTGGAAAAGGAGTGTTCTAGCCTCGCAGTAGTGGGTAATTCGTTCCACAATTGAGCAGCTTTGACTGGGAAGCTAGCTCCGCCTATGGTGGTCAGTTTAAAGCGTGGTACTTGTAGGCGATTGGTGTAGGCAAGTCTGGTTTGTCTTGTGGGGTGTGTTCTGGTGAATCTGTCCTTAAGGTATTGGGGGGCTTTGTTGTGTAGAGATTTGTATGTGAGAGATGCCGTTTTGAGTCTAATTTTCTCGTGGGTGGAGAGCCATTTGTGTTTCCTTCTTATTACTGTAATGTGTTCTCTCCTGGGGATGTTCAATGCCGCTCGGAGGGCCTTGTTTTGCTGTATCTGGATTTTGTTTATGATAGATTTATTGGCTCCTATGTACAGTGCGTTACAATAATCTAGTTTGGAGATGATAAGGGCTCTGGCTAAAGTTAGACAGCTGTGCTGGGAAAGGAATTGTTTTCCTGCTCTAATGAGCTTACATGTGTAGGCTGTCGAGGAAGCTAGGGAGTTTACCTGTTTGGAAAATGATAGGGTAGAATCAAGGTAGATCCCTAATGTTTTAACTTCTTTGGCAACTTGTATGCAGTTCCCATCTATGATAAAGGAAGAGTAGTTTGTGCTTAGTTTTTTGATGAGGGGTGCGGTGCCTAGGATAAGAAGCTCAGTTTTATCATCGTTCAGGCATAGGCCATGGGTTGCCATCCATGCCTGAACGATGCTGTATATTTTGTTCACCATTGCTAGATCTTTTTCGTAAACCCCTGTGAGTGGGAGGAGGATCTGGGTATCGTCAGCGTAGTTGGTATACGTGATACCCAGAAGGTCCAAATCATCAAACAGAGGCTTAGTGAATATGTTATATAGCGTTGGTGAAACGCATGATCCCTGTGGCACGCCGCAGGTAATAGGGATGGGGTCTGCAGCTGCTATAGGTGAGAAGACCCTCATGGTGCGGTCACTGAGGAAGGATTGTATCCATGCAATAGCCTCAGTGGAGAAGTGTGCTGCTGAATCTAGGTGGTTACATAGGACTTTATGGTCCACTAAATCAAAAGCGGCCGATAGGTCTAGTAGCAGGAGGAGTGCTGGTTTTCCAGAGTCTCTTACTTTGTCTATTTGGGCTTTCAGGTCAATCAATGCAGTTTCTGTGCCGTGGAGAGGGCGGAAGCCAGATTGTCGGGAGCCTAGTAGTTGGTTTTGTTCCAGGAAACTCTGGATTTGTATATATGCCACTTTATCCAGTATCTTCAGAAGGAATGGTACCGTAGTAATAGGTCTATAGTTAGTGGGTATGGTGGGGTCTAGAGTAGCCTTTTTTAAGAGTGGGAGCACCCAGGACTCTTTTAAGTTACTGGGGATAATGCCTGTGGTAAAGGAGGCATTAATTAACTTGGTGATAAATGGTGCTAGATCTCGTGCGGCATCTTTGATGAGTTGTGCTGGACATAAGTCTCCTTTGCAGTTGGACGGTTTTAGACCGAGTATTACTTTCTCTACTTCTAGTATGGAGACTTTGGAGAAGTGGAATTGCGTAGTGGGTTTGGAGTTAGGAAGTGTCTTGATAGGCGGTAATATGTTGGGTGCTAGGGTCTCACGTTTTAGTTCTATTTTCTTTTGGAGGTTTCGGACTTTGTTAGAGAGGGCTTGCTGGATTTCGGAGCACCACTTTTTATCTTTAAGACAGTTGTCTTGAGGTGTTATTGGGTTTTCCAGTTCTCTGAGTATGGCGAACAGTTCTTTAGTACTTGATTTGGCTTGTGTGATTCTGTTATTGTAGGTCTCTTGTTTAGCTAAGATGATTTCTTTTTTGTAATGAGAAGAGATTTTAGCTAGTTTCAGTTTATTTTCTGGGCTGGGGTTAATTTTCCATGTATTTTCCCATTTCCTTTTTTCTAATCTCAGATTTTTTAAGAGAGGGGTGAACCAGTTGTTCAGGTGGTTCTTTGGCTTGCTGTTTCTGAGCTTGAGTGGTGCGATGTTGTCAAGAGTTTTGTTCATGATATTGTTAAATTCTTCCACTAGGCTGTTAGGGTTAAGGTTGTCAGGTAGAGCGACCAAAGTGGGCATGATGCCGGGGAGTAGTTTGTCTAGTGTCATGTTTTTTTTATTTCTGGTAAGTGCAGGAGGTGCACATGGTTGTTGCAGTTTGGGGGTGGCAGTGTCCAAGGAGAATGAGATTAGATGGTGATCTGACCAGATTTGGGGTGAGATGGTGAGAGTGGCTATATTGCAATTGTGGTCAGCAATCCAATCAAGGGTTCTCCCTTTGATATGGGTGGGCTCAAGCACTCTTTGTGTGTAGCCCAGTTCTGTTAGGGTGTTGGAGGCTGCTGTGGCTTGTAAGTCATTGATATCATTGAAGCCAATATTGAGGTCGCCTAGTAATATTGATTGAGTAGTATCTTTAAGGTTTTCTGATAGGATGGTAGTTAAGTCTTCTATGAAATTCTTGATTGGACCTGGAGGTCTGTATATCAAATGAATGTTAAGGGTTTGTGAGTTAGCTGTAGGTGTCTTGGTGGACATTATCTCACAAGATTCAATGGTTGGTGAGGGGGTGAGTCTCATCTGGAGTTTAGTTTTGACGATGATGGCTAGTCCTCCACCTCGAGCTCCGCACCTATCTGATCTGAGGATAGTGTAATTATTGGGCACAGCTAGGGATAGTGCTGGGCCTGATGTCTCATGTAGCCAAGTTTCTGTAATGGCTAGGAAGTCGTAATCTTCTGTCAGGATAACTTCCGATATTTCTATGGCGTGGGCGACTAAGGATCTAGCGTTTATTAAGGCTCCTTTGAGTTTAGGTGTGCGGTTAAGATGTGTAGCAGTATTTTTTGCAGCATTGGGAGTGGCAATTGTTTCTTTATTAGTTTGGTAGTTGTTGAGCTTAACGTGGTTATGGGTGAATGGTTTGCGAGTAGGTTCTTTTTTGGTTCGAGTAGTGTTAGTTTCGTATTTGATGAGCGGATCAAAGATTCTGGGTAGTCTTGCTCGTAATCTTAGGTTTCTGTCAGCTATGTTATATTGTGTAGTGGAGTGTTGTATTGTAGTTGCTATAAGAGGCGACATGGTGAGATGTTCCCATGGGGCGAGTGAGGAGGCCAGGTATACTAGGTAGGATAGTATAAGGAGCATTGTGTAATGTGTAAGCGTCCTGTGTCTGGATAGATGGCTAGAGTTTTAGTTATGGTGTAGTGCAGGCAAAGTAACTGCTAAGTCTGCTATGTTGTTATCTAGAAAATGAGGTCAGGCACATAGTGTTAAGTTGCAGTAATCATAGGGCTCGTACAGATGGCAGTGTGGTGAATATATGACCATGGGCAACACAATTGCTATAGTCTATGAGCGACCAAAGGGCACAACACAGTTACTGTGGTCAATGAGCGACCAGAGGGCACAACACAGTTACTGTGGTCAATGAGCGACCAGGGGGCACAACATGATTACTGTGGTCAATGGGCGACCAGAGGGCACAACACAGTTAATGTGGTCAATGAGCGACCAAAGGGCACAACATGATTACTGTGGTCAATGAGTGACCAAAGGGCACAACACAATTACTGTCGTCAATGAGCGACCAAAGGGTACAACATGATTACTGTGGTCAATGGGCGACCAGAGGGCACAACACAATTACTGTGGTCAATGAGCGACCAAAGGGCACAACACAATTACTGTCGTCAATGAGCGACCAAAGGGCACAACATGATTACTGTGGTCAATGAGCGACCAGGGGCACAACACAATTACTGTGGTCAATGAGCGACCAGAGGGTACAACATGATTACAGCGGCACTAGTAGGCGTGGCGCGATGTGTTGCACGAGAACAGTAGCAATAGGCTGATGCACATGAGTAACAAATAGTTAGCAAGAGTAAATTCACCAAGGTGTGTGTATATTCTAGCAGTAGGCAGTAGACATTCACATGCGGATCGTGGGTAGACTAAGCAGCTAAAAGTGTTATGCTTACTCACATTGGGTTGAGTCCAGATAGTGCAATTAGAAAGTACTGCTTCCTCCTCGGCATCATTGACACATGGCGCGTCACTCATCCCAAAGTTAAAGGCTTCACTTTTTTCTCCCACCCGCACCAAAGCTTTTCCAGAATAGACTATCTACTGCTGGGGGCAGAATGTGAAGGAGAGATCCTCGAGGCAAGCATAGAAGTGGTCGCCTGGACAGATCATAAATTATGTAAACTCTTATTAGATTTAGGCCCTCCCTTAAAAGCAGACAGGCAATGGGTCTGTAATGATTTTTTGTGTAGAGATCCAGTTTTCAAAGATGCTCTTACAGAGGCCATCGCAAATTACTTTGAAGTGAATGACGTGGATGGAATGTCCTTAAATACTATATTGGAAGCAGCAAAGGCCACGATAAGGGGGATACTAATGTCAGAAGGGGCATCAAAGAAGAGGCTAAGGTTACTTAGGGAAACAGAACTCAAAGCAGCCATAACCCGCCTAGAGCGAGACCTTTGACTGCGTCAAGACCAAGCAGAAGACAAGCTGTCACAGATAGTAGGGCTAAGAGAAGAGCTGAACGAGATTTGGAACGGAAAGGCCCTTACACAACTCAAATATCTCAAACAAAAATTATTTGAGAACGGGGATAAAGCCCATACGATGCTAGCGAATCGCTTGAGGAAGCAAAGAGCCGACAGGGCTGTGTACAAGATAAACGACGAAGGGGGAACCGTCCTTACAGACCCACATGACATAGTGAACCGTTTCTCCAGTTCTATTCACAGCTGTACTCGGCTGGAGGGGAATGTGCAACGGCAGCCATGGAAGAAATTTTAAACCTCCTTCCCCACCCCCATATAAACACAGAACACTGGGAACAACTAAACACTCCTATAACCATCATAGAAGTCCAAAGGGCGATCTCCAATTTAAAAGCAGGTTCGGCCCCTGGACAGGATGGCTATCCAAGGTATCCATTAACGGTGTCTCTTCAGATCCTATTGTTATCTCACGAGGAACCAGACAGGGATGTCCCGTGTCGCCACTGTTTATGCACTAGTTTTCGAGCCCTTTGCCCAAATGTTACGGTCAAACCCTAAAATACACGGCATCACCCGTGTAAATGAGGAATACAAGCTAGCCCTGTTTGCCGACAATATTCTCCTGTACCTCACCCATCCAGCAGAATCAATCCCAGCCCTATTCCAAGAAATGCACGGATAGGGAGCCCTATCTGGCTTTCGCACAAACCTCCAAAAGACTGTAGCAGTTCCACATAGAGAGTGTGGAAACCTCCCCCACTCACTAGAAGAGAGTTGGGGCCTTAAAATACAACCCCCAATCAGTGAGGTATTTGGGCGTAAACATTACTGCGTCCCTTGCAGACCTCTTCGAGGCAAACTATGTCTACTTGTGGAAAACCGTGAGGGAAGACATGAACAGGTGGTCAAAACTGACCCTGTCGTGGGCCGCCATATTTACCGCCATCAAGATGAATATACTGCCCCGTCTTCTTTTTCTTTTTCAATCACTCCCAATTGTAATTCCTGATTCCTTTCTTGCCAAGATTAAACAGGTGTTACTGCATTATCTATGGGCGGGCAAAAGGCCTAGAGTTCCTTATTCTACTCTTGTACTACCTAAAGAATCAGGGGGCATGGCGTTTCCAGATATCCCGGAATGCTACAGGGCCTCCCAACTGAGGATATTAGTCGACCATCTATGGGAGAAACCTGAGAAACAATGGGTCACAATAGAGAATAATGTTTTTGCACCAGTCACTCTAGGGGAATGGTTGTGGGTCCCTCAGTCAGCAATGATGCGAAGAATTTGTGAACATCCTATTTTAAAGGTATTGTGGTCCCTCTGGCACCCTTCTCGAGCCACACGAGGTGTCACTACCTGGCCTTCCCCATTAAGTTGCATTTGGTCTCCCCCCATACAGAAGCTAATCTGCAACGTCCATCGATTTCAGAATTGGAATGAAGCTGGAGTGGTAAGGGCTGCACAAATGTGGAGAGAAGGGGTATATATCTCTTTGGGAACCTATGAGAAGTCTTGCAGGAGGAGACTGTTACCCTAATAAAATACTTGCAATTACGAAGTGTCTTAACAGATCGCCGCTGGGGAAACACCCTGCGACGTCCTCTTACGGCATTTGAACTAATTTTAAGTACCCCCCAGACCACGAAAGGGCTTATTGCCCGACTGTAAAAAGCCCTGATTACCAGAGGCCATTTGAGCCGCCCCTCATCGGAATGTAAATGGGAAGCAGAATTAATCCTGGGAGATCAACCCGGGTTTGGAAGGCCAAAAGAAAAGCGGTCTGGGGGTCATCTATATCTACACAATACAAGATGCACAATGCATGCATACTAGTTAGATGGCATTACACTCCTAAAAGGTTGTCTAAAATGTTTCCAGGCATACCCCTTCACTACTGGAGAGGCTGAGGGGAAATCAGCGTTTATTGGCATCAATGGTGGGGCTGTGACAAAGTGAAAATGTACTGGAAAGAGGTTTCAGAATGGATCCAAGACATTGACGGGATCCCCAGAGTACTTACACCAACTCTGATACTGTTTGGGGTGGAATCGGACGATGAAGATTCCCATGAATCCCTAACACATATGCCACAAAACTTATTATTAGCTGCCAGAGTATATTTGAGTATCAAATGGAAGTCAGCAGTTCTCCCCTCCAAAAGGTAATGGCTCAGTAAAGAACATGCAATATACGAAATGGAAAGCCTGACAGCTGCTACTATAGAAACGCGTAGGAACATAGACTTGATCTGGTTACCATGTAAGGAGTATTATAGGGAATGCTGGGCCCCTCACTGCTGCACGAAGTAAAGCTCATAACCAATATTCACTACCAAGGTATCAATAAGGCTGACAAAGGTATACACCTCCACAATGTAGTAAGTCATGAACCAATTAAGCCTGAACAATTGAAGGGGCCCCTGAGGGACCCTCGAATGTGGAAACAAGGCACAGTCACCACACACGAATAGATACGCCAAACACGAGTTTCTGTTCCCACAATCTAGGGTTTATTGCGATACAAATAGTTCCAATTGGCCAAGTAGTCCCACGCCCCGTGACGTGTGTCTAACAGACCTCGGGGGACGCAAGCAAAAAAGAGTCGTACATCAGTTACATATATACAAAAGGAGCACCTTACAATCAGCAATGACACAATTGATGCTGCCCCCAATTCATTTCCCTTTGAATTAGAGGCGATGATTGACCATCATGACAAATATGACACTTCAGACCACCATATTTACTAACAGGTTGCAATCTCAATTTTTACAGACACCATTCTTTGTTTGCGAGAACACAGCGTTTCTGTTTTTCATAAGCAAGCTGTGCGTAGGAGACTGGCACATACCAGGCCTCCCTATCTCTAAGTTTCGATTCTCGCTCTAGAAGTCCGCCCGCTCTCTGGGGCTTCACTGGGCTCAGGAAGTGGGGCCGTAAAGAACAACATAATTCAACTCTTTAAATGCTAGTTTCGTACATTGCTATTCTTTCAAGAGACTCGCTGGCATTCATGTACTGATTAATTACCTCGCTCCCTGTCCTCAAGGATATACGAGGGAGGGAATTGGGCATTTCTGTCTGGGTCTCCAGCGTGATGTTTCAACATGTTTTCGTAGCCTTGGACTATTGAAGCGAAATAATATCTACAGCAAAGCAGTTTTACATGAGGCAAAGTGGCAACGTTAGAGAGAGCAGAGAGAGAAGAAAAAAATGGCGATTCTGGTCATCTTAAAATGGCTTCACTCTAGTTAAACTAATAGCTACGTAATAACTAATGACTAATGAATATATATTCTTACACTGTAAATGAGGCGGTTGGTCTTCGGCCAACCAATTATCATTCATTTCCGGACCCTCAAGGGGTGCTTAGTTTTTCTGGACTGACACAATAATTTAGTGTGGTCCCCCTGTATGACTTTATTTGTTCTCCGTATGTACAATGTAGCTCACTTTCATATTCCGATGAGTGGGGGGGGGGGCAGGGTTGGGAAAGCAGGGGAAGGGGATATGCACAAGTTATGATGTTCTGGTCAATAGTTTTTTTGAAAATATTGTATGATGATAATTAAGAGCCATACTGACCTTTACTGTGATGTAAACATGTGAAGTGTTAGACTTGTATTAAAAATCAATAAAGACTATTTTCAAAAAAACATGCACGCTTGGCAGTCACATCCACGACACATTGCAACGCACCCATTGGGTGGACCCTCGGGTATACTCAGACAAATCACAGTTACATATGAAGATATGTATAAATGACAATAGAGCAGCAGGAATGACAAGGTAGCAGTATTCTGAAATATTCTAAAACATATTCAGGGTCATCACGAGTTTGGCGGTAACACTTAAATGCGAATTTGCTTGTTTTTTTGCTGCAGTTACCGCACGGTAATACCGCAGACGGTATTCGTGCCAAATATTCCCCATTGGGGACTGGGGAATTCCCATTCCGCCAAACTCGTGATCCGGCGCTAATGGCACCGGCGGGGTTGGCAGTAATGCTGTTAGCCCCGGTGGTATCCCAGCAGTAATACCGCTGGGATACCGGCCAACTCGTGATGAGGCCCATTGTATGAAAAACGTCTCTTACTTACAGCTCAAATTCTAACATATAAATGAGGGTATATGGGTGAAGAGCCCATCGTAAAACATAACGTACAATGTAACCTGAAATTGTGTGTTGTATAGGACCTGCCAGTGTTATTTTTCTGTGGTCTTCTTGGAGTGTATGCTTAGTTGTGTGTTTACATTAGTTCCTTTTGTAATTAAAGTAAGATGTAAGTGTGCTCTTGCATCTGTTCCTTGCACTTAAGTCCTGTTAAAAACAAGTACTAACAGACTATAGTTTAGGTTGGTTTTTGTATAGGTAATGGGTGTCAGTGCTTAGATAATGTCTATTCCTTGTTTTGTAGCTACTTCTCATGTTGTAACATCAAAGTGTGGGTTGTATGGGACCTGCCAGTGTTATTTAATGCTTAATTCTGCATGTAAATGAGTTCCTGTTGTAATTAAAATAAGAACGATGTGTGCCCTTGCACTTAAGTCCTGTTGAAAACATGTGCTAACAAAGGCAAACGTGTATGGGTATTTTGTAATGTAATGCACGTGTTCTCGTATAGCGCCCATCTGCCACTATTTGTGGCTTTGCTGCGCTTGGCTCTGTAAGAAACAAAAAGGGGTTTGGGGTTCATTAGTGGGACAGTGGGTAGGGCAGATGCAAAGCCTGTGATGTTGATGTGTGCTAGTCAGAAGTACCCAGTTCTGGAGTGCCAATCTGCTTTCTATGAGTCTGGCGGCAATACTTGGGAGTATGTTATCCATGGAGAAGAGCCCAACAGCTGACGGAGTACAGGGCTTTGGGTCTGGATAGCGACTGATGTGGGAGAGTGCACAGGGCTAAAGAGAGCTTAGTCGTGGCTTGGTTAGTGTTGATGTGCTCACTGCTCGGCCTGTGGTAGCTGTCTGTGGGGGTTTGTGTGTGTAGTGTAAGGTGGAAGGAGATCTTAGCATAGAGAATTAGCTAGTTATACTTTCAAAGGCACAGAGGTGAGTATTATGCTTCAATTCCTTTACTCCATTATTTCAGCAGCAAACACAATTCACACAGTAAACCTCATTTCCCAGGAACGGTTATGTGGCTCTGTAGTTTTGCAACAGTGAAACCATCAGAAACCATAGTGCGATCGCACAGCTTGCTCCTCTTGTGACCTCACATCTTGCTCCTAGATATCTGAACTATGCATGTAGTCCACAGTCATATGGCAAAGGTTCAATGCTCCAAAAAGGACCCAAATGTTCCTTCCTCTGGCCAACCAAATGAACACATCTTAATTATTGAAGGGATGGCACCTCTCGATGAAAGGAAACCGCAATCTGCCGCAGGGCAGAGTGACGGAAAGGTGTGAGGGGTGGAGTCCCTTGCCTTGGAAGACCCAGGGCCTTGGCCTACAAAAGAGCAGGAGCCATTTACATTTCAAATCAGTTCATCCCCAAGAGCAGCAGAGGACTTCAAACACAGAAACAGTGAGTCTGGAGCAGAAAGTGTGATACTGTGTGTGTGTGTGTGTGTGTATGTGTGGGTGCGCATTTGTGTCTGTGACACGCTACCTTTGCAGTGCTGTTTCTGCTAGATTACATCATTATTGGACTGGGATACCTAGCAGTAACATGTTTTGCTATATGCCTGCTCTCAGCTACATTATCTATGCCATGCCCGATTTTGAAGTGCTACTCTAGGTTAGATTTGGTGTGCTACACTGCGTTATGTCATGCTATTTGTCACACACTAGTCACAGGTCAGTTCATAAACATCTACAAACATATAACCTATAAATAAAGTTGCCCTCCAACATTTGTTCCTAAGCCCTTGTGATTTTACTACCCCTAGGATGCGCTGACGAGCTGCTTATCTAGGGTTAGGGGATAGGGAGAGATAGTTGTACAGGATTCACTTAAAAGGTTTGTGTGGCCAGAACATTGCTGATGAATTATGTAGCTTTATTCTTATTTTCAGCTCCGTATGGTCACACTTCCAACGAGGAAGAAAACTATTTTTCTTTAAAAAAGTTTTTTGTGTTTAGAACCCCAAGATGGGTATTTTTTATAAAAAGGAGGAGGAAAGGACAAGTGATGAGTGGTGTCCTTTCCTCTCAGGTTGTTTGTTACTGTACAGCTGTTTCTTAATGCAGCTGTACTTGCACCCAATATGGGTATTTTTCAAGCAAAAAAAGGCTTTTCATGGAGAGAGAGAGAGAGAGAGAGAGAGAGAGGGAGAGAGAGAGAGAGAGAGAGAGAGACAGACACACCATGACACCATATCTGGCCTTCCGGTCTCAGTGGAGATGGTGGTTAACCCACTTTCTTCAGGGCCACAACACCTTTTGTGAGTGTTGTCACAACAATGTCCCTGTGACATATGTAAGTCTCTCTACACAGGGCCCGACCTGCAAGAGGAAACATAAAGGGTAGGGGAGAGATAAAAGGAAGAAATATTTTATGTTTTGCCTCTGTAACACTATGGGTTCAGCGTGCGCACTGTCTAGTGCTTTTATAGTACCATAGTCATACCCTTCTGCTTAGTATCATTAGCTTAATACTTTGTTTTGGAAGGGTTGTTCTGTTCTCTATGGCTGTAGCACGGATGCCTTTTGTGGCGTGCCCTGAAAAAATGCATGTTTCTTTTAGCTATTTGCAGGGTATTGTAAGATAAAAAGAAGGGACTTCTGAGGTTTTTGTCATATACTTTAAAAGTAGGGTTCCTAATGCATTTTTAAAGTGCAGCCAGCCCCTTATGGGCTGTATGTACGAAACAGTTAAGAGGAAGCCTGTTCCTTAAGTGTCCCAGCAGCTGCTGCTGCTGTATAGTGCTGATGCTTACCCGAGATTTCAGGAGTCAGCGATCGTGGTGTATTGTTCCGGGTTCTGCATTCAATGCGAGAGCCCGGTGTTGGCATTCATGTACGCGCGATTCGCGCATGCGCAGTACGCTCGCAGGCATATGGACACAAGGGGCGTGTTTGGCACAAGCTGTTAATTTACAGCGACTCCATCTTGAGTGTTGTGCGCCTGCATTTTGAAACAAAGGTTTGTTTAGGCAAACATGGCATTGTATATTTGCCTTGGCGTAGGTGAATGTGGTAATGTGCAAAACATTTCCAAAATTCCAAAGCTTCAGAGATTTTTAAAATTATGAACAACATTCGAAAAAATTCAAAAAAATTCGAGAGATTCGAAAAATTCAGGCAGTTTCACAAAACATTGCAGAGTTTACAGGATAAATCCTTTGGCATATATAAGCCCGCAGGGATGGAGGTATTGAGTGGGTGTGCTGATGCTACCGCCTCCGATGTTGGAAGTGGTTGCTAGGAGCCCAGCGGGACACAGGGGTGGGGTGTGAGTGTAAATATCGGACGTGGTTAAGGAACAGTACGTTATTTTCAATATTTCAGTTGTTCAGTGAAACAATGACTTGATCAAATCAAGGCTCAGTGCAAAAGTGGTTGTAGGGGGCCACAGTGCCTATGCTGCTTGTTTAGAGGGTGGCTAACGTCTGTCAATTTGTCTGTTAGTTCAGTCCAGACTGGTCCGTCTTAAGACGGAAATTCCATAGCTGTTCACGTCTATACAGCATGTCATGCATGTTCCCTCCCCTTCTGGGAACGTTTAGTTTCTCTATTATTGTCCAGGTAAAGTTTGCAGGTTCATGTTTTTTTGCTACAAAATGTTCCACCATGGGGGCTGTCCATTTTTGTGTGCGAATACATGACCTATGTTTCGTAAGCCTAGTTTTTATTGGCCGTGTTGTCATGCCCACGTATCTGAGCATGCATGGACAGGTAATCAGATATATAACATTGCTGCTGTTACAATTAGTTAGTGTCTTTTGTGTGCATGGAAACTGCCAGCCTATGTCAATTGTTGTGCTCCTTTTAGTGCTGGAACACGGGCTGCATTGTCCACAGGGTGTGTCGCCAGTCGGTGGTGCTTGGTTCCATAGGGTAGCCACTGTTTCAACTTTCGGTTCCTTGTAGGTGTGGATGAGTGCGTCCCGCAGATTCCGTCTCCTCTTGATCGCGAATCTGGGTATTTCTAGAGTTGCTTCTCCCATATCAAAATTGGCCAGAACTTCAGGATCTCTTTCTTCTTTTTGTTTGTCATGGGCGAGTAGCTCATTACTGCTGTAATCTTGTCTTCTTTGGCCTCAGTTCTCCTGCCTTGTTCTAGTGTAGTGTCTCATGGGATGTTTTTGGCTCTCCTTCGCGCCTGTTTGATAGTGTTCCTCTGGTAGCCCCGTGCTTTCAGTTTGGCTGCTAGGGTTCTTGTCTGGTTGTCATATTCAGCTGTGCTGGAACAATTTTTACGATACCGTAGGAACTGGCCGAATGGTACGTTTTTCCTCAGGGTCGGTGGGTGATAGCTCTCATATCGAAGCAACTGTAGATCCAGAAAGTGTATGGATGTCCGACTCTGTGTTTCCGAAAAGGTGAGGAACCTGTTGTGTTCGTTAAGCCATCCCATAAAATTCTTCAGATCCTCTTTTGTGCCATTGAATACCATCAGGACGTCATCTATATATCTTGACCACATTTCTATTTTGGTGGTCCATGGGTTTCCTGTGTGGTAAATCACTTGGTCCCCAAAATCTGCCAAATACAAGTTTGCCAGACTAGGTGCAAATGTGGCACCCATTGCGGTTCCAGATGTTTGTTCAAAGTATGTGTCCTCATATAGAAAGTAGTTTTTCGTCAATGCAATTTCTGCCAGTTGCATCACGAGAGGAATCGGCATGTCCATAGGAGGTGTTTTATTGGTCAAAACCTTTTCCACTATTTGGAGGATTGCCGCCTGTGGGATGCGTGTATACAATGATTCAATGTCTAGATTGACCAATAGTTGTAGCTCCTGGTTGAATGATCGCTCTTTTATTAGGCGGAGAACAGCAGTGGTGTCCTTTCGGTAGGATTTCATTTTTCTAACTTCTGGTTTCAAGAAAAAGTCAACAAATTGGGACAATGGTTCCAAGATTGACCCTATGCCCAAGACTATGGGTCTGCCCGGTGGTGGACTTTTCTTTTTATGCACTTTAGGTAGTGCATAGAAAGCCAGTTTTCTTGTCGTTTTTGGGTTTAGGAAATCATATTCCTTATTGCTGATGTGTCCCTCAGCACTTGCTTCCTCCAATATTGGTATGATCAGAAGGTGAATGCTGGCCGTTGGGTCGCTTCCAAGGCGTCTATAGCTGGAATGGTCTCACAGGAGGTCCAGGACCATTTTCTTGTAGTCAACAGTGTTCATAATAACAGTAGCCCCTCCCTTGTCTGCAGGTTTGATAGTGATGTCATCATTCTCGGACAGGGACTGGAGGGCTACATTTTCTCTTGTAGAGAAGTTTTTGTACCCATGCCGTTGTTGTTCCAATTCTACCAGTTTTCTGTTGATTGCTTTTTCAAAGGTAATTGATTCAGGAGTAATCCCGTTTGGTGGAGGGTAGTATGTTGACTTGCACTTCAGGTTGGTTGCACTCTTTTCTGGCATCATTGGTGTGTTTCCAAAGAATTGTTTCAGACGTATTTTTCTGATGAGTTGTGCTAACTCGATCCAAGTTTGGAAAGGATTCTGGGTGGCTGTGGGTACAAAGGATAGCCCTTTTTCCAGGAACTTGTATTGGTCACAGTTCAGTGTGTAGCTGGGCAGTTTCATTACGAAAGAGAAGGCGATGGTATCAGTATTTGTACTGTTCTGCTATGCCATGTCATATTTTCATCTGTAGAGACATGTTGTGTAATGTCTTGTTCTGCTGGGATCAATGTGTTATTTTCCCAAAGCTACATGCACGTTAACTAGAATGTATCTGAGTGCTACTGTATCTACTTATTTATTTATTTATTTATTTATTTATTTATTTATTGTGCATTTGTAAGGCGCTTTGGGGGGAGATATGATGTTGGATTTCTTTTATACTAGCTGTATAGCTCATGTTGAATTATGTTGAGGTTTTATTATAGTGTTTTGCTTTAAATGTCTGATTTTCAAGCGCCTTTGAAGCTGCCATAAGACAGCAGGAAGCCACCACACACAAAAAATAAAAACCAAAAAAAAGAAAGAAAAACCAGGAGGGTAAACTAAGAAATCTGATCTGTTGCCTAGACCATTCACTCCTGTTTTGACCTACCATTCGCATGATGCCCTCTATTAACAACACAGTAACTGCTGGCCAGGGTGAGCAGGCTAGTCAAAGGCGACATTATGTAAAGGAACTCCCATAAACTCCCATTCTCAGCCTAAGATGATTCACGCCTCATACACCAATATAACCATTACCTTAAAGGCCCTAGCAGGGCTTTGGAGCTTCCAGGGAGGCCGGACTGGGGCTTCGGCTCCCTAGGAAGCTGTGGTTGAAATCCCACGCTCAGTTAAATGTGCCCATATTTCCATCCAGCTTTCCCATCTATAGAACCTGGCCGTTAGAGTCTCAGGGGAGTCAATAGAGAGGCTTTGCACACTGTGTTTTGGACATGGTTTCTTCCTGCCATGACACAGCTTAGAAGTCTGACCACGGCTAAGTCATAGACAGGCTTACTATTCTTAAGCACTTTGCGCACAAGCCTGGAGTTGTGGTAACCATGACATAAATAAATAAGGGAACCAAAAAAATGTGAGGTTTGTTTACTCTCTTTTTAGGGACCTGTTGCAAAAATTGGAATATGTGGATTTCTGTCATGTAACTCCAGCCAAATGTTATTGGGGCCCTAAGGAAGTAAGTAGAAGGGCTTTGTTGCCTGTGTTATCTTGAGCACGGCTTCAATGTGCCCCAGCTCACCATGCAGTGAATACATTCCAGACATACCCCCTGGAACAGCGACACCTCTTCTCCAGCTCTCTCTCCTTTCGCTGCTGCACCCCATAGAATACAGTTGAGTCCAACAATAGTTTTTTGGTCCAATTGTACACATAGCTCTTCCACCTTTTCCTTCTCATCCCTTGCTGAACACCTTATCTATCCCTCGCACTCATCCCAACAGTCTAACCGACTTTGCTCCTCCCTACCACTATTGAATGTTCAATCATACCCCTTCTTTGCCTCTCTGACAGGCAAAAGCACTTAGACAGCAGGAACTATGGCAGTAAGCACTATACAGATGCAAGATAACATAACCTGTTACAGTAGCAGACTCACAAGTCTGATTAATGCAGAGCCAATGACATGCTTTGTGCCCTTAGGCTCTCTGCCCAGGAGCACAAGTCTACCTAGGGTTTTGGTAAAAAAAAAAAAAGCAAAATCCTTTCCGTAACCATGACCTTACCTAAGAAACCCCCAAACAAATCACAGCTTGTTTGCTAGCTTTTCAGGGAACAGTTGCAAAACTGACATACAACCTCTCTCAAATGTCGTTGGGGGGGAGCAAGGAAGATGTCCCACACAGACGGCGTGGAGTGCAGAGGAGCAAGGGAGCCTGCGTAGCGCTCCTATCTGGAAAGATGCCGGGAGCTGGTAAAGCACCACCCTGCCACCAAGAGAAGAGATGTTATCGCATGGAAAATGATCGACCGGCATCTGCTGGAAAGGACGCCAAAGTCTTGTCCTGAACCGGCGGGACCTATTGACGCCCATGCAGCAATGCAGTAGATAGGACGAGCCAGAACCATGCTGCTGCCTCCGCCGAAGAGACTGCCTTCCCCGAAGGATGCCTCTAAAGCAAACTAGGTATGCAGTGCGTCCAAGGAAGCAGGAGGAGGGCAGTCATGCCTGACTATATCCCAAGAAGGGTGAGGACGCAAATAGCCCAAGAGGGGCTGAGAGACCAAAGAGCCAACAAGGGGTTGAGAAACCAAATAGCCGAAGAGGGGCTGGAAACGCAGTGACCCAAAGAGGGGCTGGAAGAGCAAATACCCCAATAGGCTGTGTGAAACCTGAGACCCCAGGCAGGGGTAGAAGCCAAAGGTGTTCCGAAGTGAGCCAGAAGAGGCTCAAGCATACAGAGACATTGACAGGAACTGTCTTTTGCAGCACAGTTGAACTGAGTAGCGGCCAGGAGGCCTAGAGATTTCCCCTGTGCGTTTTTACATCGTGTGAAATGCCCTGAGAAGAATTAATGAAAACATTTACCGATCTGCAAAGAGGGTGAAAGCCCCAGAAACGTTTGCTGGTTAAGATAGTGGAACCTTGCGTTGGGCGAGTGGCCTTGTCTCATTCAGAGGCAGCACAGTGGGGGCCAGAAACCAGCCAAGAGCTTGTCATTTGGGCAGAAGGCTCTGGATATATCTTTTGTATTAATTGTGAGAAATCTGAAGGTGTCTCACTTATAAATCCCCAGGGATTTGTCATCCAGGTGGCCAGGACACGGCCATCGCTATTGGATTCAGTTCCTCGGGGTGGACCATTGAGGGAGGATCACCTGGATGAGGGGTCTCGGGGAGTGGAAGTGGGACACCGAAGGGTGAGACGCGGTATTCCCTTCCTTATGACACCTTTTCCCCATCCTGTAGGATATTTAGAAACTCTAGCCCCCCTTTTTGAACACGAACACTTTCTCACACAGTGAGCGACAACAGACTAAGACCAGAGCCTTTTTCCTGACACGTTCCAACACAAGGTTCAGGCAGAGTCTGGCAATTGCTGACAACTACACACACCTGACTGCCCTTTCCCTTCCCCATAGGGATAAAAGGCAATCTGAGCAAGGCCAAACACACAAGGAAGCAGCAATTCCAGGACGGCAGTTCAAACGGAGGAGAAAGGCGGCGAGACCTGAAAGGACATCAAGGAGGGAGTTGCCCTTGCCCTTTTCAACTCAGGCCCACAAAGCCTCCGACAAAGGAAATACAGAACCGGGAATCGCAGCTGGCGAATGGTGTGATGGATATCAGCGGCACATGGAATCCTCCCGCACTGATAGCCAGGGCGTGGAGACGCGGTTGCCATTGTGGTACAGTCCTTGACTCCAGCGCCAAAAGAAACGCCAACGAGTTCAACACAGCCAGTGAGTCGGAAGAACCTGATAGGGGACCGGACTGTGTTAAGCTCAAAGTTGCAGTGGGAACTTTTGTTTCATTGTTTTGGCATATCAGGCCCTCCGAAGCAAGAGACTTTGTATGAAAAGAGACTTGGATACAGAAGGCCCTGATATAGAGAAAAGGACCTGTAAACTCATACAAGAGATGCCCAGAGGGGTGCTGTGCTCAGGAGTGCCTGCTGGTCCCGTGCTAAAAAACGTGGGGAAAGGAGACCCCGGCCATAACATCCTGACTTATCATTTTGTTAACTCTTCTTTCTTTACTTCTGAACATTATCCCACACTATTTTGTAGCATAGCAGTAAGGATTGGCAATAGGTTTCTTTAGTATAGGCCCTTTTTATTTGACAAGACTCCACTAGGACTGTAGTATTATGATTTACGGGTTGTAGCTTGCTCCCATCTTAGATTTAGGTTTAGATTAGGCGTTTATCTCACCCACTTTACATTTTAATAAACACCCTTGAACTGCGATCACTTGTGTCTGACTTTGATACCATGCCTTTGTAACATCATGTTGGATGTTTTCCTTTTTGGTGAGAGGGTGTTTGATCAGGTTAGCTTAGGTTTTTACACGGCAGGCAGACTTTAATTTATGTGGCATCCTGCACCCTTTGAACTATTTTCTTTCTTCTAGGGACCAGAAGCGTGCCGTTAGTACTGGGTTTTGACACTAAAATAAAAGAATCACCTCGCAAACTACAATGAGTTGTCTGTCTCCTGATTTTGCCTTACAACCTCAGTATCACAGTTTAAGCAAATTATTGTTCTCAGTCTCCGCCACTGAAAATTCACAGTGAAGTTTAAATGTAGTGAAACAAGGCATACTGCAGCAAGCACAGTGTAGCAGTGTAAATAGGAATAGTATGGGATATTCCGACCAGAGTGCCATATAAGGAAGGTGATGTGTTTTCTTTATGGTTCTTAAACTGAACACAATGAAACCGAGCACACATTAAGCCAGGTGATGTGTTTAGTTTATGCTCTTTAAAAATAATATAGTAAAAATGCTCTTTACAAAGTATAAATGCAGCAGCACACTATAAAGAGTACTGAGTAAGGTCTGGGATTTGTACATGCAGGAATAGTTTAAGCAAGGTAATGTACTCAGTCTATGCTATTTAAAATATATAAATATAGTATGAAAGAAAGCAAAAACAGTGCAAGCAATGCAAAGTATACCAACTGGAATATTTAAATGGAGACCATATTGTAAGCAATGTTGTGACCTATGTCTAGGGTGCCTGGATGTGGAGTACAATGTGAACAATGCAGTGGGTTCTGTCTAGTACACCCAGCTGTGTGAGCACAGAGATTACAACGTGAGGACCTTTGCCAGGATTAATTAGTCGGAAGAATTCTGTATAGGTAATGCAAAGGAACACCTATGCAAGGGTGATTTAGATCTGGGATGGTGAGATGCAGGCAATGGTATAGGTAAGGTAAAAGGGTCTCATGCCGGTCCACCTCGATCTAAAGCAGTATGAAAACTGATTACCATAATGTAACAAAGACGGCCTCATAAAAGAAGTACCTCACCAACTTGCTGGTCACCTTGGTTACCAAGGTTTTCCCTGAATTTGTAAAGTGGGAAAGTACCAGTTGAAATCCAGGTAAAGCTTCATTAAACAATTATAAACTTTGAACTACACAGTCTTCCCACCATAAACAAAACTTTATACGAAAAAGGGCATTCATCCATATGCCACATTCAATATAGCACATTTACATTTGAGACTTCCCCTGCATCAGTGTTACGCTCACCTGGTATCCACGGGGACGCCACCCAGCCCTGGTTGGATGATTTGCACTCTCAAACCCTCTCCCGGTCCCTTGGTAAGGCCTCTGGTTAAAGATGGGTCTTAATATTTTAGAAGGTGGATTCTCCGTCCTGCTCCTCATGGCAGGGGTGCGTAGATGTGGGGTGCGAGCAGCGACCAAGTTACTTCACTGCTGCAAGCCCCCCCGTGGGAATCCAGGCCTGCTGCGACTCTGTAGGTTTTCTGCTTTACAGCCTTTATATGCAGTTCTTATGTTCCTGTTAGTTCGAATAATAATGTCTTGCTTCTTTCCTTTTAGGTATGGAAAGGTATTTTGGAGTTGTCATGCAGTTTGAAGATGAGCATGGGCCGGTAGGCGAAAGTGCGGTGTGCGCGATGCTGTCCGGTGAGTAATGCGCGATGCGCGGCGCTGTTTCGCCTTTTACATTGCTAACCTGTGTCTTTTCTCTCCTTGCAGGTTGCGATGTTCCTTGCCGAGCGCCGTAATGTTCCAGCAATGATACTGACCAGGAGATGACTACCCAGGTAAGAATTGTGTGGCTTTCTTCATTCGGAAGGAAACGTGAGTAAACGCTTACTAATGCTGTCTTTCTTTCTCCTCTTTCCAGGTTATGGTGTTCCAAGATGCATGCAGTGCCGGATGATGGAATTCGTACCTTCAGGTGAGTGGAAAGAACTGGACACGGTGAGTGTTACGCTGCCCACAGCAGAATAACGCAAAGCATGTTCTGCTGTTTGGGTGTGGTTTAAATAGTCTCAGGTAAAGTAGTCCAGGTAAAATAGTCCCAGGCTTGCCACACCCAAAGTAGTCCAGGTAAAGTAGTCCCAGGCCTGCCACATCCAAAATACTAGACCGCATAACTCAGTTCCTTGTAACTGAGCTATGTGTGTGCCTCCATGTTGGCTGAACCCCCCCCCCCCCCCCCCCCAAGTTAAATAGTCCCAAGTAAATGGTCCCATTCTAATGTTGGTCTTCATGATGGTTATCTGACTCCCAGGACTGACTCCAAGAGAGACTTGGATGAGGTTTTAAGGCCTTTGACCTGGCCCTGACTGGAAGGCTGCGAGAGCCAGGGGCAAGGGTCATGACAATCAGGCTTCCAACTCCATAAAAAGACGATCATCTCAAAACATTCATTTTTGTTACCTTTTTATTGGTACTGTGCTGAATCTGATGGTGTCATCATTCCCTTTCCTTTGAAAGCCTCTGCCCATATGGCCAGGGGACAGCAGCCGCAACCTGTTCCTGACCCTCTGGGTGGCTATATGAGGGAGGACGGCATTGGGGGAGGTGACCCTCAGGGGGTTAATATGGCATCACCTTTTTACAGACGTTTCCCCGTGTGTCAAGATTGTAAACGTTCCCTCCCACTGCCCACAAAACCTGCTGAAGACCTCTTCCAATTTCATACAGACAGAAAACCTAGGCAAGCCCAATATTTCCATATCTATATATGACTCCTGAGACAAGGAGACTTAAGGAAGCAATGCAGATCCACGATGCCGAAAACTCCAGGGCATGCACTAGTAGTTAAAAGCGCTTGAGAGGTGCCGGGAGATTTAAAAGGTTAAAAGGCGGAATCAGAATGAACCCAATGAGAGCTACATTGGGTACCTGCATCCACTCGAGGTCCATTGAGAGACTGCTGAGCCGCTGTGGAGGAGTCCGTGGAGCTAGCCGTCTCAAGTCAGAAGGAGAAAGGAAGCAGCAACCAGTGTTCCAAGCTGGGACCGCACCAGAGGAAGAAGGCAAGTCTGGTCGGTGGCTGCGGGAAACGGAGAACGGCACCTCAACCACAGGAACACAGGGAGAGGTTCAAACACTTGGCGGGAGCCACCAATGACGTGGAAGCCGGCATGTGAGGATGGTGTACCCACAAACTGGAGGCAGAGCACCGAAACACTGCTCCCTGCTTACTGCAAGGGAACTGAAGAGGGTTTACCATGAAATGATCGAATATATATATTTTTTTAATCTGATAATGTGGGGGGTGCTCCCCTGCACCCTGCCATCGCCCCTACCTTAGATACAACTTTTGCCCCACCCCTATATGTTAATAAAAAAACACCCAGAATTCTGAAATAAATGGGCAAAAGAATTTGGTCATTTCTTCCTCTTTTTTTGTGTTCAATCATTTATACGGATACCACTGAAGAGTGCTGCAGAAAGCCAGTGAGTCTTGGAGAGAGAGATTGGAACACTTGGGTGCTTCCACAACGATATTGAAGAACGGTAAATAATTTTACATGGAATGAAAGAAAATCATGTTGGGAGGTAAACTCTGAGAGAGGTCAAGGGGGCAGAAAAAACCATCACCCCGTGAACTTTTGCAAAACCATAACAGTTACAAGTCTGGGACTCGTACCCAAGCAGAGAAAAGCCCAAGAGAGGTTAAGGGGAGAGAAAAAGAGCCCTTCACCCCGTGAACATTTGCAAAACCCAAAGTCTGCAAGTGTGTGTAAAGGGAATAACGTTGAAAGCCCTTGCAGGAGAGTATTTCAGCCAAGCACAAAGTCTGCACGTGTGTGTAAGGTGAACCACATTAAAAGCAATCGCAAGGGAGTATACCAGGCAAAAAATAAAGTTTGCAGTTGTAGATAACAGACCACCCACAGAAGTCATGTCACAGGAATATGCATGGTAAACTCAAGACAATTAACAAAGTGAAGTTGAAGTGGAAAGAACCGGGCAGGGGAGTACACCAGGTATCCTGTATAGTTGGAACGTATATCTAAAACTGTTTTGGAATTCAAAGTGTTTTGTTATTAACCAAGAAACTTCCAAGGAAGTTGTGTGCCTTCTGGAGTATTGAGAAAACTTGAACAGCAACCTGGGGAAGGGAGCCATCCCCTGGAACTGTGAACCTTATCCGTTGGGAACTTTTGTGTTGGGTTGCATTTATATTTCTTTTGAACTCGAACATGTGTGCACCTTTCAAGACTAGAGACATTACCCCTTTACACATTGAGTTAGTTTAGAATTTGAGAGCAAGGATAGTGTTTCGTACACAGGACAGTTTTGCTTTGGACATCTTGACATTGGACAGACCATTAGTTTTAGTGAGGTAGGGAAATACCTCTTAGAAGTAGGAACGGTGAGGCATTTTCCAACCCCTTACCATTTAATTAAAGTCTGTAACCACAAATATGACTTCGAATGGATTGTGTCCTCCAACGTATTCCTCATCTTAGATGTATTCCATCCAGCTTTAGCTGCCTCAGAACTTTTTTCTCGGCAGAGGGCGCCATGCGGCAATGTAGTCGAGTCGAAGTCCCTCGAAGGAATCCGTCGAGGATGACGTCCTTGGGTATACAAGTAGCATGCGCGGCGCCTGTTTGCTTCAGTTCCGTTTTTCCGCAGTACGTGTTGCTTCAGAGACTCGGCGCGCCTCAAGTAGTTCTGTGACGCAGTTATTGTGAAGCGATATTCGAGATGTCCTCGTTATCGACCCCGACTACCCCGCGTTCGGGGTTCAAAAAGTGTAAATCGTGCAGTTCCAAAATGTCCATCACAGATCCGCACCGAGAATGTCTGTGCTGCCTCGTTGAAGGCCACGACATGGAGGCCTGTACAAAGTGTCAGGCAATGACTGGGAAGGCCTTGCGAGAAAGGAAGGGAAAACTGCAGGTAGGTCAAACACCCGACCAAAAAGCCTCAAACGTCGAGTCGAGGTCCCGTGAGGAGAAATCTCCTTGACGCGAAGGGCAAAAGCATTGGTCTAGGTCCCGAAGTGGTTCACACCACTCTTCCTCTTCGACGAAAAAGTCCAAAAAAAGACGCCACTGGTCCCCTTCCATCTCGTCCTCGGACAAATCCCCCAAGAGAATGAAATGCCCCACAAAACATTCTTCCTCCGAAGAATGGGAAGCGTTTAGAATTAAAATGATGGAATTTTTTGAAAAGGCTAAGCCTCGGTCCGCGCCTTCCTCGGAAGCCCTCCGGGAGCATTACTGTTCCTTCACTCGCGTGCCCTTGAGCCCGGGTGATCGAAGGAGAAAAGATCGGAACCCTCCAGGACCCAGAGCGAAAAGGATTGCTCGAGTCGACCGCTCGAGGTCACCAATGCCATCCGGAACCCGACACACCACGAAGAGCGAGCCTTCGAAGAGCGCCTCGACGTCCTCAAAGCCAGCTCTGTCGACGACTACTATTTCATCGGCGCAATCGACGCCATAGACGCCCTTGTTGACGTCGACCCCGAAGCCCTCGGTGCCAAATGTTTCAAAGGCTCCAATTCAGCCAGAAACTGTCAAAATAGCAGCAAAATAAAAAGATGCCAAGACTGTAAAGCCTTCAGTCTCTACTGCTACACCTCCTCCAGAAAAAAATTATAAACCTCTCCCTAGAAAAGAATATTTTAAATCCTTAACTTCAATTTTTGAAGAACAAGAGAGGTCTGAGGAGGAGGATGTTCTTTTCGGCCTAGAGTATGGCACCCCGAATGTCCCAGAATGCCTGATTTCTGAGGAAAGCAGAGTGAGAAATCTGGTGGAAACCTTGCATAATGCAAATGGAATTGACACTTCACCTGAGACAGATTTTGGCAGGCCAGAACCAGGGGAACATGCCAGTCCCTCATACAGGCAGCTAATGACAAAGGTGGTGGATTATTTAGGATGGGCTTTACCACCAACTCAATTCATCCAGGATGATCTGACTGATATATTGGATCATGGCCCCACCGAAGATCGATTTTACCCTTCCATGTAGCCTTCCAAAATAGGGTGACCAAAAATTGGGAGACCCTGGACTCAATTCCTCCTGTGAATAAGTCCCTCACTTCAAAATACCGCCCTTCCAGTAGCGACCCCGGCTATCTCTCCAAACACCCTACTCCTGAGAGTCTGGTGGTCCAGGCAGCCACAGCTTCAAATAAGGTGGCGTACCCTTCCATCCCTCAGGATAGGGACGACAAGCGTGTGGATGGTTGGGCGTGCAAGGTATTTTCAGCTGGGAGTATGGCATTAAAATCAGCCAACTTCACATGTGCCTTGGCAACATTTTCGTACACTCTGTGTGGGAGTGCATTGAAATGGCGGCAGAGCACATACCAGAAGGGGAAGAAAGGGAAGACATCCTAGCCATTGTTAGAGATGGAAAGGAGGCCATGCAGGAATCCCTTGAGGCTGGATCGGACACTGCAGATAGTGTGTGCAGGTCCATGGCCACTAGCACGGTAATGCGCAGATTTGCGTGATTGCGAAAGTCAGGTTTCACACCAGATGTGCAAAACCGTCTTTTGAACATGCCTTTACATGTCTCCCCTTTTTGGCAACAAGGCTGATGAGAGCGATGAGAGGTTGCAGACCTTAAAAGCGGCTGCCAAATCTTTAGGAGCTGCTATTAGGCAACCTCAGCCTTTTCGTGCATCAGGACAATCTCGGAGGGGGCGATCCTATCGTTACTACTCCTCATGGGCGAGAGGAATGGCCAGTCAAAGAGGCCAGAAAAAAGTCACTCGTGGTGGACGAGGAAAACGTGCAAAGCCAGCCCCAGCTGCAGCCTCTTTACCATCAGCAGCCGCAGCAACCGCCACAAAACCACTTTGGGGACTTGCATCACAAGACACATGTGGGAGGCAGGCTGTCACAGCATCTGCAAGAATGGCGAGTCATTACTTCAGATGTTTGGGCTCTAGAAATAATAGCCCAAGGTTACTGCTTTCCTTTTCTAACGCAACCTCAAAGCAATCCACCAGGGAGACACTCTTTGAAGTTTCCAGACCCGCTCCTACAGCAGGAAGTATTAACCCTGCTAGTGAAAGGTGCTATAGAACCAGTATCTGTAGCGGAGAGGAACCAGGGATGGTACTCCCCATATTTTTTGATTCCCAAAAAGGATGGGGGACTGAGACCCATCTTGGACTCAAGAGGCTTGAACAAGCTTCTCAGGAAGTACAAGTTCAAGATGTCACTCATTCTCAGATCCTTCAGGCCCTTCAACTTCCCAACAGCTCCAGTACATAGGGGCTGTAATTAGACACATCCTTGGGAAAGAGCTCGCCTCTCAAGTCAAGGCCTCTAGACATTCTTCAGATGGTTTCCAAATTCCAAAATGTCCAGAATCTCCAGGCCTACGACTTCTTAAGGTTGCTTGGCCTCATGATATCCTGCATTTTCCTAGCGCCAGAAGCACGTCTGAGGATGAGATCCCTTCAATGGGCTCTAAAGACTCAATGGTCCCAGTTCTCAGGTCAAATGTCGGATCTCCTTCAGATTCCGAACAAGGTTCGGCAGGATCTTCTGTGGTGGACTTGCACAGAGAACATCCTAAAAGGAGAACAGTTTTGGCAACCATGACCGGAGATTACAGTAGTGACGGACGCCTCACTCATGAGGTGGGGAGCTCATGCCAACGATCTGACAATCAGCAGTCGTCGGTCTCCATCGGAGGCCAAACTACACATCAACCTTTTAGAGCTGAGAGCAATCAGACTAGTGCTGAAGTCATTTATGCCATCTGTCAGAGGAAAGAATGTCCTGATAAGGTGTAGGTGTAGGGTCACTACCTCTGTGCAGAGAGGCAATGCGGCTCTGGTATTGGGCAATTCAAGAAGGAATCTCCTTAACTGCAGTTCATCTAGCCGGGGAGGAGAATATGACAGCGGATGCTCTGAGCAGGCAGAGTATGGTGTCCCACAAGTGCAAACTGGCTCAGGAAGTCCTTCAGGAGATCTTCACCTTTTGTGGAACCCCTCAAGTAGACTTGTTTGCGACCGGAATCAACCGGAAGTGCGAAAAGTATTGCTCATGGGAATTTCCCCCGAGAGGAGCCCTAGGGGACGCGCTTGTGGTGGAGTGGAACTTCCCACTGCTATGCGCGTTCCCTCTGATTCCTGTCATTCCTCAAGTCATCAGGAGATTGAGACGGTTCTGAAACCGCATGATCCTAATTGCCCCGGATTGGGCCAGGAGAACGTGGTACCCGGACCTTCTAGACATGTCCATCTGCCCTCTGTTACGTCTTCCTCAGAGAGAGGACCTTCTCTCACAAATGGAGGGCCAGGTTCTCCATCCAGAGGCCAGTTCTCTCAACCTTCATGCTTGGTATCTGAAAGACTGAGATACAAGGATTGGGACCTTCCAGATGACGTCATGGAGGTGTTGCTTTCGGCAAGAAGGCCAGCAACAAATCTCTATACCGTTGCCATTGGAAGAAGTTTTGCAACTGGTGCAGGGAAACTAATGATGATCCTTTTCTGTGCTCTATTTCAGAAGTGTTGTCTTTCCTATTGTCACTGGCACATAGAGGCCTCAATGTTGGGACCATTGAAGGTTATCTTGCAGCGCTTTCCATTTTCAAGCGCTCTTCAGAAGAATGTTCCTACTTTATAATTCCTTTGATAATACAATTCTTAAAGGGACTCACCAATGTGTTCCCTCCTTCTTCTTTCCAAGTCCCAGTTTGGGACCTTAATCTGGTTCTAAAGTTTTTAATGTGTGCCCCTTTTGAACCCTTACATACTTGCCCATTAAGATTACTAACGTTGAAAACTGTTTTCTTGGTTGCTTTAACATCTGCACGAAGAGTGAGCGAATTGCAGGCACCGTCTTCTGGGCCACCCTATACTGTGTTCCACAGGGACAGAGTTGTATTGAGGGTTAAACCCTCATTCTTACCTAAAGTTGTGTCTGATTTCCTTTTAAATCAGAAAATGATACATCCCGCGTTCTATCCTCCACATCATCCCAGTAAGGAGGAGGAAAGATTGCACAGGCTGGACCCGAGAAGAGCTCTAAGCTTTTACATTTCTAGGCTTTCCAAGCTTAGAGTGGATAATCAATTTTTCATTGGCTACACCGGAATGAAATTGGGTCAATCGGTGTCAAAACAAACCCCATCACGTTGGATTGTGCTTTGCATTTCAGAATGCTACAGATTGGCAGGCAAAGATCCACCAGAAGGCTTAAGGGCCCATTCTACCAGAGGCATAGCCTCTTCGACAGCCCTTCAAAGAAGTGTTCCCATAAAATCTATTTGTGAAGCAGCAACTTGGTCATCTATGCACACTTTTTCTAAATTCTATAGTCTGGACGCTTCCCACTCTAAAGAGCTTGCTTTTGGAAAAACAGTGTTATATTCGGCTACATAATATTAAAAATCTACTACCTCCTCCAGAGAGTTTTCTACACTGCTTTGGGAGTCTATCTAAGATGAGGAATACATTGAAGGACACAATCCAGTCGAAGAACAAGTTACTTACCAACTGGTAACGTTCTTTCGACTGGATGTTCCTCCAACGTATTCCTCATCACCCTCCCATCCTACCCTTCTGTAGGTTTTCTGGTGTTATTACCACTTCAACTCTTGCAAGGCTGACACCTGGCTACCTAAACTATCTATACAGCAGAGCAAGAGGGGAAAAACGGAACTGAGGCCAACGGGCGCCACGCATGCTGCTTGTATACCCTATGACGTCACCCTCGATAGAGGCCTTTGAGGGACTTCACTCGACGACATCGACGCACGGCCCCCTCTGCCGAGAAAACATTTCCGAAGCAGCTAAAGCTGGATGGAATACATCTAAGATGAGGAATACGTTGGAGGAACATCCAGTCGAAAGAACGTTACCAGTTGGTAAGTAACTTGTTCTTCTCTGTGTCCACGTATATTTCCTGGCTCCTCACGGTACGTTCACACAGACATGCAGAAATTGCAATGTATCTGTTGCTCATTTAACATGGGAACCGTAAACAGATTGGCCCCTGTTATGAAAGATTGTATTTAGGACTTATCGCATTGGATGCACAGACCATAACGCACAGTTCTGCGCTACTGTGAAGAGGGATCATACAAGCACTGCAATGCCGAAAATGCTGAATCCAAAATTTCAGAGTTCTTTTTGAAGATTTTGCCGCAATTATATGTGGGGGGTGAGTTCAGGTAATATATCATGTAAGCGGTACACGGGGGGGATGCAGAGAGTCTCCCCCCGCATATAATTGGGTGAAACAAAAAGAAAAAGAATTAGACATTTTCTGATTTGGCATTTAAAAGTCGCAATGATCACATAGATCTGTTGAAAGATACCAGCACAAAGGATGGCTACTCCATACCCTGTACAACGTTCTGCCGCTTGCGAGATAGGTCTATGCTTTAAACAATAAATTAAATGTATGATTATGCACCTCCTTTTTCTTTGCACCATATATGGGCTGTGAGGGTGGAAGAACGTCTCAAGGTGAAAGGAACATTCAAACTCCATATTAACAAATTTAACTGGTCAGATAGCACAGCGAGTAGAGCGCTCACTTTGACATCGTGCAGAGCCTGCTGACGCAGGTTCGAATCCCAGCAGGGCCAACTCAGCCTTTCATCCTTCCGAGGTCGATAAATGAGCACCACACACTGTGGGAAATAAGCAGCGCTCCGATACCTGAGGGTTCGTCGCGCTATATAAATGCCCAAACAAACAAACTGTGCACTAGAAACTTTATTTTCTACATTATGGGTATTCTGACAAATCCAGAGAACTTCATCCCTTCTTCTCTAGGTGAAGCCATCCCCATTGAGGCTAGGGAGGTGAGCCAGGACCTCAATTCCCATAGACGACTCCCTATACAAAATGTACTTTCTGCCTATTTTGGAGTGAAAAGAGAAGACAAACCTCTGTGTTTGGCACAAGTTAATGCTGAATCCTCTACCTGTTGGATCACCTGCCGTGAAGACCACTCCCCTCCTGAGGAGTGGAGGACGAATGAAGGAACAATGACCTTGAACCAATGTGTTTGGCAGAGAACACAGCCTCGTTTTACGAGCATTTGATGCCAGCTGCACCGTCATGCTAGTTAGTGTTATCGGGGAGGACTGCATATCATAAGTCAAGGTGAATATACTCCTTAAAGAGTCACACGCGCTCTGAAGCAGGCGAGAATGCTTGCCATAGGATGGCTTGCACAGCTTTTCCTGATAAAGCAGGAGGCTAAGACATTTTTACATATACCAAAAGTGAAACAAGCACATCATAAGCAAGAGATGCAAAGGCGGGCATTACTACACTGCTAGGCGAGGGGCCTTCATTGTAAAGACATGTGCAGTACAATCTACAGTATCGCCTCACACAAGCAAGAAACTGTTTAAACATTACAGTTTGCAGCGCCTACTCAACATTATAATGCAGTAATATGCAAGGTGAGTACTTTGAGGAACCTGAGGGCGTCCTCACTTCTTTTCTCCCATTGTCCTCTGCTCAGGTGGCCAGGGAAAGGCCATTGCTTTTGTATCCTGACCCTGAGGGTGGATTTGCAGGGTGGTGGGGGGGAGAATCACCTCGGTAAAGGGAACTTGTGGAGTGGTGATAGGACGTCCTCGGGTGAGAAATGGAACCCCCCCACACCCCTTTCACGATGAACCCCCTAACCCAACAGCTCTTGTGGGTTATTGTCAATATCATCCCTTTGTGTCCTTTTACAATAACCCTCAAAGATACCATGGTCATACTAAAAGAAGGAAGAGATCAATTAAAAGAGATCACTCTGCTTTTTGTACAACAGGGACCCCCTCTTCTATTGTCAAAGTGAATCCAATGTTCCCCATGCCTTTATGGGCTATTGTCAGTCCTTCACTCTTTATTCTGATCAAAATGCCCCGCAGTCCTTTTTCCATAAGACTGGGACGAGGAGGAAACCTCTAGGAAGGATGCACATTTCACACCACTTTAGTACTGGGACAAGGAAGAGGGCTGTGGAGGAGCTCAACTGCAGCAGACCAGCCTGTCCCACTAACCAGTTTCAACAAGGTCAGGCAATTAATGAAGAGGAATTACACCTGCAGCCTGTTAACAAGCTACAGGTGTATAAAGGTGGGAAGCTGAGGGCGATAGAGGGGAAGCAGCCTGCGAAGGAGTCAACGTGCGGAGCCGGAGCGGGCGAGAGAGAAACCGGCTGGAGGAAAGCCGGGACAAGCAGGAGTGCAGAGGAGATGCCGGGCCCCCGACTGGCTGTGAGAGGTTCCAGACTCTTTCCTCCCTGGCACCCATGACAGAGGCTGGGGAGCTTTGAAGGCTCCAAAGTGCTGCCACCCAACAGGGGCTCTCAGCAGCACTCACCATGCAAGAGTGAGGCTGTGATTTGACTGGGACTGCGAGCGTGGCTCGCTGGGAGCTCTGCAGAAAGCATGGAGAAGTGAAATGAGAAGCCTAAAGGAGGATCAAACGCTGGCCGGGTGATTAGTGCAGAAAGGGAAACTCATACCTTGGCCCCCCAGGGCTGGGAAACCAAGTAATTTTGAAGACCGAGCAAACTGAATCTTGATACACATATTATGCAAGTTCAAATGAAATGACTGAGACCAGTGAGCAAGTTATAAAGCAAGTGAACTGATTTTGAAAGAGGCAAAGCATTATTTGAATGTCGAGCTAATTGGAAAATATGAAGTGTGTATTTACTAAAGTCGAGCAAACACCTTTGAAGGATGCAAGGGCATTTTTCTGAACACTGAGCAAAGCTAAAGATAATTTTTAATGAAGTGGAACTAAGGGGGTGAATAGGATAAAACCCTCACACAGTCAACTGAATGAAATACAAGTCATGGCTAGGCCAAAACGACTGACAAGAAGAAGGTGCACTAAATGTGGATGAGAGATACAGGAGTCTACAAGACTACAGGTTGAGAGAGGAAAAGACCTATCTTTGAGGGTTATTGTAAAAGGACACAAAGGGATGATATTGACAATAACCCACAAGAGCTGTTGGGTTAGGGGGTTCATCGTGAAAGGGGTGTGGGGGGGTTCCATTTCTCACCCGAGGACGTCCTATCACCACTCCACAAGTTCCCTTTACCGAGGTGATTCTCCCCCCCACCACCCTGCAAATCCACCCTCAGGGTCAGGATACAAAAGCAATGGCCTTTCCCTGTATTAACCAAGGCTTAAAGGATACAGAAGTACAAGCACAGGATTATTGGTTGCGTGACCTATAATGGCTGGACCATGTGGTCTAACTGCGCCTAGACAGGGTAAACCCTAATCAACAAGAACCAAGAGAAGTACATCTATCAGTTGCGTGACCTGTGATGGGTGGACTGCGGGGTCCGAAAGCTGCGCCTAGACTGAGAAGCCCACTAAGATGGAACTGTCTTGAGGAACTGTTAAAGGTGTTGAACTTTTGGGGAAGGGAAACCCTGAGATCTTTACCTCAAGGAACTGTTGAATTGTGTTGAACTCTTGGGGAAGGGAACCCCAAGACCTTTTGTTTTTGTAGAATCATGGAACTGTGCTGAACTCCTGGGGAAGGGAACCCTGCAGCTTTTTTTGGAACTATCTTGAACTTGGTGACCAGAAAGCTAAAGAACTGGAAGAAGCTCCAAATTTGACTTTTGAACACTATTTACTTTGTTGCCAACATCCTTACACATTGTTTAGATTTTGTTGTGAGGGCAAGCATAGGTTTTTGACATAGACAAACTTTTTATTTGAACTTACTCACTTTGACTATCCTTAGGTTTCTTTAGGTAGGGAAATCTCATCTTAGAATAGGGCAAGTTAAGACTTACACCATCCTAACCAAACAAGAAAATAAAGCTTTTCATAGACAGGTGAATCTATTGTGTGTGTCGTACTTCATGATGCCTTCACAAAAGGGTGTCAGGGGTGGGATACACTCAATTGATACAAATTGAGGAACCCTTATGTTACTTGTAGTCCCAACAAAGTTCAGGGATGGAAACAGTTGTGACAGTCCAGGCTCAAGATTGAGTATTCACAATCAAAAAAATTATTTCCACTCAATTGCAGATCCCGGTTAAATGTCAAGATTTAGTATATAGATCACAGATCCTTCTAGACAGCCTTCCCATAGCCACTTATCATTTAAGATACTGGGATACCATTGTTTTGACCTTCAGAAAACCCCAAACCTGTATTCATCCTGGGGCATTAAGTTCTTTGTACCTGGAACAATGATTCTTCTCTACTTTTCCCCCTCCTCCTTTCCCTCTATTAGGAAAAGGGGAAGAAGGAACCACGAGTTTACCTAAAGTTGAGACCAGTTCTGACACAACTGAGGACTGCAAATTCTTTTCTATGTCCGACACTGAAGGGACTTCAAGTGGATCCATATCACCTGCAGGTGCAATGGCATCTTTAGATGAGGTATTAGCTCAGCTAGCTGGACACCAAATCCAGACAGACCAACCAATTCAAACCGGGTTGGAAAGGTTGATTGCCGTTCAAGAAAACCCAAACATTCCATGGGGGCTTTGCAGCCCTATAAAGGAGACGACCTAGGGAATTATTGTTGGAACTTTGAAAGATTGGCAACCCAGTTCCAATGGGGGGATGAGTTAAAATTGTTATTTGGGACCCCTACTAAATGGAGAGTTACAATCTTGCTACCAGTTATTCTTGCTGATATCAAAGAGGGACTCTTACGAGTGGGTCAAACCAGTAATTTCTATCGGCAGAAGTTAAGAAGCCTGAAATTAAATCCTGGCGAAACCTGTGGAATTGGCAGAGAGAGTTAAAACACACAAGAAAACTTTACCTGAAGTGTTGGAGGCTCTGATTATGGAACAACGTATTAACTCATTACCTCCGTCCCTAAATAAGCCTACTCTTTCCCTGGCCATTGAAACAGCACAACATTTTGACAACGCTACGAAACATTTCCATTACTCACACCGCACAGAAAAAAAGAAAAGAAAATAGGGGACCTCCTCGCCCAAATTTCCTCTCAAAAGAAAGAGTAGACTTCCCTAATCCATCCAGACACCTTATTAGTGGGGAACGGAGAAAGAGAAGACCAGCTCCTAGAACCAAAGAGGAGGGGAAAAGAGAAGACAGTGGACCAACAAAACCCACAATTTGTTTTTCATGTAAAGAATCAGGACATCTAGACAGAAATTGTCCCCAGAATAAGAAAGAAGAACCAATGGACATTTGATGTATGGTAGGAGAAGAATGGGAGGTTCCAGAGTCTTATGTAGATGTTGAAACCCAGAGTAATTTCTTTTGTGGAACATCATCCTAATCCCCTCACGAATCTGATCTTGTAAATGGTATCCCGGTTCAGGCTTTAGTCTATTCTGGTAGTAAACAAAACACAGTAAGAACAGATCTAGTGCCACGTGAAAAATTAGGAGAGGGCCTCATTAGTAATAATAACATGTGTCCATGGAGATCAAGAGATTTAACCCAAAGTCTCTATACCACCACCAATTTTCCTTCAGCTATTATTCCAGGTCTACCCGAAGAAACTATCATTGGAACTGACTTCCCCAATTTCCCATCATTATTACAAGAGGTTAACACATGTCAATCACAATTTTCCCCATTTAAAACCTGGCAAGAAGAATCCTTTGTATCTACATCTTCTGTATGGAAATGGTCCTCAAGTCCATAAGACCTACGTTCCCCGAAAACCCCAGGAAGCTATCAACCAATGACCCTTGTGCTGGAGGCCTTTTTCATAGGGCAAGAGTATGTGAGGAACATGAGGGCATTCTCACTTCTTTTTCCCCAGTGTTCTCTGCTCAGGTGGCAACAGAAAGGCCATCGCTTTTGGATCTGGAACCTGGGGGTGGCTATGCGAGGGAGGATCACCTGGGTAGAGGGAACTTGGGGAGAGGACATCCTCGTGTGAGACATGGTATTCCCCCATTCACTTTTCACAATGAACCCTCTGTCCCAACAGCTCTTGTGGGTTATTGTCAATATCATCCCTTTGTTTCCTTTCACAATAAACCTCAAAGATACCATAGTCATACTAAAAGAAGGAAGAGAGAGATCACCCTCTTTTGTGTACAACAGGGTACCCCTTCTTCAATTGTCAAAGTGAATCCAATGTTCCCCCTGCCTTTATGGGCTATTGCCAGCCCTTGACTCTTCATTGTGAACACAATGTCCCATGGACCTTTTTCCAGAAGACTGGTACGATGAAGAAACACCTAGGAGTTATGCACACTTCTCAGCCTTTATACCACTTTAGTACTGGGACGAGGAAGAGGGCTGTGGAGGAGCTCAACTGCAGCAGACGGGCATGTCCCACTAACAAGTTTTACCAGGGTCAGGCAAAAAATGAAGAGGAATTGCAACTGCAACCTGTTAACAAGCTAAAGGTGTATAAAGGTGGGAAGCTGAGAGCGAGAGAGGTGACCCCATAGACCTCAGACCCTTTAAGACGAGGCAGCAATACTTGGAGATAGATTGGGATGTAGAATTTACTCAAACACCAATAATCAAACTGACTCATTAAGTTGGCAAAACAGGGTACTGTTTTATTAGCATTTGTCTAGAACAGGGACTAACAGCAGATAACCGCGGGCGAACGCTCATTTTGCTCAACAGTTTTCATAAAAAACACAGTTTATATAGTAAAAACTCATCATCAATGATGTCATCCTACGTTGCAAACTACAAAAGCCTACTTGGGAAAGTGATAGGCTTACAAGGAACATCTAGGTATACGTTCCATACTTGTCGGGAAAAATGATTTGGTCTCTAACATCAGGTGGGCAACTAAGCCCTCCTCTATACTATTGCAACAGCCTCTTTCTAAATCTGCCTGCTTCTACTCTCTGCCCCCTGCAACACATCCAGAAAAGGACTGCAAGACTTGTCCTTGGCCTCAAGTCCAGGGATCGTATCTCTCCAGGACTGAAATCTCTGCACTGGCTCCCTTTGGCTGCGAGGATTAAGTTCAAAAACCCTCTGCATTGTCCACAAGGCCTTCTGGAGCCTGGGGCCTCAATACCTTCAACTCTCTCTTCCTAAATACCTTCCTTCTCGAGCTGTTCGCTCATCTGCCTCAAATTCCCTCAGGGTCAGTCGCTTCTCCAAGCAACGAGTTGGTGGTAGATCTCTTTCTTTGGCTGGGGCCTCCCTCTGGAACAGCCTCCCTGCCTCCCTTAAACTTGAGGAGAATCATCTTCGATTCCAGAAGCACCTCAAAACCTTTCTCTTTGCTTCTGTTTTCCTCCCCCTCTCCTTTGCTGACTTCCTGGCTGACACCGATATTGCACTGGTTGCCTGGCCGTCCTCTGATCTCGGGCCCAGGTCCCCTCCCCCGCCAGTCGCACTCCTGCACTGGCCGCCTGGCAACCCTGCACTTGGGGACTGTTTCTGTATCCCTAAAGTCCCACTGCCAGCACTTGACACCTGATGTCTGCACTTACCCTTGCACTTGCCACCTGTTGGCCGTACTTTTACTTATTTATTTTCTTATCCCATGTACTGCACTGTCCTCCTCCCCTTCCCCCCCTGCACTCTCCGCCTTCCCCTTCCCATGCACTTGCGCGATCTGAATGACACTTGGCCTAGTAGGATCGTTGTCTGTCTTCTCTCTGTTCCCCTCCCTTGCCTCGTCGCACCTTGAAACACTTTTGTATAGACGCGTTATAAATGCCATATCATATCTAGTACTTGTTACTGTGAACGTCATAAATTACGTGACATCCAATTGGTTATACAAACTATAGGGCTCTCTGTTACGTGACCCTCTATAGCTGGTTGGCACTCTAATACCCTTCTGGAATATTCCACATGCTAGCAGCATGCAGTCTGGTACCCCAGGTGCTTGTGGGTTGGTCTTGACCATAGCTTCCCACCTAATTACTCTGACATCCATCATCACTCTTACAGTCTGCCAGTCAATTAAGGCTTTGAACTTGGCCTTGAAGATGTTCTCTGTGCCTAAGAATAAAAGGGAGTATAGGCATCGTTTGTCTCCCAGTTTCAGTATAGCTCGACCTTATGTGTATTTTCATCTGGCCATGTGACTGGAGACCACGTTTCTGAGCTTTTTACTGTATAAAATACTATTAAATGATTAACCTCTGACGTCATCAGTGTTCTTCCATCCCACCTCAAACAGGAGTTTATTATTTTCTCCAGCATTGGATCTTTCATGGATTCACATGCTGTGAATATTTCCTGTCGTCGGGCTGGGAAAACCTCAGCAACTTTAACATAGCGTTTTCCTATGGAAAACCTTGACACTAAGTGTCCTATCGATGTCCTTTTGGGTACTTTAGGCTGCACCAATAGGACGTCTAGTATAAATAGCAACGCGCCCACGGCTTCCCTTCAGATTTCAACCGTCTCCAAACTGTTGGGATCACCTTGTGTTTTTCTCTTGAGAAAATTGCTCTTTGTGTTTTCCACGTGCCTTTGCTGTGCTGCGTGGTTTCAAGCCCAGTCATATCATCCGTGGACCCAAGGAAATAGTTGTTTTGGCCGTGTTCAACATGCGGCCTAAAGAACGTCTACAAAGGGCATTGGCATGCGAACTGTCTGTATTGCCTGTATCCCAATCATTCCATGGAGAACTGTGAGATTTGTGAAGGATTCGCCCAGAAAACGCTCAAAGACCGCACCCAGTGGTTAATTTGCTGGTTGAATGAAGGTACTTAGCCGGGATCGTAAGTTGGTTCGGCCCACGGGGGCAAGTCCTCTACTGCAGCAGAGAAGGTGTTGTCTTCGCACCCGAAAGCGAAATCGCCAGAGCCCCCGTCTAAGAAGCAGTGCAAAGGGACTGGCCAGGCGTCCGACTTGGGCAAAGTCAGTGAGTCGTCTGGACCAAGGCCGGTACATCATGGAAGGCGTTGGGAGCCCCCTCTCAGGACATGGCATGAAGTCGAAGGAGGTGTGTGCCAGGCCAGAGAAGTCGGTGGCGCTGACGCACAAAACTCCAGCTGCTGTTAAGGAGAAGTCAAAGTCCTGCATGTCCTCCTTTTTGACGAGGCAATCGTCTTCTGGCCATGAGTCTTCCAAGCATCGATCCAGCTCCGCGTCCAAGTGGTCCTCTTCACCGGAGAATGCCAGGCCGGTGGTGGCCGCGGGTCTGTCGACGATGGGTTCATCTACGAGAGACCCTCTGTCGACGAAAGTGGTTCTGCCTTCTATTCCTTCGTCGAACATTGTGATGATGGCAGCGTCGTCGACCGGGTTGGATACCTCATCGACCACCACTGAGACAACTGTGCAGCTACTGAGCTCTTCGGCTAGGCGGGGGCCCGAGGCGGGTCTGTTGCCTTCCGGGGAGGTGCAGTGGCAGTCGGAGTCCGGCTTTGGGCCTTTGCTGCCGTTGGAGATTCTTCAGCAAGACCACTCGACGTATCACTTGGACTCCAGTTCGGAAGAGGAGTCAAATCGTTTTTTGATCTGTCAGCCTTGGACCTGCAGCCGGCAGGGCCTTCCACGTCGGGGGGCCTGGGGGCTGTCCCGCCTCAGTATCCATTGGTAAATCCACACTCGCTGCTGTCTATGCAGGTGCTGAACACGCTGCAGTCGCTGCTGGGGCAGTTGGGTGCACGACTCCCAGTACCTCCAAGCCCGGTGGGGCCCGTGGAGCAGGATTTGCAGACTGTGCCTCGACAGAAGGAGGGGGTGGGTGTCCCTCGCCAGGGCCTCCCGCGGATGTCACCTAAGGCTCGGCTGCCGGTACCATCGCCGGTGAGCTTCACCCCTCCCCGGGGCCATCCAGTGGAAGGGGAGCTGGTGGATTCTGATCCTGATTGTGGTCCACACGACACTCAGTCGACTGTGTCGTCATCGCCCAGGCGGGCGGATACTTGGGACACGGACCCAGAGGTGGATCCCCCAGGTAGCCCGGCACAGCCTTGTCCGCCGGATGATGTGGGCGCCTTTCATGCCATGATGGCAAAGACTTGTCAAGAGTTTGGCCTTGCTCCGGAAGAAGAGTGGAAGGGCTTTTTTTATTCTATCATATGGGCAAGAGACGGAAGGCGGTCTTCTCTGTTCCCATACTGGAACACGTGTGTCAGGAAGGTCTGCGCATGATGCGCCATCCATTCTCGGAGCTTGCGTTCAAAGGCGGCTTGGAGAAAAAGCTTAAAGCGCCAGACTCTTGACCAAAGTGCCTCACGTCGCAACCCACTCTGGAGTCGGTGGTGTTGGCAGCGGCTACTCGAAAGGCGCATAGCCAGCACAAGTGTGCAACACCTCTGGACAATGAGGGCCGTAAGCAGGATGCTTTTGGCAAGAAGGTGCTTACGGTGAGGGCTATGACGGGCAAGGTGGCCAATTTCTTGGCCATTATGGCTCGCTAAAACAGAGAGATGTGGCAGTGGTTGGCTCCACTGTTGGATCATCTGCCGGCGCAACAACGGAAGGAGGCAATGCTTCTGGTTCGAGAGCAGCAGGAAGCCTCCAACCACATCATTAATATTGCGGTGAACCTGGCAGAATCCGGATACAAACAGATCAACAATGGGGTTGTTCTCAGGAGGCAGGCCTGGCTGCGCTGTACCGATTTTCGCCCTTAAGTGCAACATAAAGTGGTGGACATGTCCTGTGAAGGTGAGCAGCTGTTTGGGGAGAAAATTGACGAGGCATTGAAAAATATGAAGGAGGTCTCTGATACAGCAAGATCGCGGGAAACGCTGCAGGGTCGACACACTTTTCGCCCCTTTCGTGTATTTCGAGGAGCCTCAGGGAATGCCAGATTTGCGTGCTCTTGCGACAGTGGCTCCAGTCGCTCCAGTTATGCCTCCCAAGGGTTCTGACATTCTTTCCAGTCTGCGCAGAGGAGCAAGAACTATCAGTGCAAGGGGATTTTGGTGTCCCCGTTCTGGCCCAGGCAGACCTGGTTCTCAGACCTGCTTCACCTAGCTGTGGACGACCCGCTTCATCTGGGGTCAGAACCAGATCTACTGTCGCAGGACGACGGAAAGGTGTAGCATCACGACCCGGCATCCCTCAGTCTTGCTGCGTGGCTCCTGACCACTCTGAATTTGGACATCTAGGGATCCCGCAGGATTGCTGCCGGATATTGGCAGCGGCGCCATCTACCAACGTGTCTTACAGTCGTAAGAGGACTACGTTCTGTGCATGGTGAGCGGATCAGCCGGATTTACAGTCATTGGAGATGTCGCCATCTCAACTTCTGCCGTATCTTCTGCTGCTGGGGAAGGGGGGCTGGCGCTGTTTTCTATCAAAGCCCACTTGGCTGCCATCGCTAGGTTCATGAGACGGCGCAAATCCACACCGCTGTTCAGTGACGGGTTGATCAAACACTTTCTTAAAGGCCTTTTCAGGACTTTTTCTCCGAAGAAGAGGTTTGCTCCGGTATGGAGTCTCAATGTGGTACTCTCAGCTCTCATGAAACCGCTGTTTGAACCTATTTTGTCGGCGACGGTGAAGTTCCTCACGTGGAAAGTCACTTTTCTAGTGGCCATTAGATCTGCCAGGCGGGCTTCTGAACTTCAGCTCTGGTCATCAGCCCAAAGTATCTGCGATTCATGAGGGACAAGGTTCTCCTGTCTACAAATCCTCACTTTATTCCTAAATTTGCGTCTGAGTTTCACAAGAACTCTATGATAGCCTTGTCCACTTTCTTTCCTAAGGCTACCACTCCGGCAGAAAAAGCACTGCATCCCTTGGATGTCAAGAGGGCGTTGAAGTTTTATCTTGACCGGACTCAAGCCTTCAGGTCTTCAAGGCAGCTGTTTGTGGCTTTCGGAGCCCTCCAACAGAGGGCAGTCTATTTCAAAGCAAGGACTTTCCCATTGGGTATCCTCTACGATTTCCTTCTGCCACGGGAAAGCTGGCAAGCCTTTGCAGGCCTCTCCTAGGGCCCATTCTACAAGGTCCACAGCATCGTCAGCGGTGCTGTGGGCAGGTATACAGCTCAGTGACATTTGCCAAGCAGCAAAATGGGCGGTGCCTCATACCTTCACGAGACACTAGTGTCTGGGACAGCAGCATGCTGAGGATGTGCAGGTGGGACGGCTGGTCTGCCAACTCCTGTTTCAGTAAGGTAAGCCACGCAGCTTCTGGGTTTTTGGTTTGTGCTAATGGTTTCTGGTATCATTACTGTGATTCAATGTTTTTCATATTGTGGAGTTATGTGGCCTGGGGCATGGGATTTGGTTTGCCTGTCATGCACCACCAGGTTATCTTACAGCATGTGAATCCATGAAAGATCCAATGCTGGAGAAAGGAGTAGTTTCTTACCTGTAACTCCATTTCTCCTGCGTTGGTATCTTTCATGGATTCATGTTAGGGAGAATTCTCATTCTATGGCTAACTTCCCTTACCTATAGAGTCCCCCAGCAGCTTTGCTGGATTTGAAGGGTTTGTTTTTTTCTCCTGCTAAGAGTGAGACTCTTTTTTTCCACTCTTAGACCTTTTTGCTATGTGTGTTCTAGGCTATTGTTGTGTTTAATGTCTATGGGGTTTCTCTCACCTCCATAGGAACCATCTTTATTCACATGTGTTACACTGCACCCTCCGTGTCGTAGCGACCCCCAAACATAAACTCTATACCCTGGAACTGACTACTGTCTATTAGGGCATGTAAAGTCCCCATTGACTTTACTAGTCAAACTTTCTGAACAAAACCAGTACAACCCATCTTACTATGGAGGTACTGGAAGGGCTTAATCATTTTTCCCCTATGTTCATTTTCGAGAGGGTACCGTACAGTCCCTCTCTCTAAAGTTTCTGGCTGGTGGCAGTGGTTACTACCGTAAATATTTGACAGCGAATATTTCCCTATGGGATTTTCCCATTGTTCGAGGCTACCACATTTTCTGACAGCCTTTAACATACCGCCGGGTTATTTTTATATTAACTTTACTCCGGTAGGTTTTATTTGCCAGAAAAATATAACTTCTTTCTCGTGTTTTTCTCTAACCTCCTAACCCAGGTCGGGATCCTTTGTTCGTCCTTTTGGCGGGCTTCTGCCAAGAAGCCCTCCTTTCAGCGCCACTGAGTCTGGGGTGGGTCCACTGTGAGGGAAGGGGAGTAGGACCCCTGGAGAGGGTTGCCTCAGCAACCCATGTCACACTCTATCCTGATGAGCTGGAGGGTCTCCCGCCAAAGTGACCACTCTGCTGTGTGAGTGACAGCTAGGCTGTATGAATGGGGCTCTTTTTTCATAAAAGCAGGGTCCTGATGACTTGAAGAGCAAGACGTTGCCACTGGAACTAAGAAGCCGAAGAGGAGAGAAGCCAAAGACATCTGCAATGACTTAACCACCGGTGAAGCCCTGCTGCAGCGTCTCACCACTTTTCTCCACATGACGAGAAAGGATCTTCATCTGTAAGAGCCTTCTTCCCTTGAGCTGGTGGGGCCAGCCAGTTTACTAATTACGGAAGAAAACCAGAGGATACAATTTTGGAGACAGAAGGAATCAAGAAATTTAATTGAACCTGATCCATTATTTAAATATCAAATTTTAATCGAGAATTAATCATAGCACTCAATAATTTTACATCGCAGGAAAGGAATTAAGAACACATAATTTCACATAGTTTCACATATAATCCATCTCATTCGTGCACAGGCATCCAATAACCATTCATACATCCATCACAATAATACATGTAAGGTAAAAAAGTCATAACAATTGATTTATTTATTGTCTTCATAAAAAAGAGAGAGAAAGAGATATATAATAAATATATATGAAAAGCCACAACAACAGATAGTTCAAGTGGTCATCAGTTTAGGATGGGTCACATCGATGTCCAAAGTTGACCTCATCACTGGTTTCTCAACCGGTTTCGGCGTATTTAACTTTAATTGAGTTACGCCTTCATCAGGAGAATAACAATTCAACTCTAAAAAGACAGGGAGATATACATATATGAGAGACCTCATCATAGAACCACTAGAGAAAACAAAGGGGAACCCCCAATTATCAACCAATTCATATTCATTAAAAGTGATTTAAAATCAAACACAACCTGCCCCCTACCTTGTGCCATAACTCCAAGGGCGGTACTTTGCATGCTATAAACAGTGCTACCATGATCATTGATGCCCCAAAGTGCAGAGAGAATCAACCCCTCGTGGCCATCAAGCGGACCCATTAAGTTAGTGAGAAGATGCAAATTCCCATGTATTAAACTTGCGTGATCTATTTATACAGGCAGTGTGATATGCGAGCGCTTATAGGTCTAATTTTTAATAACTAACCTTCATGAATGAAGAGAGAGAAGGAGAGACATCTGAAAATTCCTGATATGAATAACAGGAGTACCAGCTATACCAATATGCGATGTCCCAACACGTCTGTACTGCGTAACCGTCAGCTGGAGATATGGGAATGGTTCAATCCTGCAGTGGCTGTTTCTCATGCAGGCAGCACCATTTCGGAGGAAAGGATCAATCCTCCAATATAAATTTTCATAGACTCAAGGGGTAAACCCAGAGATTCACAACTATCCCGTTCCCTATATAAATGAGAAAAAAGGTCAGAACTGTTGATAAGGTCGAGTTGGGGCGAAGCAAAAGTCACGCGAATCACAATAACAATTCCGGTAGAACGCCCGAAGCGAAGATAATCAATTGCCAGGGCTCACGTTACTAACGGGAGAGTGCTCGGCATTGGAAGGGTGTCAGAAGCCGGAGGCATATATAATTCAACAGAGTCAAAGATTCACTGTATGCAAGCCTAATAAATACCGGGTAGCTCGTGGCTGAAAAAATAAAAATTGCTTTCTAGCAAGAAACAGGAAGAGTCTACTTACTATTCCGGGACGAGCTGTTGAAAATATGCTCGCTCGCAGGGTCTGTGTGGTCCGTAACCCGGTGGCGCCCCTCTGGCGACGTAAGAACTATTCCTACGGCTTCTTAAATACTATACTAGCGCTCACGTGACTGCAAGGGCCGCTCACGTGACTGTAGCTTGTCAATCAAGGTGAAAAACGGACTATGAATGGTATACCGGCCTGTTTTTCTTGTTCTCAGTGGCATCAGAGGGCTCGCGATGGACGGGACCTAAGTTGTTTCCCACGTCAACGTCTCAATGGTGGATCCCCTTTAGGAATATGAAAGACCTGGTTCTAGTGTGTTCAAACCATTAGTTAAAGTTTTTAGGTTAAAGATCCATAATTGTTCTTTGTAAGCCAGTTTTTTTGTCATTTGGGTTACGTTGGAGGCAATTACTTTTTCAATACAGAGCCACTCCATTTGTTCCGCAGTATGGCCCATTTGAACAAAATGAATTACCATAGGAGCATTTAGATTCCGAGTATTAATTTTTGAGCGATGCTCATTAATTCTGGTACTTACTTCTCTCGTGGTTTTTCCAATATACATCATTTTGCAAGGACATGAAATTGCATAAATGACGTTTTTACTTTTACACGTTGTAAAAGTGACCCCTCCACTGTGTGAGTGATAGCTAGGCTGTATGAATGGGGCACTTTTTGCATAAAAGCAGGGTCCTGAGGACTGGAAGAGCAAGACGTCGCCACTGGAATAAGAAGCCGAAGAGGAGAGAAGCCAAAGACATCTGCAACGACTGAACCACCGGTGAAGCCCTGCTGCAGCGTCTCACCACTTTTCTCCACACGACGAGAGAAGATCTTCATCTGTAAGAGCCTTCTTCCCTTGAGCTGGTGGGGCCAGCCAGTTTGCCAAACGCCTTCCTGGACCTGCCCTGGTCGAATCGCCAGTAGCCTGTACTCGGAGACCGGATAGCCAGGCACCCGTCCACCCGGACCGCGATTTAAAGGAGCGTACCTTTTATTCGTCGGGCAGCACCACGGCTGGTTTCATCCCTGGGTAGTGCAGTAACTCGAACCTTCCTCCACGACGAGAGCCTCTCTTCCTCTGCTGGATCCCCCGAACTACAGGAACTACCAGGAACAACCGCCACTGCAGGAGCCACTTCTTCATTTTAAAGGTACATTGTTCCGCCAGGCCGCCCTTTCTGCGTGGTAGTGCTAAACGTGTTTTAAATCCTTTACCTACCTGTTGGGTTGGCCACCCCTCTCTTTTAACATTGTCTTTTCATCTTCTGCATCCACCTTTTCAAATCGTTAACCAAAGACTTGACTGCAGCTACAAGAACATTTTGCTCCTGGGCCCTTGCCCTGTACCACTGACTCTGGCACAGGCCTTTTGACTCTGGCTAAATTTGTTAGAACTGCCTTCTTTAGATTGCTTCTCAACTAGAACTGTGTTGGTGCACCTACTTCTTATAACCACCTTTTTCTTCCCTTTTTAAAACTTGTGAAGTGCCATTTTGCTCGGTTTTCATTTAAGTATTCTTTATACAAAAGTATTGCCTTGCCTACACTTGTTCACAAACTTATGTGAAGTGTTCCTAGGGTGTGTGAGAAGATATGTCTGAATAATTTGTGCTTTCCCTCCCTTGTGAGAAATTGCTAGAGTACCCCTTGTGTGTGGTTTTCACTGTGCCGTTTTGCTCAGTTTTCACTCTGGTTCACTTGGTCTACAATTTAACTAGGGAGTGTGTCTATTTTTCTTTGACTTATTTTAACTTGCTTAATCACTCTGATAAATGTGTTACTAGAAGTGTATAAAATAAATATATATCTTTTTTTAAATACAAAGCTTTGGTCAATGTTTCCTTGTGCCATAGTACTGTAGGCCTATTGTGTAAACCCTGAATACTGCTCCTCTCCCTCTTGAGATAGGTCTGACTGCTCAGCCACAACTACCAACTAAATCTTTGTGGTACAGACTGATACCAAAGGGGATTTATTGCTCTCACCTGTAGTCTTAATCTTCTGTAGTGCTCCCTAAGGGAACTGCACAGGATTCTGCCTAACACTGGTGTACAGCGGTGAGGATAAAAGTATTGGATTTACATTTTAGAGTTCTGCTAGTAACTTGGTTCAATTAACCACCAAGGCTAACTATCACAAAAAGTTTATTTTAAAACAAAGTCAAAAATATGGAAAGTTACAGCCAGGAGACCCTCCTTACTAATACTGCTGATTATTTAAGGGATCTGTGTAGACAGTAAGGTCTTCCTGTCAAAGGCAAGAAATTAGAAATGATTGATAGACTGTTAGAAAAACGAAGTCTGGATAGTGGTGCTGTAGTGCCCACCAAACTGAACATAGACATCAAGAACTAAGGCTAAAAGAAATTGAGCTCAATCATGAGCTTGAGATGAAGAAATTGTCTTTGGAAAATGCCTCTCTCCCCGAATCCTCTTGATCTTCCAGTCCAAAAAGACACCGGATGCCTAAAGAGATTGTGGGTATGTATGAACCTAAGTTGAATGTATTAAATTGGTTAGCTATGTTTGAATATAATCATGGGCTCCAGGATATTACAGGGAATCAGTTGATCCCCTGGTTATTCTCTAGGCTCCCCCTGTTGCATCTGATGTGGTAATGGAGTTGGGGGAGGAGGATAGGAAAGAGTATGAATGTGTAAAACTAGCTTTGATAGCTAGATTTGGGAAGACTCCTTCCCAGTACCTTAAGAGGTTTAGGACCCTCAAAAAGCATGATAATACCCCTTGGGCTACTTGGGTGAATGAGTGTTTGAAGAACTTAGAGGGATGGATTAAGGGTTACAGAGTAAACACTTATGAAGGTATGAGAAATCTTGTAATGATGGAGTCTATCTATGATGCCTGCTCTCCTGAGCATAGACAGCACTTGGCTGATTCAAAAGAACTAGATTCTAAGAAACTAGCTAAGGCTGCTGACTTGTGGGTTGCCAACAGGGCTACTCACAAGGATTCAGGGGTAACTCAGAAAAAGGATGAGGGAAAGCAGCCTAAGAAAGACAACAAAGAGAATTCAAATAATTCCAATTCCAAAGAGAGCCCCAAACACAATTCTAAGGGTAAGCCACAAGGGAAACCTAATCAGGCTAGTGCACCTTCTGGTCCAAGACCAGAAGGAGGTCAGAACACGCCACCATTCATAAAGACATTTGGGAAATGTTATGTTTGTGGCTCTACTGATCATGTGAAAGCGGATCCCAGGTGTACGGGTAAACCTTTAGGGGTCCACACTGTTTCCTTAGCCTTCGCTCCAGAGGAGGAAGTACATATGGCCAGTGGAAACATTCAACTACTAGCTGAAGACCCCATTGGAGTCTCAGCTAGTGTATCTTTAGTATGCCTAGGGTTGTGGGAACAACAGAATGTAGATGTATATAATTCTATCCCTCCTAATACTAAAGAGTATTATAAAGACAGTGCCCTAGTCAATGGTCAGGAGACTCCTGCCATTAGAGACACTGGGGCCAGCATACCTGTGGTGGACGAATCTTTTTTCAAGGTGGAGGATGTTGCTAAGGCACCCAAACGCCTCACCAAGTTAGCTGGAGGGCCTGTGCAGATGCTTCCCCAATTACCAGTTCTCATCCAGTGCAATGAAAAGACTGCCAGGATACCTGTGAGTGTACAATCTGAAGTACCAGGAAGGGTGCTGTTGGGCAATGATCTGAAAGATTTGATAGTGGTGTCAAGTACTCCCAGACCTCCTAGTAAGAGATTACAGGAGCTTACCAGACCTGCAAGGGAGAGGACCCTGAGGGGCTCTCCTGAGGAGATGAAAGAAAAAGAAATCACTCCTACTCCACTGGAGTTACTAACTGCTATTTCCAAGCACACATAAGCAAAGGGGAAACCCAAGACTTCAAAGAAGAAACCAACAGAAAGCACTCCAGTTCTGCCAACCAGGAAATCTCCTAGGTTGTCAAATATCACACCTTTGATTCCAACTCCAGCTGAGGCTGAGAGTGAGGTAAAACCCTGCGTGGTTGAACTAGAGCCTGAAGACTCAGATCTAGTAGGAGGCCAGGAACCCATTGGAGATCTTGACTGTGTGGACCATCCTGAGCTGCAGTCTTTACTGGCAGAAGGTGGTCCCCAAAGGGCAGACTTCAGTAAGGGGCAAAGAGAATGTCCAACTCTGGAAGGTCTTCGCCACCAGGCAGCTTCTCAGCTTGAAGGGCAAGAGCCTGGGAAGTATAGGTTTCACTGGGAAGATGGCCTCTTCTATAGTGAACCGACAGAGTCAATCCCTGGAGACTACAAGAGACTTGTAGTGCCCCAAGAGAACAGACTCCAATTATTGCAACTCACCCATGAGATACCTTTGGCTGGTCACTTGGGTTTCAAGAAGACCAAGGAAAGGCACTCTCTCTACTTTCATTGGCCTAAAATGGGGGCTGAGGTAGATAAGTATTGCAAGAATTGCCACACTTGCCAAACCTCTGGTAAAATTGGCTCGAAGTACGTGGCACATTTAGTGCCTCTCCCTGTGGTGGGAGTACTATTTGAGAGGGTAGGAATCAACATTGTTGGTCCCCTTGATCCTCCAACTTCTTCAGGCAACAGGTTTATACTTGACTAAAACGTACAGGAAACCCACCTCTGTCAATGCGGTCCTACATTCTTCAAGTTCTCATAAAAACGCAGTGATCAATAATATCCCGAAAAGGGAATATATTCAAGCCAAGAGAAATTGCTCTAGGGATGCTGATTTTGTGGCGGAAAAAGACTTTTTTCATGGTGAATTCAAAACACGGGGATATAAGTCCCACATACTCACTCAAGCCAAACGTGTAGTGTCAGAGTATGAAGAGAGCTGATCTGCTAACACCTAAAAATAAATCCAATTGTGCTCAAGGACACCCTCACAAAATAAGACTTATTACTCGTTACAACAGTAACAGCATCTATGCGATTCTAAAACGTCACTGGCATTTACTTCAATTAGATCAAGATTTAGTTACATTTCTTGAGCCCAACCCTGCTATTAGTTTTAGCAGAGCACCGACCCTTAAGAATATCTTATGCCCTGTTACGCTCACCTGGCTCCCACAGGGGCGTCGTTTGGACCCGGACTGCTGTGGCCTCCACCCACGTGATGCGTAGTGCAGCGATGACTGACTGTCTCTGCCCTCCTAATCTTGTCTGCTTGACCCGTAGAAATATTCTCCTACAAGTGGAGAGATGGATTTAGCCACTTGTGGATTCAAGTGATAGCACCCCCACTGTCCTCCCCACTAATCACCTCTGAAGCGCCCTCTCAGCAATCTCACCTTATATTCTTGAAGGATGAGCCCTCCTTCCTGCGAAGCACGCAGAGGTGCGTTGATGACCAGTTACTTGACTGGCCTGAAGATATTGGAAGAGTTGTAGACGAATCCTGACTCCAAAAGGTCCTGGCGAAGAGCCCTAACTATATAGTTCGTAAGAGTTCAAAATGTCTGGAATTCACTCCTGTCCAATTCCTCTTTTATCTTGCAGCTTTGACCCAATAAGAAGATTGACAGCTGAAAGCGCTCCGGTAAAAGTCTGTTACCCAACACTGTCCGGTAAATAATGCCAAGGGTTAAACTTGCTACTTTCTCCTTATCTTACAGGTGCGGCATAAGAAGATGTGGCGTGCTGATGAATTATACATCTGGCGGTAAAATGAGGTAAGCATATGGCGGCTAAAGAGATTGTCTCTGTCTGTTCTCTCTGCTCACCTTGCTGTTTCTTGTCCCCCTTAGGTGCCGGGATTCGGCGATGTAAAAATGGAGACCGTGCCGGATCGAAGAGATGCTGCGTGGAACGGTGAGTATGGCGTGGCGCTGCTGCTGGCGATGCGACGCGTTTAAAACAAAGTCTTTCCTCTGGTTTGAGGATGCGATGAATCCGGAATCAGGTAAGAAATAAGGTAAAACTCTTGTTCTGACCTTTGCTTCTTTCCTTCTTTCTAGGTGCTCCAGGTTCGAGGCGGGCGTGGCAGAAGGCTGGATGCTGCTGCTGGCACGGTGAACGTTACGCTGATGGATGCAGAATAACGCAAAGTGTGTGCTGCTCTTCGGGCGTGGTTTAAATAGCCTCCAAAGTAGTCCCAGGTAGGTATTCCTCCCCGACCACACCCGAGTAACAAAATAGTCCCTAAAGTAAAGTAGTCCCTTCCAGGCCTCACATGGGCTTGGATCTTCTTGCAGCATGGTCTGCAGCAGGTAAGTGTGCACCTAAGAGCCTGGCGCCTATGGCGCCAGGACTGATGTCCCATATGAGCCTGGCGCCATAGGTGCCAGGACTGAACCCAGACAGCCCCTAGCAGGGGTTGCTGGGTTTTCTCAAGGCGACATGATGCCTGCTCCGGGGCTGATGGACGTGGTCTGGATGCCCGGGGGTATGCATCATGACATGCCCATCCTTTCTGACTCAGCCATTAAGTGGGGGGACTGGCTTTCACAAGGAAGGATCAAAGGTTTCCACAAATGTGGGAGCTGCAATATGTGCATGTATACTTGGGATACTGAGACTGTTGATTTTGGAATAACTGGCAAACATGTAATCAATGCATTTATTAATTGCAATTCGAAATTCGTAGTGTATTGTATTATTTGTGTTTGTGGTCAAATGTATATTGGCAGCACAATTAGGCCTCTCAAGATTCATATTCGTGAGCACTTTTCTACCTTGTCTAAACAAGACTCTAAATATCCACTGGCCAATCATTGGCAGACCTGTCATCAAATGGATAATGCCAAGGATATAAGATTTACAGGATTATATCAGGTCTCTTTGCCCAAGAGAGGGGGCAATATGGAACTTAAGCTTAGACAACTTGACGCACGCCTCATTTGTAAACATAGAATGGTCACTAGAGCCCTTAACTCAGATCATGAGTTTCATGTATTCTTGTGATATATTTGATACGTATGATGTTGCCTTCTTTCCTCCTTTCTTTGACTTTTTGAAGTTTTGTTTGATGTAATTACTACAGTATATCTTTAGTTCTGACAAAATGTATAGTTGACATGCGTTTGCTATCCTTAATAATGTTGCCAGTGATATTTCTGAATTGCGAGGGCTTTTTACCGTACACTAAGCTTTCTGCTTTATGGAGCACATACTATTCACAGTTGAGTGGTTAGGCACTCGTGGCGAGCTCTGTGTAAATAACCATGGTCTTGTAATAAATATGTAAATTCAAAGAATTACTTACATTTACATAATAATCAGAAGTGCAGTGATTACGCATGGCCGCGGTGACACCGTTTTTCTTCTTCTTTTTTCTTATTATTTGTATATATTTTTTACCCTTTTTTTATAATGGTTTTGGCCAATATTTTCTGCTAGCCTAGTATCCATAGCTCAATATTATTATAAAAAATGTCTTTCTTCATTTTTTCTAATTGGCTGGGCTCCATTGTTGTAATTTATTTTTAACATTGGATTGGGTGCAGTTATTCTGCACCCGACACTCCCAAGATGGCGGCGTTAGTGGTTCGCCGTTAGTATTGCAGTAATAGGCTACAGCTTTTAGTTATAGATGCTTGGAGACGCGGCAGCGTGTTCTCCCTTCGACTCATTTTTCGCCGACCGGCAGGTAAGCAGGATGTGTGAACCTGCACACGATCCCTGAATTAATTTAGTCTTTAATGGCTAATTATATTATTTTTGAGCTAATTAGGCAATTGCCATTTATTTCATTTTGTCTTTACAATTGTTGCACGTTGGAATTATGGACTGATGCCTTGTTGACACCTAATTGTTAAAACTATGCCGGCTTCCGGGATCGCTGCAGCCCACAGATATATATTTAGAATGACAACTACAAGTTAATCAAGGTAACATTACTTTGATTTTTTACTTTTAAATACATGTCTCCTCATGGTGGAGAGGATGCTAATTGGCGTATATATTGTTATTTCTCTTCTAGTTACGCTTTTCTGATTTCGGTTTTGATTCATTCACTTATCTATTTGGTAAGTGATACTTATTTTCTATTCTTTGCTTGCAATAGTGTCACATATCATCTCACGCTGGAATTATTTTGGGTTTTGATCAAAATTAATTTGTTCTTTTTTAATAACTGGTGTTTCAATTCGGAGCAGAATATGTGGTAAATATGCAATCTCCTTCTGGCATATGCTATTGAATTAATAACTAATGGTTATTGAACAGACCTATTCCACGACTGCCTACCTACCAACTTTGCTAACTGCAGGTTTTGTTCTATGTCTCTCCTTCTTTGTTTTGGACTACCTTGGTGAGATCCCTGACTGGGTGATATGAATATTGTGTATCGCTTTTCTTATGAATGGCACATGAATACTCTTTGCTTAATGCATATTTGTTTTCTTTTAACCTGTATTATGAATGATGACAATCGATGCTTGCTAATTGTGTATTTGCTGATTACACACTATGCTGACAACTTGTTGCCCACCAATACCTTGCCCATGCTTTTTGAATGGATTTGCTTAAATATTTTGTACATCTCTACATATGCTTGACGGTATGTACTTTAACAGCCTCCGAGGAAGAGCTATGCTCGAAACACGTGTCAGGCTGTTCATGGCATTGATTAAATAACTGTACACTTGTACTTTGTGGCAGAAATCTTTTGTGCGTGGCGCAGTTCAATTGTTATACTTGGTCTAATTTACTTGTTGTAGTAGACCATGCCACTAGGTACCCTGAAGCAATTCCTATGAGGACTGTTGCAGCTCAGGCTGTGGCTAAGGCCCTCCTTGGTATTTTTACCAGGGTTGGGTTTCCTAAGGAGGTAATATCCGACAGGGGGTCAAATTCTATGTCCCACTACATGAAGGCCATGTGGAAAAACGGTGGAGTTACCTACAAGTTCTCAACAGCCTACCACCCTCAGACAAATGTTTTGGTAGAAAGGTTTAACAGAACCATGAAGAGCATTATAGGAGTTTTAGAGGACCCCCTTAAGAAAAAGTGGGATCTTCTACTGCTATGCCTTTTCTTTGCATATAGGGAAGTCCCTCAGGAGGGAGTGGGTTACAGTCCCTTTGAACTTCTCTATGGCCATCCGGCAGAGGTCCATTGGCCCTGATCAAGGAGGGGTTGGAGAGTGCGCCTTCCCCCACACCAGTCAGAGTCACTGACTATGTGATAGGACTCCGGAGGAGAATGTCACACATGATGGCTGAGGCAAGTGATAACTTGAAAGCAGGTCAGGCTCTGGTTAGGCATTGGCATGACCAGAAGGCCAACATGGTTGAGCTTGCTCAAGACCAGCTAGTTCTTGTTATGGTACCAACAAGGCAGAGGGCCTTGCAGGACAAGTGGATGGGACCCTTTAAAATTGTGGGAAAACCTGGAGAGGTAAACTATCTGGTGGACTTAGGCAATCCTAAGGAGGATCCCAGAGTCTTTAACACCAACCGTCTAAAAGCTTATGTCTCGAGAACAGAACTGGGAGCTTTGCTTCTAGCTTCAGCTCAAGAGGAGGAGGAGAGTGAACCTCTGCCTGACCTCCTCTGAGACAAACCTTTAGATGAGAAAGTAGAAGGAGTTAATCTCTCTTCTAACCCGACTTCTGAACAACAGGAGGAGTGCAAAGTTTTGTTAAATCAATTTGCCCCTCTGTTTTCTCTAGCCCCAGGCTTGACCCCTTGGGGCCAGTATGATATCAATACTTGTGACTGTTTACCTGTCAAAAGCAGGGGTTTCAGAATGTCAGAACATGTCAGAACCCACATCAAAGGAGAGGTCAACAAGTTGCTTGATCTCAGGGTAATAGAGCCCTCTACTAGTCCATGGTCTAGCCCAGTTGTGTTAGTAGCAAAGGCAGGATCCAAGGAGTTGAGATTCTGTTTGGACTATAGAGTCCTAAATGCAGTCACTAAGACTGATGCCCATCCTTTGCCAAGAACAGATGAGCTGGTGGATAGACTGGCTTCAGCCAAGTTCCTCAGCACATTTGATCTCACGTCAGGCTATTGGCAAATAGCCCTGAGTGACCATGCCAAGGAGAAAACTGCATTCTCCACCCCAGTTGGCTTATACCAGTTTAAGGTTATGCCTTTTGGACTAAAGAATGCACCTGCTACATTCCAAAGGATGGTTAACCAGGGTCTGAATGGGATGGAGGACTTCTGCATGGCATACTTTGATGACATTGCAGTGTTCAGCCCTACTTGGAAAGAACATGTTGACCACCTAGGATATGTTTTGCAGGCTCTTCAGCAGGCCCATCTGACCATAAAGGCAAGTAAATGCCAAATTGGTCAGAGTAAAGTGGTCTACCTGGGGCATGAGGTAGGAGGTGGTGAAATAAGGCCTTTGCTCAGCAAGATTGAAGCTGTGCAAAATTGGACAACCCCTTCTACTCAATCCCAGGTGAGAGCCTTCCTAGGCCTCACTGGGTATTACAGAAATTTAATTGAGAATTATGGTTCCATAGCTTCTTCACTGAATGTCATCCCTTCTCCTAAGTTTCCTAAAAAGATCAAATGGAATGAAGAGTGCAATCAGGCCTTTGAAAGCCTGATGAAAGCCCTTTGTCAAGCTCCAGTTCTCTGAGCTCCTGACTACCACCAACCCTTCATTGTACAAACAGATGCTTCCAATATAGGTATCGGTGCAGCACTCAGTCAACTGGAGGAGAAAGGTAGGGATCACCCCATTTGCTTCATCAGTAGGACACTGAAGTACCCTGAAACAAGGTGGGCAACTATTGAGAGAGAATGTTTTGCCATTGTGTGGTCGCTGAAGAAGTTTAGACCCTACTTGTATGGATCTACTTTCATCATTCAAACAGACCACCAACCCTTGAGATGGTTGATGCAAATGAAAGGGGAAAACCCAAAACTGCTAAAATGGTCAATCTGCCTCCAAGGGTTTGATTTTACCAGGTCAGGATGTCACCACCAAAATGCTGATGGTCTCTCTAGGATGTTTATAACCGACTAGAGGTAAGAGACTCATCCAGGAGTGGATTAGATCCTCCTGTCCCTTAGTCTGGGGATGGGGGGGCGAGTGTTAGGGAGAATTCTCATTCTATGGCTAATTTCCCTTTCCTATAGAGTCCTCCAGCAGCTTTACTGGATTTGAAGGGTTTGTTTTTTTTCTCCTGCTAAGAGTGAGACTCTTTTTCCCACTCTTAGACCTTTTTTCTATGTGTGTTCTAGGCTATTTTTATGTTTAATGTCTATGTGGTTTCTCTCACCTCCATAGGAACCATCTTTATTCACATGTGTTACACAGCACCCACTGTGCAGTGACACAGGGGTGTCGTAGCGACCCCCAAACATAGACTCCATACCCTGGGACTGACTGTCTCCCAGGGCATGTAAAGTCCCCATTGACTTTACTAGTCAATCTTTCTGAACAAAACCAGTGCAACCCATCTTACTATGGAGGTACTGGAAGAGGTTAATAATGTTTCCCCTATGTTCATTTTCGAGAGGGTACCGTACAGTCCCTCTCTCTAAAGTTTCTGGCTGGTGGCAGTGGTTACTACCGTAAATATTTGACTGCAAATATGTCCCTATGGGATTTTCCCATTGTTCGAGGCTACCACATTTTCTGACAGCCTCTAACATCGCGCTGGGTTATTTTTATATTAACTTTACTCCGGTAGATTTTATTTGCCAGAACTTTAATATAACTTCTTTCTCGTGTCTTTCTCTAAACTCCTAACCGACGTCGGGGATCCTTTGTTCATCCTTTTGGCGGGCTTATGCCAAGAAGCCCTCCTTTTCGGCGCCACTGAGTCTGGGGTGGGTCCACTGTGAGGGGGGGAGTAGGACCCCTGGACAGGGTTGCTTCAGCAACCCATGTCGCACTCTATCCTGATAGGGTGGAGGGTCTCCCGCCAAAAGTGACCCCTCCACTGTGTGAGTGATAGCTAGGCTGTACGATTGGGGCTCTTTTTGCATAAAAGCAGGGTCCTGAGGACTGGAAGAGCAAGACGTTGCCACTGGAATAAGAAGCCGAAGAGGAGAGAAGCCAAAGACATCTGCAACGACTGAACCACAGGTGAAGCCCTGCTGCAGCGTCACACCACTTTTCTCCACACGACGAGAGAAGATCTTCATCTGTAAGAGCCTTCTTCCCTTGAGCTGGTGGGGCCAGCCAGTTTGCCAATCGCCTTTCTGGACCTGCCCTGGTCAAATCGCCAGTACCCTGTACTCGGAGACCGGATAGCCAGGCACCCGTCCACCCGGACCGTGATTTAAAGGAGCGTACCTTTTATTCGTTGGGCAGCACCACGGCTGGTTTCATCCCTGGGTAGTGCTTGCTTTATGACACCTTTCAGACATCCTGCTGATTTCACATGCTCATCAGTACTTCGGGACATGAGCATGCATTGTCCACTGGGACTGCAATAGATCCATTTCCCCACATACTTCTTGTGGTTTGTCGGGTACAGGAACTTCGTTCCCTCAGGTGCATGAATGCTGGCCTTCACATAGTCTCTTATCTCTTTGTTTGTCAGCTCTTTGGGTTCACGTCCTGATTTGACATCAATTACAATCTTTATTCCCACTGCTTTCTTTGCTGTCTTCTTGCATTGTGTGATTATTATCCTGATCACACAAAATCCAAACTTGGTCATCACCAACAGGGCTCCCAGGAATTTGAAAATGTTCACCATCCATTGTGGAACCCATGAAAAGATCGATCCAAACCAACTGTCATCAGCAATGTCTTCTACTTCATCTTCCATTTTGGTGTGCAAGTTTGTCAGCAACGTTATGGCCTCTGTCAAGGTGCCATTTTTCGTCGTCGTGAGAAGGTATGAATGTGCCACATGATTCTCCGATTCTGGCACAAACCCCTCCATCCATAGCTGTGATCATGTCCGGGACATATCTCTGTTCTGTAGAGTCATGAGTCTTAAGGCTCTCAGCTCCTCCTTGATAGCATTGAATCCCTTTATGGTAGTGTTGATCGTCTGCAAAAGCTCCCATCTGGTTATCTGTAACCATTTGGTATTTGCTGTTGTCTGGATTCTGAGCATAAAGATTGTTGTTAATATTGAGGAAGGTCTGACTGAACAAGCTGTGTTCATACGGAATGTTATCAAAAGCTTCTATCGATTTGGCTGAGAAATAGTTTTCCCTCTTCATTCGACTCAGTAGCTCAACAGATCTCTTCTTCCTCAGGTGAGCATATGCTTTTGGAAATTCACCAGTGTTCAAGTCACTTCTGGGAATTGCCAACGATGGAACATGAACAATCATTATAGAAAATAGTCGACCCCAATTTCCGGGCAGCTTCATAAACGCTCTGGATCCACAAGCCCAATAGTGATCCATTATCACTGCTGTTCCATCCTTCATTCCTGGTACATCGAAGATTCGTCCACACTGTTGATTCTCTCCAACTTTTCTCGTGCCATTATTTCTGAAACATAGTTCTGCTTTGGCCAGAGGCACTATCTGCAATGGGCCTCCTTTGTCTTTGACCCAGGTCAGAAGTTTTGCAAGCTTTGGCCATAAAGGTTTGCATCCATTTTCCACTTGTTTGATAACTGGTCTGCGATTACCAGTTACTGCCACTGCTCTGCATATGATTATCTGGAAATAGCACTGTTCTCCAGATCTGCATCTGCCCTCTCTCCTAACAGCTTTGTACTTCTTTGTCAGTTTTCCCTTTACAATTGAGTTTTCTGTTTATCTCCCATTTGATTCCTCCTCCCTTCCTACCAGGCTGTTCATATCTTATCACATGATTTCTGGCATGTGCTCTTGATCTTGTCTTTATGTCTTTAACATAATCATCTTCATCTGGTGCTGACCATTCTGTCACCCATATCAAAGATGCTGTTCGACCCTGGAACTGGCCTCTAGTATGACAGAGTGCACGATGAGTCAGGCAGTTAGCCGTTTGAACATCTATCTCAATGGCTATAAATATCTTACACTTTCCCATAGTATAAGGCAGGAGTGCACATACATAGCATTCCTCCTCTGAAGTCCTCTTTCCCACCTCTTTCATGTGTTGATAGTGTGCTGTGCTGTCTAGGTAATCGTTTAATTCATAATCATCCTCCCTGGTACTTGTTTTAGGTCTCTTCCTTATCAGATGACCATTAAGTTTATCAAACATAGACCTCCCTCCAAAGGGTCCTACTGAACCGTTTGTCACAGAGCTAGGTGACTTTACATGAGCTACTGGTGTAGGAATAATCACATAGGGCCTTGGCTTTCAGAAAACTGCTATATCTGTACATTCCTTCTGCATAGGAATGCATAGGAAGATACATGGCAACCACTACTTCTTTTTGGACCAACATAATAAACAGTCTGTATCGTGTAGTCTAATTACACTGAGATCCCTTAGCCTTAGATGTCAATGGCTATTGCAATGGGGATAAGGGGTACACAACTAGTCTAATTAATGGATTAGGATTGTGACATTAGGTAGTAACTCAGCGCCTCCTTTTTATTAACAGGGTACATCGTCTTTGCAAGAAGACGGAGGTTTGGTAATACAGTTTCATCTTGAATAGAATTGACACAAGATACTTCACGCCCCTGAAGAATGTCCTACATTGTTGTGCTAATGGGACAGAAACTTGTACAAGCTGGGCATCTACAAATTCAAAATACGCAATAGCCGTTAACATCTAAGGCTAAGGGATCTCAGTGTAATTAGACTACACGGGTTGACCCAAGATTGAATTTATGAATAGAACCCATTTAGGTTGATTCACTTGTGTTGTTTTACAATTGATTGATTGTTATACAGAATATGATCATTTTGTATGATGTTTTGTTAATGATTTCGTAAGACAAATACATTTTGTATTTTTCAAGTATCATAGTATTACTTAACCACCAGATAGGATACCCATGTGTGGTTGGCACCTTTTAAGGAATTGAACTTCTTTTTGTAGATAACAAGTAGTCTAACTTAGACATGATAAGAGCTCTGGCGAGTGTGATGCAGTTCTGTGTAGAGAGAAATTGCTGGCTGAGGGAAATAAGTTTGGCTGTGTAGGCTGGTTAGGAGGCGAGGGCATGGATGCGTTTACTCATGGTGAGGCTGGAGTCTAGATAGACCCCTAAGGTTTTTACATGGTTGGAGATAGGGATGGGAGTGCCCTCTCTGACAATAAGGGTATAATCCTGAGGAAGTTTTTTTAATTGGGCTGGTGATCCAACAATAAGAATCTCAGTCTTTTTGCCGTTCAGGCAAGGACTGTTGCCATCCAGTTCTGGATGAGGGAGTAAATGTTGTTTATGATAGTGGAGTCATGGTCCTTGTTGCCCATGATTGGGATGAGAATCTGCGTATCATCCGCAAAGTTGGTATAAATAACTCCCATGGCATCCAGTGCTGCGAATAGAAGTTTAGTATAGGCATTGTATAATGTGGGAGAGAGGCAAGATCCTTGCGGTGCGCCTAAGGGGACTGGTATAAGATCTGCTGCCTCATCACCTATGGCTACTCTGGACGTGCGTTCTGATAGGAACAATTTGATCCAAGCAGTTGCGTTTTGTGAAAATTGAAATTATTGGATAGTGCTAGGCATCATTTATTGTGGTCCACTAAATCAAAAGCAGCGGACAGGTCAAGTAGTAGTAGGATGCAAATTTGACCTGAATCTCTGATAGCATCCATCTGATTTTTTTAGATCAAGTAAAGCTGTCTCAGTACTATGTTTAGGCCGAAAGCCAGATTGCCTATCGCCTAATAGGTGGTTGATCTCTAAATGAGCTTGTACTTGGGTATATGGGTATATGCGATTTTATTGATTAATTTAAGGAGAAAGGGGACTGTTGTGATGGGTCTGTAGTTGGTGAAAATAGTGGGGTCTAGGGTAGGTTTTTCAAAAATTGCCGTTACCCAAGCTTCTTTGATGTCTGGTGGTACGGAGTTGGTGCTAAAAGAGGCATTAATAAAGTTGGTGATGATGGGAGCTAGCGTTTGAGAGCAAGATTTAACTAGGTTAGCCGGAAAGCTATCGCCTTTGCAATATGAGGTTTTGAGTGAGGCGATCATTTTGATTACTTGGTCCTGGGTGACTAGGGAGAAGTTGAACTGGATTGCTGGGGCTGGAATTTCGGTTGGGACAATTGGGTCGATGTTGATACTTTTGTCCAGTAGTTTTCTTTTTGCAATAATTTTATCTTGCAGGGAGTTGATTTTAGCGGCTAGGGCGTTCTGTATGGTGGTGCACCAAGCTTTGCTTGCGATGGCTGGACTTGGTGGGATTGCAAACAGTTCTTTACTGTTGGACGCTGCATTAGTGATACGTGCATTGAGCGTGTTAGATGTATGTGTGATAACTGCAAGTTTTATTTCTTTGATAATAGTGGAGTTCTTTTTTGGCTTCCTTAGTGGGTTTTTTTCTGGTAAGCTACTGTAATGCTCTTTTGTTTCTTCTGAGTTTTATGAGTTTGTCGTTGAACCAGGAATGACTACATTTAGGTTTGGGTAGTTTAGATTTTAGTGGAGCTGCTTCATCAATAGCTGTTTTCAAGCATGAGTGATCAAAGTGGGATATAATACCTGGGTTAGGGGAAGTTTTGTATTGAGCCTCTAGTAGTTTAAGGATAGAGGTTAGTTTATCTTGCGTAAGCTCACGTGAGTTTCTCACTAATACTGGAATGGGTGGTGAGGAGAGTGCTTCTTGGGGTTTGATGGTCGAAACATTAAAACGAATTAAGAAATGGTCTGACCAAAAGATGTTACTGATATTTTCAGGGGATACTTTAGTATTCAAGGTTAGAATCCAATCAAGGATTCTGCCTTTGGTATGGGTGGGTGCATTAACGATTTGGGAGAACTACATTTCTTGTAATGCAGTGTAGAAAGCTGTGGTTTTATGGTCCGAGAGTCATTGAATCCAAGGTTTATATCACCTAACGGTAAGAATTCGTTTTTGGGTTTGAGTAGGGGATAATGAGTAACGGGATGTCAATCTCTGGATGATTGGCGGAGCTAGGTGTAAAATAGGAGGAAGTTGAGGGTTGTTTTAGGGTCCGTGGTTAGTTTAAGGGAAAGGAACTCATAACCCTCTATTCTGTCGGTACTACAGACTCAGAACTGTAAGGAGGATTTGGCAATAATGGCTACTCCTCCTCCCACGGTATCTTGGCAGTCTGTTCTGTGTATGGTGTAATCAGATGGGATAACTAGCATCAATATTGGACCTGAAGCTGGGTATAGCCAGGTTTCAGTGAGTGCTATAAAGTCTAGATGGTGTTCCAAAATGAGGTAATGTACTTTAGTGGCATGCACACCTAATGATCGCACAATCAATAGAGCCACTGTGAGGTGTGTATTGGAAATGGCATTATGTGGGCAAGGTATGAGTGGTGGGTTGGTATGTGGTGTATTGATAGGAGGCTGTACTTTGGGCTGGTGGCACTGCGGATTGGGTGGATCTATGACTGGTTAGCTTTTGTGTTGGGGTGGTGCCTAGCCTAGGTGAATTATTAGTAGTGGTACATGGTGAACTAGGTGATGATCTGTTCTGATTACCGAGGGTGGAGAGGCACTAGTGGGAGCGGGAGAAGAGTGTGGTTTTCCTAATAGCACCTACTATAGGAGTGGTGGAGGGCGGGCTATGGACTAGGGTTCTTACTCTTAGTCATTTCTGCTGCATCAATCCTAGGCTACGTGACAACAGAAGAAAGGCTGAAACAGACTGGAAAAATCATCCATCCACTCCCAACAGAGACACCTTCCTAAAAATGGCAAGGAATAAAAACAGGCCATTGTACAAACTAAAAGTGACTCTTAACTATAGAATAACTAACTTGAAATCTGGCACCAAGGAATTATTCAAAATTCTTCGAGAGTTAGAATCACCCATTCTTCCCACTGACACGTGCACGAAAGATCAGACCTGGTTCTTGAAAATACAAGCAGCCCTACTAGATAAAATATCACTGCTTCAATCTAAAATAGAAACTAAAAAACATTAGTTCTAGCACTAGCCCTCCTAAGCCCCAAGGCATAGCTGGAACACCCTGCACCCCTTTCAAATTCTCACCCCTATCCATCCTGGAAGTGGAAAACATAATCTGTGGCCTCACAGATTATGATCTGTTAGATCTGGCACCTGCCATCACGTCCTTCATAAACTCCTCCTTTGAAACAAGTATAGTCCCCACCAACCATAAGAAGCATGGGTCCTCCCACTACTGAAAAAGCCTAACCTAGACCCCGATATCCCCACCAACTAAAGGCCCATCACCACAGTGCCATTCCTTTTGAAAATTCTGGATAGGGCAGCTTATTTGCAAATACAGGCTCACCTCGAAACAAATAACCTTCTCGGTCTGAGATAATCAGGGTTCAGACCCAGACACGGAACTGAAACCGCATTAATAGACCTTAAAACGCAGATTGAAGACCAAAAAGATAAAGGCAACATTACGATCCTACTGTTGCTAGATTTATCTGCAGCGTTCGACCTTGTCAGCCAAAAAAGTCCTTTGTAACCATCTCGTCACTTCTCTGAGAAAGCCACTGCCTGGATTCAGTCATTTCTAGACAAAAGGACAGTGAGAGTCTTCTCGCCTACGGCTGCGGCCGACCCAGCACCAGTAACTTGTGGAGTACCACAAGGGTCCTGCGTGTCGGCCACATAATATATTTACCAAGCCACTGTTCGATGATCTGTACCACATGGGTGTCACCTACACCAACTATGCAGATGACACCCAGGTCCTCATCCCGATCTCTGGCAACCACGACAAGGACTCCACTTTACTGAACAAAATGTACCTCATTATTCAGGCATGGATGGCCACACATGGCCTCTGCCTTAATGATGAGAAGATCAAACTACTACTGACCGGCTCCCAAGCCAACCTAAACAAACTAGACACCTCCTTCAATTCATTCACCATAGATGGCAAAATCATCCCAGTCTCAAAAAATGTCAAGACACTTGGCATCTACCTTGACTCCACTCTAACCTTGATGAAACAAGTTAACACCATAGCCTCAGCTACAGCGTACACTTGTAAATTAATAAACTCATGTAGAACCTTCCTCTCACCAGCAAGCTGCTCCACATTAGCTAGAGCGCTTATCCTATCTAAATTGGATTACTGTAACACGCTCTACTTAGGCACAAGCAAACGCAACTTAAATATGCTGCAGGTCCATCAAAACAATGCCCTAAGAGCAGCCTATAGCATACCTAGATCTCACCAAATCTCAGAAACTAGATGCAATGCCCACTGGCTGCCTATTACAAGCAAAATTTCACTCAAAACACTGAGCCTCACACACAAGTGCTTATCCAATTCTGCACCCAATTACTTGGTGTGCAAATTCGCCAAAAGGCAATCTAACCAACCTACTAGATCAGCGCAATTGAACTCTCTCTCAATCCCGAGGTACAACCGACAAAAAGCGGGAGGCAGCAGTTTCCCTGTCCTTGCATCCAAATTATGGAACTACAGACCTACCAACCTAAGAACCAGAACCCTCATTCACATTATTAAGATCAAAAACTAAGAGCTGGCTCTCTTCCCAGGAAACTTCCCAGCCTAATTTCCAGTCTCCACCTAATTACTGTTTATATTACCACTGTATCACCTTAGAAGCCACTGTATTTTATGGATGTAACGTGTACACTTCCCCTTCTTTTACTGTATACATTGCTGATTTTCACCCCTATGTTTGTACTATTTTTGATGTAACCTATTACTGTATATATTGTTGCTCTAGATTCCTATGTAACCTATTATCACTGTATATATTGGTGTTCTCTATTCCTATGTACGTACCTATAACTTGAACCTGACTACCATGTAACGGAATCAATGCGCCCAGATGCCTGAGGGCTTGGTGTACTATATAAATAAATACAAATAATAGCCAATTTATTGCAGGTTGATTTATGGGATTGTGCAGAAATACATAAGTGGCCGTCTTTCGGCCGACAAGATAAGGGTGTTCTTCAAGCAGATAATAAAAGATCATAGCAAGTAGTTTGTGGGCATCTTCGCTAGATAAGACCATCTGTATTTTCAGTGCAATACTCAGGAAGTTGGAGAATTTGTTTAATGATGGCTGAGAGCAATCTCCTCACGATGGGACCATTTTTAGGATCTTGCAAAAACACAGAAATGTGACAAGTTCTCCCAACCAGTGCAGTATATGCTTGCAAAATGAAGAGAAAAACAGCAAAAATGAGCCGATAAGTGTTGCCATCAGACACTACCATGGGTGCCTCGAAAGAGAATGTCAGTAATAAATGAGTCGTGGAACTGCTTCCTCCTCCAGTCTTCGAAAAAGAATTCAAGATTTGTCATTTTTCTTCAGAATTTCAATTCTCCACAATCCAATGTTAGCAAACTCCTGTCGCCCAAGAACAAGAATTCGCTCACTCCTTGCTTAGCAGCTACAAAGAGTGTTTCAGGGGATCCACAGTCCATGTGTACACTTTCGTCTTTCTACTGGATAACCGTTGCGTCCTTCTTCCTTGTCATCGATTGAGTCTGCATGCGCTGAACTTCTTCTCCTTGACTTGCTTCCGAATGGGGTGGGGGTACGGTGGCCTCTCCAGCGTAGACTTTCACATCTCCAAGGTGTATCCAAGCACATCTCCCTAGGACCTTGACTGCTGATGGAGTAATTTCCTCCACTATAAAAGGGCCGGTAAATCTAGGCTTGTGCAACTTTCGGGTAAAGTTCCTGATCAGAATTTGATCTCCTCCAAAAAGTCTTGGTACACATAATTCCTCAGGCCTGGTTGCTGTATGGTCTAGAGACACCCCATCCGTTTGATTTGATCGGAAATGACGGAGATACTTGCGGTCATATATGTTAAGCAGGCACGTAAATCATCTCCTAACAATTCTGCAGTTGTCTGGGCATCACTCCTAGTCCTCGATCACAACCATCTTCTCTTTCACATCAGGTGTGTCAAAATTCATTATCTTCTCGTTCTCTTAGTGTGCAATGCACACTTAACTATCGCAATGGCTACTGAGAGCTGTAGTGCTTTAATAAGTCTGTCCAATAATGCTGCGTGTTGCACTGGAGTGCCGTCCGCTCGGAGGTAGCCCCTCCTTTTCCAACATGCTAATCCTGCATGCACGGTTGACATCACATAGGCAGAGTCACTGTACACTGTTACTTCCTGGTCTGCATGTTTATCGAGTGTGACAATCAGCGCTACTAATTCTGTAGACTTTGATTAAAAGTGAGATGTACTTGACAATACTTCAAATTCCCCATTAGCTCTGTGCCTCACTACAGCAGCACCTAAATGCCTTTGTCCATCAGTTTGATCGCTCTTCGAAGACCCATCAATAAAGAGAATCTCCTGATCTGGTAGAGCATTTTCCTTCACCCTCGGGATCTCGTCATAGAATTCCTCATAATTCGAGCAATCATGTGCTTGTTCATCCTCTGCCAGTGGTTCAGCTACAAACGTGGCAGGATTCACTATTTTACATCTGACTATTTTAATCGCTGGATTCGATATAACCACCTCATAAGCAGAAGCTCTTTGAGACGTCTGTGTACCTTTGGGTTTCTCTAAAATGGCAAATAAAGCATATTTAGCAAATAACGTCATGGAGCATCCTATCACTATCCTTGCAGACCTCTCAATAGCAAACACGGCTGCTGCCAGCGATTGTTTGTAAGGGAAGTGACCCCTCATAACTGGGTCCAAGATCCCACTTCAATATGCTAGAGGCTTACAGCCCAATGTAGTTCTCTTTGTGACTACTGCTGTCATGACAGTTCCATTCGTGTGCGAAAATAAAAAGAATTCCTCCGAATAATTGGGAATTTCTAAAACTGGAGCTGTGCAAATTGCCTTTTTTAATTCATCAAACGCCTTCTCCATTTCCTCATTGCCCCCAATTATTTCCTGATTCACTTGTGCTTTTTTCAGGGCCTGCAACAAGGGTCTTGTGTATGAACTATAATCAAATACCCATGCTCTAACATACTTGCACAGTCCTAAAAATGTTTGCATTTGCTTTATTGTGTGCGGTTTTCAAAATCGCCTCAGCTCTTTCAGGCATAACTTTCTTTCCCTCATGCGTGATTAATTGTCCCATGTACAACACCTCTTCTTGGCAATATTGCAATTTCTCCTTGTCCACCTTATATTCCTTGTCTGCCAAAATAAACATTAACTGAATCGAGTCTCGTCTACACTCTTCTTTTGACGTGCTGCAAATCAAAATATCATTGATGTATTGCAGCACAACACTTGGAAAATCAATATTGGCAAATCAATATTGCTTAGAACCATCTGCAGGACCCTATTGAAAATCGATGGAGACTCACAATACCCCTGGGGCAATCTTGTGCTTTTCAACTTAGTCTGATGGAACATAAATGACGTCAGATCTTGGGAATCTTTGTGTAACGAGTATTAGAAAAATGAATTTTTCAAGTCAATCACAGTAGAATATTGTGCCCCAACAGGGATACTACATAGTATCGTCGCCGAATTTGGAACTAGTGGAAACTCTGCCTCTACAATCTGATTAATTGGTCTCATATCTTGAATTAAACGCCACAACCCCCCTTTAGATTCTTTGATAGGATACACTGCAGTGTTGCATGGTGACTCTGACCTCACTAAGATGCCCTGTTCCATCATGGCCGATATTGTCTTAAAAATACCTTTGTCTGCCTCTCAAGACATGGGGTACTGCCTTGCTCGAGGTAAAATTGCTCCTGGCTTCAGCTTAATCTTAACTTCTCCCACCCCTTTTAACAGGCCTATGTCATAGGGGCCCGCAGTCCATAAAGATACTGGCACTTTCTCCATATCGTCATCAAAAAATGCCGGTATCTGCCACACAATCAACATTTTCTGTGGGACTTTGCGTCTTTCTGTCCTGATCCAATATGTAATGCTCATTTCGAACACTACTTAGTCAACTGACGGGTCGTCTCTAAACATATCCTCGTCTGTGACGTCAGTCAATCTGTAACCCTCCTCAATATCAATCACTGTTCTCCATGGCCTGATGTCATCATCAAATCCTTAGAGCATGGCATATTTCCCTAGCACTACAGCTGCTTGCAATTCTAAGGGAAAAACTTGTCCCCCCTCTTCGTCCATAGGTATCTGTGGCCTGAACAAAAATTAATCCGGTATTCTTATAGTCTTGCCCACTAAACCGGGTAGCCACATTAACAAAATGCATTATCCTTCGTGAAAGACTTCCGGTTCTAACAATGCCCCTCATATGGCTATTTACCCTGTAAATGCCATGAAAATGCCATGATAAATTTGCCCATGTTTAGAAAATGTATTCCTGCCGTTGAACACACTATGCCATCATCAGTGAAAGAAATCGTCTTGTTAAGCTTTGTCATCAAATCTCAGCCCAGAAAAATAACTGGTGTCTGCCTTGAGTCAAAAACAGAACAGACATATCAAACATTCCTATAGAGACTGGCAATTCCTTAGGAAAAAGAACTCTACTTGTAGCTCCAGAGAATCCTTGCGCATTCATGGCATTTCCAGATAATGAAAATGTTCCCTCTCGTATACATGAGCGAGTTGCCCCCGTGTCTACCAAAAAAGAAAAGGATTTGCCTCCTATGGTAACGTCAACCCTCGGTTCCTCTTGAGGATTTGGCATCACTGATAGTACTGAACAAATCAAGTCACCCTGTGAACTGTCCTATTGTGGGTGCATACTTATTCTTGTGCCCATGAAAGGATTGCCACCCTCGATAGTGACACCCCCTATTCTAAGAGTCAATAACTGTACTGTGTTTGCACTCTGTTGTATTAGCATGGGTGCGTGCTATGCTGCTTGCTGTGGTTGCAAAGCCTGTTGCATTCTCAGTGCTTGTGATTGATACACTGTCTGATCTTGGGCAAACCCGTCCCTTCGTTGTGGGCTATATGCTGGAGGGTATGCTGTCCCCCCTCTCGAGAATTGCACATTCTGTGCATACCCTTCGCTCCCACATGTTCGCGCAATGTGCCCTGTCATTCCGAATGTCCAAAACACAGGAGGCAGTCTTTTAATTTGCCCCACCTACATGCCTTGAATATCATTCTGCATATTCTGAAAACCACCTTGGTTATTCAGAAAATGTCCCTGATTATTCTGAAAGCCTCTTCTGCGGAAGCCTCCCCTACCTCGTGGCATAAATCCATTCCCTTCTTTATCCAACTGCCGCTGGTTATTCAACTGCAGCACACCTGCTCTCTGTTGGGATCCTGGTCCTTCTCAGCTAGTTAACATTGCCCCATCTATAGCATATTTCAACAACTTCTTTTGCACTAACTTAGCTTCCTCAATCTTCCTAGCATCTTCTCTCTTTCAATTTTTCTCCTGCAACAGCCGGCAATGATGTGCAATGGTGTAAGCCACGGTTTTGCCTCCATACCTACCAGCTTCTTGAGCTGTCTCTGCACCTGGTTGGCCAGTCCCTAACAAAATATATGATACAATACAGGCATCGATTTTTCCCATGGTTCACAGGTTTCCAAAGACCACTCCTCCTGAAAATTCTGAATGTAAGCAAGAGGATCCTCCCCTTCCTGCATCTTACGTGCCATAATTGCGTCCATGTCTGACATATCACGATATTGTACTCTTAAGAGCTTTCCAGACTGCTTCTCTACACTTATTAAACGGTGCTCCATCATGCGCTGTGTTTTGTGCAGTGACACTTGCGTATCCTGTTCTCATCCAAATGTCGTCAGCCCTCTCCCCAAGTATAGCTGCTAGAAGACTCTTAATGTCCCCTATAGCTAGCATATTTCCTCCTGTCATTTTTTCTGATTCATAGATCCATTTCCCAGCTCCGTAAGTCAGGCTCGGGAGCTTACACCTTAGATTATCCTTATCCACCTGGGGCCACAGCATATACTGTGGTCTGGCCCCTCCTTTCTCTGACAAGGGGAACTGCGAAATCCCAAAATCGCAATCGTCTCCCATCGTCTGCCTGTCCATATCAGGGACAATGGTTCTGCATCGCCTTCTCCCTGGTAATGACCTCAGCCTGTTCACACAGGGTGGCGAGTCCCCCCTCTCACTAAGAGGTCTCCTTTTAGGTCAATATGGCTGTGCCATAGGCTCTGGCATCCTGAGTTTACGTAGCTCCCGATCTGACCATCTCACTTCCTTGTCTGCTGGAGAAGACTCCTCAGGACCACATGCACCAGCGCCGTCCTCACCATGGAAAGTTTCCCTTTCTTCATCTGACATATCCTGTCCTCAACTAGTGTGGATCTTGTCTTTGTCATCTCTGTTTAAAGTCAGCCTGTCCAAAGAGAAGGCTCTATGCGCAAGGCTAAACAGACCCTGTTTCTTTGCCTCGCGACTGGGCACCTTCCAACAGATCAGCCTTCCCTTTATTTCTCAATTCGCTTTTTATCCTCATTTCTTGATAAATCTTGTCTCCAATGTTTCCTATATCAAAATTATCCTCTAGATCTGCTCTAGAGGGCCCTGGCATTGGTTCTTGTGCCGGGAAGAACTCCTCTGTGCCTTCCCATGTTACTATTTGATTAGGTTCCATTAGCTGTTTCTCAACGCAATCAATGTCCTGTGCCATCTGCCTTTTCTTTCCTTCCATTTCCTCATCAAATTCTCTTAGTTTATTTGCTTCCTCCCTAAACTTTTCCTCTTCCTGTCTGTTCACTTCTCCTGTTTGCCTTATGCACTTCATCTCTCTTTGCATTCTTTTTTCTCTTAATTTCTGTTCTTCCTCTTCTTCCCTTTTCTTTTCTAACCTGTCTCGTTCTTCGAGTGCTCTTTGCCTGTTATCATACTTTCTTTGCTACTCTGCTCTTTCCTGCTTTCTCAACTGTTCATCCTGATACAGTTGTTCCCGCCTTTGTCTAGTCTTTCTTTTAGGTTCGTCTTCTCTCACTCGCTTTTCTCGTTCCCTGTCTTTACCCTGCTTGTATTGATCTTCCTTTTGCCGTACTTCCTCAATGCTCTTTCCATCAAGTTTGAGCAATATCTGACCACCCATCCATTTGTTCTGTATGAGCGCTATCTCGTCAGCTTTATCTTCTTCTCCTTTCCATCTCTTTATTTCCCGTTCTATATCTAGGGACATACTTGGTCAGTCACTTTTCTCCTTGTCCCGTGGGACTTTAGAGATCACATCTTTTTCCTCTCTGGAGTCCTCTCTGGGCTCTCGTTGCTGATGTATACAGGCGGCTCATATGTCGGATTACTGGACCCTGTCGCTGCCTTTTAGCTCTCTTAATGGATACACTCCTTTGTCTTTCATACTATCTCCATTTACTTCAAGTGCGGTAGGGGGAGCAGAAGGCTCAACACCCCCCTCTTTACACTGGTTAATCATCCAGTCTTCAGGAGGCGGGTCTCCCCTTTAATCCTGGTACATTTTCCAAAGCTCTAAACTAGCTAGCTTTTGTCCAACTTTTTCCCTGTGTACGCAGCGTGCAATTATGTCGTCATGTGTTGCAATACTGCTTTTGACAGTGATCCCCCTTGTGGCCATGGCATGAACATTTTATCTTCTGCCGTGCCCTTAACTCATTCTGCACTGTAGTGCTTAAGCTTAGGTGCATATTTTGGCAGCTTTATCCTCCATTATGACTAGTCCCAATCACCTGTCGATCCTCACTGTTTTTTCACCCAGAAAAATACTTTTCAGAAATACAATACAATACAATATGAGCGTGCAACATTCATCGCAACTCAAAACCTTTGATCATCACTTTACTTCAATCTACTTTTTCAATGAACACTATCAATAGACTAAATAAATAAATAATCAATTTTCAGCCCTTTACCACAATTTTTACTACTTGTCACTTCTTCAATACTTCATCATTTCCTTGACACATACAACACATACAGACAGACTGGCAGGCCCCAACATATATTTCTCCTTGTGGCTATTCTTGCCCCTAAAATGACTTCGATCAGAGTGCAAGTTATTTTCTTTAACGATCCTTGATCGTTCGTATCCTAGGTATGTCCAATTGGACTTTAAAATAACTTCTTCTAAACGTCCTTGACATAGGATTAATGGGCTTATCTTATGGATCACTCCTCGTCCATATAGCTTACTTGACGCTCTTCGTCTTTCACTTACTTGACGCTTTTCGTCATTGAACAAAAGTAGCCCACCAACCCTCTGTTGCTCTCTTCCCGTTATCACTTTCCCCACTCAATGCTCATTCGTTTTTTGCCACCTCACTCAATCTACTCCCCATTTGCTTTTCAGCTCCCGACCCTCGGGATCGCCTCTTCCTCAACAAGCCACTTCAGCCTTCGGTCCGCTCAGCCGCCTGTAGAAACCGGGAGGGGAATTCAGTGAACGAGGCACCCATCCCACCTGCTTAGTTTGTCTTGCAAGATCTTGATTTCGGCCGCTATCCAGAGGGAGCCTCGCTGTCCTCCAGCTAAATGGCGGAGGATATCCTACATTTGCGAGACCCTGAAAAGCCTACTGGGTCGACGGATCTAGAACCACCCTATCTCAGCTACCACATGAACCCATAGACCTTGGGCACTTTAAGACGAGGCAGCAATACTTAGACATAGATGGGGATGCAGAATTTACTCAAACATCAATAATCAAACTGAGTCAGTAAGTTGGCAAAACAGAGTACTGTTTTATTAGCATTTGTCTAAAACAGGGAGTTATAACAGACATCCACGGACGTACGCACGATTTCGCTCAACAGTTTTCATAAAAAACACAGTTTATATAGTAAAAACTCATTCTACATGGCAAACTACAAAAACCTACTTGGGAAAGTAATAGGCTTACAAGGAACATCTAAGTATACGTTCCATACTTGGCAGGGAAAGTGATTGAATCTCTAACATCAGGTGGGCAACTAAGCCCTCCTCTAGTACATGTCACTATGAACGTCGCAAATGACACGACGTCCCATTGGTTATACAAACTATAAGGATTCTGTTATGTGGCCCTCTATAATTGGTTGGCACTTTTGTACCCCTCTGGAATATTCCTCATGCTAGCAGCACGCAGGCTGGTGCCTCATGTGCTAGTGGGTTGGTCTTGACCACAGCTTCCCACCTAAGTAGTCTGATATTCATCATCACTCTTACAGTCTGCCAGTCAATTAAGGCTTTGAACTTGACATTTTAGATGTTCTCTGTGCCTTAGAATAAAAGAGAGTATAGGCATAGTTTGACTCCCAGTTTTGGTGTAGCTCGACCTAATGTCTATTTTCATCTGACCATGTGACTGGAGACCACGTTTCTGAGCTTTTTGCTGTATAACATACTATTAAATGATGAACCTCTGATGTCTTCAGTGTTCTTCCATCCCACCTCAAACAGGAGTTTGTTCTTTTCTCACGTCTATGTAACGACTGAATGGGTACCCAGGCTCACGGTGGCCTTGACTTCTTGGTGCTGGGCCAGCCAAGCCTTTCTTAATTTTCTCCTTCGCCATTAGCTGTTTTCAAACTGCACCACACTGAAAAAGCCTTTCTATTCACGGGGTCCAAGCTCTGCTAAAAGTGCATTGTGGAACACCAATATTCCATACATTTCTATGTATATACGTTGGTGCATCGCCGCAATCTATTCACTACATAGCCAGCCTTATGATCACTTCGTCTGCTTGCGTTACTGCGTATGTACAGTTGTAAAATTACTTTGCATTTTCTTCAATATTTCTGTAGCATGAGCATCTTTATCTCAAGCCCAAAATGTTGCTCATCTTTAACAACTCCTCTTCAACTCTCCTAGAATGCTTACATTCTTTCGCATTTGCCTCTTTTCTGGGTGCATCAGTCCTGCTTCGCATGACGTCACCAGTCCTCTTTCTCACTCCTTTTCACTCTTCCTCTGGGATTTGGTTCAAACGGCCATCATATTTTCGTGAATGCATATATGGTTTCCTTAGGGGATACCTTACTTCCAGGATTCTTTGTGAAACAGGCACTTTTACTGGTACCGCACTTGTCTCACATTCTGGCTCCCAACATATAGGCAGCATGGTGGCGGAGCTTTTGGTAGGGGTACTTGGCTCCTCTACAGAGGGCAAGCAGCTGGCAACGTGCAGAGCTGGAGAGAAACCGGCTGGAGGAATGCCGGGCCAAGCAGGAGTGCAGAGGAGACGCCACGGTCCGACCTGCCCTCCTTCCTCCCTGGCAACCGTGACAGAGACTGGGGTACTCTGAAGGCTCCAAAGTGCTACCCCTAGACACAAGAGCGAGAGGGGCTCTCAGTAGCACCCGCGGTGCAAGAACGAGGCTGCAACCTAACTGGGACTACGAGCGCGGCTCTTTTTCTCAGCTCTGCAGAAAGCACAGAGAAGTGAAACGAGAAGCCTGAAGGAGGAGCAAACTTTGACCAGTGAGTGCAGAAAGGAAAACACTCATACGAAGCTGCTTTGGGGTTGGGAAACGTAGTTATTTTGAAGACTGGGCTAACTGAATCTTGTTATAGAGAACCGCAAGCAAGTTATAAAGCAAGTGAAGTGAAGTTATAAAGTAAGTGAAGTGATTTTGAAAGGCAAAGCATTATGTGAATACTGAGCTAATTGAAAGATATGAAGAGTGTATTTACAAAAGTCAAGGAAACACTTTTGAAGGATGCAAGGGCCGTTTTGTTAACACTGAGCAAAGCAATAGATAATTTTGAATGAAGTGAAACTAAGGAGGTGAAGAGGATAAAAGCCTCATGGTGTGAACTGAATGAAATACAAGTTGTAGCTATGCCAAAAGGACTACCAAGAAGAAGGTGCATTAAGTGTGGATGTGAGATAGACGAGTCCTCAAGACTACAGGTTGAGAGAGGAAAAGACATGTGTTAACCAAGGCTTAAAGGATACAGAAGTACAACCAAGTGCACATGGTTATCGGTTGCGTGACCTGTAATGGGTGGACCGTGTGGTCCACCAACTGTGCCTAGACCGAGTAACCCTTACTCAACAAGAACCAACGGAAGTACGGCTATTGATTGCGTGACCTGTGATCGGTGGACCGTGGGGTCTGAACACTGCGCCTAGACTGAGTAGCTCACTAAGATGGAACTGTTAAAAGGTGTTGAACTTTTGGGCAAGGGAACACCGAGAACCTTTTGTTTTGAATAATCATTGAAGTGTGCTGAACTCTTGGGAAGGGAACCCTAAGGCCGTTCTTTTGGAACTATCTTAAACTTGGTGAAGAGAAAGCTTTTGAAACTATTTACTTTGTTGCCATAATACTTACACATTGTTTAGATTTAGTTGTCAGGGCAAGCATAGATTTTGGACACAGACAGACTTTTTATTTGAACTTACTGACTTTGACTATCCTTTGTTTTCTTTAGGTAGGGAAATCTCACCTTAGTATAGGACAAGTTAGGCCTTACACCAACCTGACCTACCAAGAAAATAAAGCTTTTGATAGAAAGGTGAATCTGTTGTCTGTGTCTTACTTCATGATGCCTTCACTGTACATAACATTTTCAATTCATTTCCCCCATAGAAGTAGCAAGCGAGAGGGGAACAAGATCCTAACCTCAACAGAAGGTCACAGCGACCTGAAGAGCGATAGAGTGAGCCAAAGTGGACAAGGGATGGTGGAGCCTGAGAAACCTGAATGGCTCATAACCCAGAAGTCTCACAGGGACCCGAGAGAAACAGAGAGAGACTCAGAATCCCAGAAGGGTCACAAGAAAACTGTGAACTCAATGATATAGAGGTTTCAGGGCCCCAATCGAGTTACAGGGGAAGCACCAACAGAGTGAGCAAGAAATAATACAGGGATACCAGGAACCCCGGAAACTGGTTGAAGTGTAGAAAGATGGGACGAGCTGCTGGAAGTGGATCAAGGAAATATCCCTCCACTTATGTTGTAATTCCTGTTGTAATTTCAGGAATTTGAGATTAGCATACTCATTGGAAATATTTAAGAAACTTTGTGATAAGACTGACAAGAACTGTTTTGCCTAAAAAGGAACTTTTGGTTAAATATATTATCAGATCAAGATCCCGGAGAGAAGCCACTATGGAGAACTGAGAGTGCAAGACACTCAATCTTTCTGTTATGTTTTTAAGGAGAGGTAGGGCCAGTTTAATGGATAGGTTTGTATTGAGGACTATTTTTTGGTTTTGAACTTTAGACAAGCAACTTAGTTTAGTTTGGATAGAAATGGAAACCCCCTTTAGCAATAGTGATATTAAGTCATTTTTCCTTTTTATTTAAATAATACTATCTGTACCAATATCCTCTGGTCTGAGTCCTTCTTCTGACTTGCCACTGTATTCTGTATATAATGATTTGGAATCATCACTGTCTTGGAATGAGATGTCATGTGACCTTGTTCGAGTTTCCAAAATGTAAACTGAAATGGCTGCAAGGATATAGTCTGTCTATAGTTTTTCAATGTCCCATAAGTGTAACCAGAATGACAGACTAAATGATGTTCTTAGCTATATCAGATTCATTTTTCATATTCACTGCGTTAATCTCAAATATTCTCAGTAGTGTGCGATTGTCTAAAAGAGACCAATGCATTAGAACTACTGTTATAGATAAGTAAGCTTTTATTTGAATGCACTGAAATCACATATTCGTAAGGGCGAAGAGGAGAATTATTAATGTTATAAGTGCCAAGTTACACAATTGCAACCTGACCTTTCCTTGTTCATGCAGAAATGCCAATGTTAGAGGAGCCAAGTTGTCTTGATACGACTGAAGTGACAGAAACGAACACCACAAGTTTGCCCAAATCATCAATATTGCAGTTGCAAAATGGTGACGATCATGAGGTAAACCCAGCTGGTGAAATGCAAGTAAGCACTTAATGTGTATGATATTAAAAAGCTGTGGAGTTTGCAGCCGTGGTAAAACAAAGCCTGTTGACATTGGTTGATCATCACTGCCCATTCCACCTGCAGTTGTTCAATTTAAACAAGGGTGTGGCCCCTCTACTGAGAGCGAACATGGGTCAAATACCCTGTTCTGTGGAATTTCCCGCACTTAGAGAGGCTCAGCTTCACCTCACTGATGAGACCCAACAAGAGCGAAACACGTGTCTGGGGTTGCTGATGGTACTCTTGAGGAGAGTTGCCTAGCATTTCGGTGCTGGACTACCCTTGTCGGTTGGACCAGACTGATGTGCAAATGGATATTTCTCAACTGTGAAGGGTGCCGAGAGCGAAAAGGTGGTTAGATCCTCCAGACTGGGAGAAATCCCATAGAACAGGGTATTTGACCCATGTTCGCTCTAATAGAGGGGCTCCCACACCCTTTTTCACCTGCAGTTGTTGCCTTATTTGTATATGCATCTGTTCATCCTAAAGTGTATTGTCATGGACGGCTTTACTAACTCCCAGACTCCAAGAGCTTGTTGAATGGGTTTTTTTTTTATGTTTTATTGGTTAAATAAATTTTCAACCTTTAACAAAGACCCAGGAAATAGTCAATGTCCTTTTCCAGACCCCACCATCCTTACGAAGATTCAACCTCCTCTTCCACTTCATCATTACCCTTGAGACCTTTTAATATCGATTCTATAAATCGTAGTACTTCCAGGGTCGGACCAAGTTTTTGGACCGTCAGAACTCGTTCCCAATAATCCTCATCTGTCAATATATTTATGTTATCCACCCAATCTCCTAGGTATAAGTTCCTTCGGGTGATTAAGGCCGGACAAGAAAACGTCCAATGTTTTACTGATTCCAAGATGTCCGGAGCATTGCAGAAACGGCAACTAGCAGCTTCCTTTAGAATTTGTTTCCTTAAATATTGCACTTCTCTTGTTGGCAGGATGTTAAATCTGACTCTCATCAAGAGATCCCTATATTTTGAAGAGGGAAATCTTCGGAGATAAGGTGGAGGATCATTCAGTGCCTTGCGCTCCCAGATGATATAATAACACTTTGTGTTCTCCCTCTTTAGATTGTCAGTGGCTATCCAGTCATTTTCTCGTATTTTTTTCTTTGCTTTCTCGGGATTATCTTTTAACGTATCCATTTTGATATGATGATGTTCCAGAATTTCAAAGCAGTTCGGTTTCCAAGCATTAAAATGCGGATCTGCATTGATTACCTCTTTATTCGCTAGTAATTCGAATGAAATGGGAGGTTTATCAAGGATACATTTTCGAAATAGCGAGAGGGTCTTCCACAGCACTATTGACTCCATTGATTGTAATCTCAGCTCATGTCTTATCGATGCAGGGAGACAGTTCGGAAGCCTAAGTACCCTTCTCCAGAAAAAAGCCTCTAGAACCGCCCACGTTTTCCAGTGAAGATTTAACAATGATTCAGCTCCGTAAGTTATGCTTGCCACTACTTTTTGCTTGTAGAATATGATTAGTGGCATCATTGAAAAGGTTCCGTAGCGTTGGTGCAGGGCTCAAGCTTGATTAGAGAGTTTCATCAGCTTTTCTTTGATAAAATTTAATTGGCCCTGCTCATTGATGTTTTTATTTATTCTGACCCCCAGGTAAACTGTTGAATCAACTATTTCCAGAGGTTGATTGTCCAATGACCATGTAAAGCCCTTTTTATTTTTCCCGATATTAGGACCTCGTGCCGACTGCATTATTAGGACCATGGATTTTTTTACGTTGACCGACAGATGGTTTTTGCTTAAATGAGACTTGAATTCCACCATGCGTCTTTGCAGACCTATGGGAGTTTGGTCCATAAATACCACGTCGTCCGCATAGATGATCCATGAGAGGGCTTCCTCCTGAAATACTGGGGGGAATGCACAAATGTGTTCCTGTGATTCTTTCATGTCTGCTAGGTACAAAACAAACAGGAAAGGTGCCAGGGCGCACCCTTACTTTATGCCCTTGGTGGTTAAGATTTTCTCTGTCAGATCTCCTCCTTTTGAGACCACTATCTGAACTGAGGTGTTGGTGTACAGTTCCTGAGTGGCCTGTAGCAGATCTTGCGGGCAGTTCCATTTCCTGAGTTTGGACCAAAGCAGTTCTCTACAGATCCCATCAAAGGCCTGTTCGAGATCAATGAAGCCCAGGTAAATATTCCTTTTTTGTTTTAGTGCCCGCATCTTTAGCATATTCAAGATGAATAGATTCAATGATGTTCCGACGCCACTCATGAAAGCTGTTTGTCTTTTGTCCAGAATCCCTTCCCTAATTGCCCACTTTTTGAGATCTCTTAGCAAGATGGAACAAAACAGTTTCCCTATGGAATCTAGGAGGGCGATGGGCCTGTAATTCCTTGGATTGTTACGGTCTCCTTTTTTATATATGGGTACAATTAGGGCCTCTTTCCAAGAGTGTGGGATTGATCTTGTTTTTAATATCTGCTGGAATAGTACCAGGATAAAATCCGCCCACTCTTCCTTGTTTTCCTTCAGCATTGAATTCGAGATGCCGTCTGGACCGGCAGCTCGCGATGAACTCAATTTTTGAATTCTTGTTAGAATGTCATCCATGTCTATATCAATACGCCATTCGTTCCCCAAACTTTTCTTGGTCTTTATTGAACCTTTCTCCTGAAAGAGATCACTGTAAAACTTTACCCAGTCCTTTTTTGAGACGTTACTGGCTGTCAGGGCTGACTGAAAGTCATCCCCTTTATTGATTATCTCCCACAGGGACCTAGAGTTAGATGTAGTTATTGCTGCCATCATTTTCTCGGCATCTGCTTGTGCTCGCCAAATCCTAGTGGATTTTAGCCAATTTTTATAAGACTGTTTACAATGTCTTATACGTTCCTCTTTGTAAATGTGGCTGCTTTTCTGGAGATGTCTCAAATCTGCACGATGTTCCCTTCTTTTTTCCACCAGGATTTTGCTATATGCGTGATTCCTCGTAAAATCTTTTTTTTTGTTTAAGCCCTTTTTAATCTCAAACTCCTTAAGTAGGCAGCCATATTCCGCTGTTTCATGGTTAACTTCAAAATTATGAGTAAGCCGGACTGCTAGTTGAGGGATTGTCCTTGCTTTAATTTTCAGCCTGTTACGTCCCCATGATAGTTCCATTTCGGGAATGTTTTGATGTTCCGGCTCTTCCGTTTTCCAGAGTAATTCAATTTCAAGGAGAGCATGGTCGCTACGAGTCTGTGGGACAACTTTAAAGGAGTTTATCCAAGGCAATGTATTTCTTGCAACAAAGCAATAATCCAAGCAGGCTTTCGTTGAGTTCGCAAACCAGGTGTCCGCTCCCGGAATATCACCTGCTGTTTGACCATTCAACATTGACAACTCTCGAGTGTCCATTTCTACCAGCCAGCGTTTTTCATTGTTCGGGAGATTGTGTCTTCTTTGCAACAAGCCATTTTTATCCAGCAATTTGATATTCAGATCCCCGCATATGATAATCAGTTGGTCCTTGTCTTCTCGCATAGAGGCGTCAAGAGCCACCGTCAAATCCGATAGATATTTCTCCGTAGCTAGTTCGGAGACATTCCAGTATGTATTTATTAACAAGAGTCTCTTTTCATACCGTCCTCTGTTTTTCACTATTTTAAGTATTTGGAGAAGCGGATTTGGCGTCAGATGGTCTAAGACTTGGAGTTGACAGTCATCCTTCACTAAGGTTATAAGCCCCGCCCGGGGTCTTCCCAAAGGTCCTTTCTGTGCCGGATTTATATAGACTAAATAACCTTCACACACGGGAGTTGTTCTAATCCAGCTCTCTTGTATGCAAATTAGTTCATATTTCTCAAGGAAGTTACTTTCTCCCGAATATAGATGGACGAATCCCTGTGTGTTCCATGAGGCTAAGAGGGATTTGGTTCCTACACCGATGTGGTCGGTCTATTGTCGCTTTTTTTCTGGGTTGATACTGGGCGCGTGTCCTCGACTCTCCACTTTTGTCAGTGTCCGATTACTGGCTCCTGCCCGTTTTGTCTTCTTACTTGAGTTATCAACCGTAAATCTCAGATTTGTTAGTTGGTTATCTGTTGACCTCTGGGTGCTGTTTATTTTGCGCACTGGTTCTGAGCTACGGTCCCTTGTATCCAGGCGATCTTGCCTGGTATTTAACTTTTGGTTCGACCTCTCTTCTTGTCGCGTGTTAATGGGTTTCCTTTCTCGGGTTTTTATAATTTTTTCCACTCTATCATCGACAGGTTTGTGGGTATTTGCCTCTCTCCAGGTATTTTTATTATCTGGGTCTGTAAGTCTATATCCCCAAGACTCCAGGTTATTCTTTACATCCAGTAAACTATCTTTCAATTTTCTTGTTGTCAAGTGTAGTAGGACCACGTCCGGCTTTTCTTCATCAATGAATTCCACAATTGCCACATCATCGGTGTGGATTTTCCGACTTGCTGGTAGATCTTTAAGTATTGACATCACCCTGTTCCTATTCAGCACTATCCTTCGTCTGTCTCTCCAGGTCCGTTCCAGTTTCAGTGTGTGGAAATGTTCATACTCACCTGGGGTGTCCCATCTCACCCCTTGCTGATCTTTTGTCATTGACTTTTCAGGACTCCTGTATCTTGGGGTTTTTCTCGTAAAATTCCCTATGCTTGTCTGACGTCTAACCATTCGCCTGGCTTCTAGTTGTTTTAATAAGTCCCTACTTTTTGTTGCATTATTCGGGCTAATTTTCTTGTCCCGTGAGATTGATCGTAGTTCTTGGGTTTTAGTGTCAATCTTTTTTCCTTTGAGATCTTTTGTCCTTTTGTCACGTGATTTACACGGCGATTTAGACCACCGATGAGATCGATTTTCTCGGTACTTGTCCCGTGGCCTCCTTTTAGCATTTTCCTTCTCATCTTTTGGGACACGGTCTCGTTGTTCTGACCATCGATGAGATCTACTTGCTTGATGCCTGTCCCGTGTGTTCCTTATGGCATTCCGATGTTTGTCTTTGGGATAATGAGAACGGTCCTGTCTTTGTTTATCGTTTTCGTTTTTCCTTATTTTCCCAGTGAGCTTATTCACTCGCTGATCTTCCTCTGTTCTTGATTCTTTTCCTGTCGGGACATCATTTAACTGCTTATCAATTTCTTGCCATTCTGATAAGCTGATGTCGTCCCACATCTCTTCCTCTCTGGTTTCCTCAATTATTTCAATGAGATCACTAAGACAGCCACTTGTGTCCCGGCCGCTTTTCTTTTGCAGGACCGACTCCCCATCTTGAGGTATCTTCTGCACAACTTTTTCCTTCGATACACTCAACAAGTTAATTTCTCTCCTGGGCTTCTTAGGTAACGGCTCTTCCGGCTCCTCGATAGGCAGGTTGATGTTTCTTAAAAAGGCTCTTGATCCATTAGCCTTACGCTTGCATACCTGTTTTTTTGCTTTCTTTTGACCTGTTTCTTTCTGGTCTTTATGGGGAGGGTCTTTTGCGGTAGTGCTGTTTTTTCCCAATTGCTGTGGGGGTTCTTTGAAGATCGCAAAGCTTGATTTTACCTCCTCATCCTCTACTATCAAGATGCAGTCCGGATGAGTAGGTTTAGACGTCTTTATGCCCTTCCCTAATACTAAGGGACCGCCAACTTTTTCCTTTTTTCTTGGCCATTTCCAGGTCTGTCCTTCTCCGGTCTTCCAGGTCTTTCCTCCTAGGATCTACCGGGTCCCGGTCCCTTATAGGACTTCGCTTTGGGTCTGATCTTAAGGCGGATTGCTGATTCAATTTTCTTATCCATTTATGATCATCCAGTATGGCTTCCATCAGTAGTTGCTTATCATTGGACTCCTGACGCGCCAAATCACATAGGTGATTTTGCCATTGATGTGAGAGATCCGACTCTTTTTGTAATCTCATATCCAATTGCTTTGTGAAACTAACTACTTCACCCATCCCTTCCTCAGTTTTTACTGTTGATAGGTGTAATAACTGCAAAGTTTCATTTAGAGTCTCGTAAAGTTTCAAAAAGGGAGCAAGCGTAATGTTTAGTGATGCCATCACCACATTTTGGATGTGAGCTAGGTCTTCCTGCCTTCCCTTCAAGCACAGATCACTTATTTTTTCCAGGGCGATGTCATCTATGCCCAGCTTGTGGGCCTTTTTCGACTCCCCTTGGGAGGCTTGGCTTCTGTAATCCCTCTGTCTAATTCCTGGGGTTTGATGCAAATTACCCCCTATTTGTGAGGAGTTCAAAGGAAACTGATCTGCTGGATCCACTTCATCGTCAATCGCAGCTAGTTTATCCTTGATGAACGATAAACTTCTCCTTTTTTCTCTCACTATTTTGCCCGTGAGGTTTGAGATATCCTGGATTAATTTGGAAGCGAGGCTTGTATTACTAAGGGTTTCACAGGCCCTGTCCATGCCAGCACTTTGAGGGTAGGTTTCCTGCAAAGAACCAGGCCTGTGCTCCCCGCAGTCACCGACACATAAGTCTATATCGGTGAAACTGCTTCCAGAGCTTAAATGGATTTGTCGTGGGCTGGGAGATTTCTCCAGAGTGGCAGGATACCTCTGAGGCAGATCATTCTCTGTAGTTGGAGATTCTGTGATCACCTCCTTCTGAGTTGGTATAATATCCAGATTTTCCCTCATTTTCTCTGATTGTATGCTGGGGAGTACAGACCCTTGTTGATCATTCAGGTCTTCCTTGTTCATGGGTGAGACTGAATCATAAAAATCTGACCCTTCTACCTTTGCTCCCATAGCCATACCTGTTGGGGCCACAGCATAGGACTGTTCCACAACCAGATTCTCCTTGTGTGTGTCTAGCCCCTCTTCCGAGGATTCTGCCCCACCGGGCATTTCCAGGCAATGAGACCCGTGCGGGGACGACCCTGCCTGTAAAGAGTTTTGCAGGTATATTTTTTCCCCTGAGTCACTCGGCAGGGTGTGCTGACTCTGTTCCCCCTGGGACCTATCCGCCACAGGTAGGCTCTGTTCTAGGTCTGGGTTGAATAAGGCCTCCGTCAGTGTATTGCCAGAATCCCCTTCATCGTGTACCAGGTCAATAGAAGTAATTTCTTGTATGGCCGGTGCTTGGGGATGGGGGCTTGGGGCTGGTCCTGCACATGTGCTTTTTTTTGCTAAGAAGACAAGACGGCTTTGTTTCCAAAGCAACATACCTTTGTTAGGGCCGCCCACAATCGGTGACAATCCACTGGCCAAAGCCGGATCAGAGGCAATACGCTGCCTTACCTGTTGCCTGGTTTTCACTCGCTCTTCCGCCCCTGAATCTGACTTCTCACTTTTAAAGCGGCCCATCGTTGTGCAGCTCCTCTCGAGCTGGTCACTAAGAGAGGGAAGCAATATCCTCGTTGTGGGCACCTCCAGCGCCGAACAGCCGCACAACAGCCAGCGGCCTTTACTCCTTTGGGCTTAACGCCGCAAGGGTGTGCTGGGCTCTGTTTTCTGTGCCTGGATAGGTCAGGGGATCAGTCACGTGACGGCACAGCGCTCCGCCTCCTCCTGGAAGCGAGCGAGCAGGCGAGTTGGAAATACGAAATGCGCGAGTTCTTAGAACTCCCAGCGCACGTTGACAATAGACAGCAGCAGTAGCAGCAGAAAGAAAGTGTCCTCTCCTCACGGGAATTGCACACGCCGCTCAGCTGTGCTGGGCTCTGTTTTCTGTGCCTGGATAGGTCAGGTGATCAGTCACGTGACGGCACAGCGCTCCGCCTCCTCCTGGAAGCGAGCGAGCAGGCGAGTTGGAAATACGAAATGCGCGAGTTCTTAGAACTCCCAGCGCACGTTGACAATAGACAGCAGCAGTAGCAGCAGAAAGAAAGTGTCCTCTCCTCACGGGAATGGCTGCCTATCTCGGCCTCCTGTGGGCTCCGACCTCCCTAACGTAGGCTTCCATAACCTCAGATGCGGAGTGGCGCAGAGTGGCGCAGTCTCTGCAGTCCTGTGGTGTTTCTCTACTCATCTTGTTCTTTCTTCCTTGGCTGTCTTCAGATCCAAAAGTCAGTGGAGCGGAGTGGTGCAGTCTCTTGTGAGAAACCTGAGTGTATTCTCCAAAGCAGACCTCGAGAATCCCTTAGTCAGATGGCCAGGGAAGGGCTGACGCTCCCAGATCCCATCCCTGGTGCCGGACGAGCGAGAGAGGATGACCTGGATGGGGTAGCCCGGGGCTGTGCTCGGGGGAATAACCCAGATGGGAGGTGGTATTATACCGGGGAAGGAGGAGACAAGGGCGGGATCCCTGAGAGCTTTGTAGGCTGTACCACATCTGTCTCCTTTCCTCCCAATTAATCTCTCTTGCCCATATTCAACGGCCCCTCAGTATACGACAAATCCTCTAGGAACCCAAACCCTGTTGCACTCAGAAACTATCTCCCCCAGAATCCCTGTTTTTCTGTGTCCTACGTGAATACTCCCAGTCATTCTCCTCCTCGTCCCTCTGATTATTATTTCCCGAACTCAGTTTGTTTTGACAAAACACTACCCTTCCCACGGCCTCCCCTATTCAATTCACAAACCCTTCAAAGCTCACCTTTCCGAGTTCACCAACCACCCTCTTCCTTATGACACCTTTTTCCTATCCTGCCCTGTAGGATACTTAGAAGTTCTACCCCCCTCCCTTTTTCCAACATGAACACTTTCCCACACTGTGACAGACAACGGACTAACACTAGAGCCGTTTCTCCAGCATGGGGTCTGGCATGGATTCACATGCTCATGAATATTCCCTGTCGTCAGGCCGGGAATCCTCGGTAAAGAAAAAATCAGTATCAGTTTCGTTTCTGATCTGTCTTTCTCAGTAGTAACCAATCACTGGTCTCTGGGTCATACTGCCCCCAGCCAATGACTGCCCTCTCCCTAAGCCCCGCCTCGGCCAGCCATCTTCAGATTTTTACCGCATGCTCAAGTGTTGGGAGTCCTCGTCTTTAGCTCTCGAGCTTTTGCTGCGTTTTCGCGCTTTTTCAAAGAGAATTTTCTCATTTTTCGGTCAAATAGAGCCTTAAGCTCCACCGTCTCAACATCCGATTAACGGGGATCCGTGTCAGATTTTTTCTACGCCCCTCAAGGGTGAAGATTTAGCCGAGTTACGGTTCTTGGAGTATTCCAGAAGTTTCAGCGGCCTACCCGAACAGGAGAAAGGAAGCTCGACGTCCGGAAAGCTGTTCAGGGTTTGCCCTGGATGCCAGCTGCAGAATGTGTTCAAGGAGGAACGAGCACTCGAAATGTCTCTACTGCCTTCATGAGGACAAAACGCACACGGAGAAGGACTGTGCGTTTTGCAGGAACATGTCGGAACGGCCATCAGGGACCGACACCTTTGTCTCTCCAACTGGCTGGAAGGAAAGAGCCTGTCAGGTGAGAAGAAGAAGAAGTCCGAGCGGTCTTCTAAGTCCTGTGAGGGCTCCCTGGCGACGGGGGGCCCAACAGAAGGCAAAGCACCACGAGTCCACGGGCACCGGGGGCGCCGAACGGTCGGGCTCCTCGGGTGCCAGGCAGGGCGCACCCTCTCCAGCGCCATCAACCATGAGCCAACGCTCTGGCTCAGGGAATAGGAAGGCCGAGAACCCGGCGAAGCTTCTGGAGAGGCCCCGGTCAAGCTCGAAGGATCCGGCCGAGGGGGAGCGAGGCGGTGACCCTCCCCCCAAGGTGAAGGCCACAGGCCCACACAAAGTGGTAAAGGCCTTGATTCACCCGGCCAAGGCCTCTATAGAGGAAGTCGCGGCGGCCCTGGCGCAGCTTGTGGAGGCTACACCAATGGAGGCGACCTCAGGGCCCAGAGTCTCCCTGCCTCCGCAGACGGAAGTTTCTTTCAGACCCATCAAAAAGACCCCTGTGAAGACCCCGGCGGAAAAAGAGGGGGGGCCCTGGCCATTGTGGACACGGACACAGCATCCGAGGAGGAGCTGGTAGAAGTCTTGGAGGGCCTCGACGAGGGCGTCGAAGAGGCCCGTCCCCACGGGAGGGATCTCCATGAAGGTGACGACGAGAGTGACAGCGGCACCGGCGAGGGCCTTAGTCACCCGTCGCTCCCGTCGCTTCCGGAGCCGCAGAATAACTCGGCGGCCATTTTGTTCACAATACAATCCCTATGTTCGGAGATGAGGACGAGATTGCCTTTACCACCGACGGAGGATCCGGAATCAGGCTCTACGGAGGAGCCAGAGCCAGGCCTGGCGGGAAGCCCCCCGAACAAGAGAAGACGGATCCATCCAGCCCCGCCTTTTCAGCCCTCGCGGCCTGCTCAGCCTTTACCTACGTCCCCCGTCCCTGGGGATGACATGGGAACGGACACGGCCACGACGGGTACCGACGACGACGGCGGTGACGACGGGACGGAGCTCCCATCGCCCCCAGCCCAGGCCTCCCCGCCCGACGAGATCGGATCTTTCCATGCAATGATCGCCAGGGCATCCAAGCTTTTTCAGCTCTGCCCGGAAGAGAAGAAGGAAGGTTTCCTTTACCAACGGCGCAAAGCCAAGAGGAAGACAGTCCTCGCCGTGCCTCTGCTGGAAGACATCTGGGACGAGGGTCTCACCCTTCTCAAGAACCCATCTACAACGCCTGCCAAGAGGGATCGGTACGAGAAGAAGTACCGGGTCCCCGACACTGCCCCTTTGTGCCTTAGGGCACAACCGACCCCTGACTCGGTTGTCTCAGCGGCGGCCAAGGAGAAAGCGGGGGGGGCATCGGCCTCAACGTCAACTTCCCCACTGGACGGCGAAGGAAAGAAGCTGGACGCAATGGGACGACGAGTTATCTCGTCGGCGGCAACAACGATTAAGGCGGCCAATGCCCTCGCTACGACAGGGAGTTATGGTACAAGATCGCCCCCCTGTTGGACTTCCTACCGGATGACAAGAGGGCCGATGTCCTGGAGATCTTGCAAGAAGGCAAAGTGGCGTCGGACCATGGCATTACAGTGGCAACGGACTTTGCCGACACCGGTCTCTGCCAGCTAGGCAACAGCGTTTGTCTTAGACGACGAGGGTGGCTCAAGGCGACGGATTTCCGCCAGAACGTACAAGCCAAGGTTTTGGACATGCCGTTCGACGGGAATAATCTGTTTCGGAAAACAGTGGATGAGTCCCTCCAAGACATCAAGGTGGACACGGAGACAGCTAAGGCCCTAGACGTTCTCCGGCAACAAAGGCTGTCCTTTCAGAGCACCGGAGGCAAGCAGGGTGCCTCCAAGGGATTCAGCGGTGGCTCCTCTACGTACCGCCAAGCGGCCCGCTCCTCGTCGCAGGAAGCCTATAGAGGACGAGGCGAGTCGGGTGGACCCCGCCGTCGTCGCCAGGGAGGCCAAGGCGCCAAGGCGTCCTCCAAGCAAGATTGAACCGACCGTGGCGTCGTGCCCCCACCGAAGCACCCCGGTGGGAGGCCGGCTGGCGAAGCCCTCAAATTTCTAAAAAAGTGCCCCCGCATTCCACCTGTGGCCAGGAAGGAAAATCACATCCCTCAACTGCTATTGGAGGTAGGCGCGATGCTCAAAATAGGTGCCATCGAGCTCGTCCCGAAGAGGCTCCGAGGCTCCGGGGCTCCGGAGTATACTCAAGGTACTTCCAAGGTACTTCCTCGTGAAAAAGAATACAGGAGGATGGCGCCCCATCCTGGACCTGCGACGACTGAACAAGTACATCAAGGCACAGAAGTTCTGGATGGTCACCCTCCAGCACGTGCTGGGACAGCTGGAGGAGGGCGATTTCCTGTTGTCGTTGGATTTGGAGGATGCGTACTTCCACTTCCCCATTCTAAAAGGACACCGAAAGTTCCTCAGGTTTGTGGTCCAAGGTCGGCACTACCAGTTCAAGGCCCTCCCGTTTAGATTGAAGTCGGCACCCAGGGTGTTCACCAAGTGCCTCGCACTGGTGGCGGCGTGGCTGTGCCTGCAGGGGATCCACGTCTACCCCTACCTGGACGACTGGCTCATCCAAGCAAGGACAAGGGAGCTCGCCGTAGATCACACAGCGAAGACCGTCCAGCTGCTCACGGACTTGGGATTCTCCATCAACTTTCCCAAATCCCACCTGGTCCCGTCGCAAGTCGCACTGTTTCTGGGAGCCAAGCTCGACACAGTGGCGCGTCTGGCCTCGTCGTTGGAGGAAAGGACGAAGGCCATCCTGGGCAAGGTGCAGCGTCTGCTGGCCACGGACGTGGCCAGGGTGAGTTCCATCAAGTCCCTCCACGGGATGGTGTCCTCCTGCATATATCTTGTGCGCCTGTGCAGGCTTTAGATGCGCCCTCTGCAAGAGTTCCTCGACGCCCGCTGGATCCAAGCGACGGGCAGCTTCGAGGACAGGATCTCGCTCAACGAGACCTTCCAACGAGCGATCCGGTGGTGGGGCACCCGCGCTCATCTGACAGCGGGCACAGACTTTCAGACCCCATCCCACCAGATAACGGTGATGACAGATGCCTCCCTGGAAGGGTGGGGAGCGCACACCGGAGAACTTCACGCGAGAGGCCTTTGGCTCCCGGAGGAGAAGACGCTCCACATCAACATCCTGGAGCTCCGTGCTGTGTTCTGGGCCCTCAGGTCCTGTCTCTCGTCCCTCAAGGGCAAGGTGGTGAGAATCTTCACCGACAACACTACCACGATGTTCTACATCCGGAAGCAGGGAGGAACCAGATCCCCAGCCCTCTCCTAGGAAGCCCAGGATCTGTGGCATTGGGCCGTTGCCCAAGGGAGGTTTCTGGTGCCCTTTCCTCTGGCAGGGATAAAGAACACCATCGCCAACTCACTCAGCAGGGAGCTGGGCTCGTGCCCCGAGTGGGAACTACGTCAGGATCAAGTGGATCGACTCTTCCGACGATGGGGAAAACCGTAGATCGACCTGTTCGCGACGGCGACGAATTCCAAGTGCCAGAGGTTCGCCAGCAGGTTTCCCCAGCCGAGGAGCATGGGCGATGATTTCTCGTTAACCTGTGACGGCCTGTTCCTATATGCGTTCCCTCCATTGCCGTTGCTGCTCCGACTCGTCAACCAGCTCAAGAGGTCCCGGTGCAGGATGATTGTCAACGCGCCGGTGTGGCCGAGGCAGATCTGGTTCCCGGACCTTCTGGACCTGTCAGCGTCCCCACCAGTCAAGCTGCCGACAGATGCGGATCTCTTCTCCAGAGAAGGAGGCGCCATACTTCATCATGACCCGGAATCGCTGAACTTGCAGGCCTGGCCCCTGCAGCACTAGAGTTTGGAGGGTACGATATCCCGGCTGACTGCAGAGAGGTCCTTGCAAAGGCCAGGCCGTCCTCAACTCTCAAGTGCTTCGGACATAAGTGGAAGAGGTTCTCTGTCTGGTGCCGTGCACAGAAGATTAACCCTCTACGGATTACGGCCCCTTAAGTGCTGCCGTACCTACTGTCGCTGGCCAAGGCTCACGCCTCCATCAAGCTACATCTGGCTGCGATCTCCCGATACACCAGAACCACAGGACGGGCATCCTTGTGGTCCCAACGCCTGGTGAAGGAATTTATGAAGGTACTGTTCTGATCGTTCCCGCAGGTGAACGTGGTGCTGACCAGGTTCATGGGGGCGCCATTCGACGCCCTGCATTCGGCACCGTTGAAGTTCCTGTCGTGTAAGACTGCGTTTCTTGTGGCCATCACCTCCGCACGACGAGTGGGAGAGATCCAGGCCCTATCCTGCAAGCCTCCATACTTGACTTTTCACGACACGAGGGTGGTGCTGAGGACGCACCCCTCCGTTATGCCCAAGGTGCCGTCGGACTTCCACCTCAACGAGCCCTTGGTGTTACCTGTTTTCTTCCCGTCGCCTTCGTCACCGGCCGAGAGGACTTTGCACTCGCTGGATGTGGCTAGAGCACTGAAGTTCTACGTGGACCGGACAAAGAGTTTTCAGAAGACATCACAGCTATTTGTGAACTTTGGACCTGTGAACCAAGGGAAGGCTCTCTCGAAGGCTTCCATTTCCCGATGGCTCTCCGGCTGCATCATGCACTGTCATCGGTTGGCAAACCGGCCGTTGCCTGGCCGTCCGAGAGCCCATTCGACCAGAGCCATCGCTGCTACCACAGCGTTCTTGTCTGGTGTGCCCCTGCTGGACATCTGCAGGGCTGCTACGTGGAGGTCGACCACACCTTCATGAGATTCTACTGCGTCGACTGGGATTCCAGGGAGGAGTCCAGGGTCGGCCAAGTGGTGCTGCGCCTAAGGTGAGCCTTGTGAGGAGGTAAGAATTGCTTAACTTTGAGTTTTTGATGTAATGCTTAATGTTGAACCTTTGCCACCTCCCGTTGGTTGTGCATGTGTGTACTGCTATGTATTCTTATATTCATGAGCATGTGAATCCATGCCAGACCCCATTCTGGATAAGGAACAAGTTACTTACCTGTAACTGTTGTTCTCCAACATGGGTCTGGCATGGATTCACATGCGAACCCTCCCTCCTACCCCTCTGCGGCTCTTCACTTGGTTATACTGCCACTTTGCGTGCTACCAAATCTAAAGATGGCTGCCAGAGGCGGGGCTTAGGGAGAGGGCAGTCATTGGCTGGGGGCAGTATGATCCAGAGACCAGTGATTGGTTACTACTGAGAAAGACAGATCCGAAACAAAACTGATACTGATTTTTTCTTTACCGAGGATTCCCGTCCTGACGACGGGGAATATTCATGAGCATGTGAATCCATGCCAGACCCATGCTGGAGAACAAGTTACAGGTAAGTAACTTGTTCCTTACCTGACATGTCCCAACACAAGGGTCAGGCAGAGTCAGGCAATTGACAAAAACTACACACACCTGACGGCCCTAAAAGGCAGAGCACTAGAGTACACTTCAAGCAAGGCCGAACGCACGAGGAAACAGCTATTCCAGGACGGCAGTTCAAACGGAGAAGAAAGGCGGAGAGACCGGAAAGGACAACAAAGAGGGAAGTGCCCTTGCCCTTTTCAACCGAGCCGGCGAAGCCTCCCTGAAAGGAATCATAAGAATGGGACGCTACAGCTGACGTGTGGTCTAACAGATGTCAACGGTGCACAGGACCCTCCCTGATAACCGAGGTGGGAAGATGTACTTGCTTCTGTGGTACCGTCCTTGATTCCATAGACAAGAAGCTACAAGGAAGTCAGCACAGCCGGTGAGTCGGAGGGAGGTCCGATAGATAACCGGAATGTGTTGAGCAGAGGTTGCAGATGGCAACTTGTTATGAACAAAGAACTTGTGTACTTCTGAACTTTTAAAATCAAGGCAAAGGCCAGTTGCAGAGTGATCCGGCACCACGTGGGCATCCGTTCGAAAGACTCTGGCGGGTGCCCTTTTCCTGTAAATAACTTAATAACAAGAGACTGTAGAAAATGCTGACCTACGGGGTTAAGGTGGTCATACAAGGGTCGAGCCAAAATCCCTTGTACAATCGAAAGTCCGTAAATCCATTATCAAAGTTGTGACAGTGTGAAACAGGCGTGTGCCCCCGGCTGAGGGAAAACGCTGTATGAACTATAAATGTGAAAAGCCTGGCTAGGGGCCAGAAAGCTAAAGGAAGTGAATCCTGCAAGGCATCACGAAAGTGAACTGTGTGAAACTGGCAAGTGTGAACCCGGCTGAGGGATGCCCAAGACTGAGAGCTAAACCTAACACCCCGTAAACATTGTGTTGACATGCGTGAACCTGCCTGAGGGATGTCCACAAGGAACGGTTTGAAAAGACCATAAGACTCTTGAATGTTACCAGTTGCTAAAATCTTGAACGGAAGGCTGTAGTGAACCCGACTGAGGGAAGGCAAGGTTACAAAAAGCATCGGAGCCCTGTTGAGGGGGATCCACAGGTGAAAGGAAATCACAAGACGAAAACATTACTGAAAGGAATTTTTTGTTTGTTGTTAATAGTACATCAGGTCCTCTGAGGCAAGAGACTAGGTATAACGGAGACTTGGCCACAGTAGGCTGTGATATATTGGAAACGAACTGTAAGCTCGTGTCGGAGAAGCTCAAGAGTGTGCTGTGCTCGAGCATCCCACCTTGTCCCGTACTAAAAACATGGGGAATGGAGACCCCAGTTATACCACCCTGACTTATCATTTTGTGAACACTTTCTTCTTTTCTAATGAACATTATCCCACACTATTTTGGAATTTAGCGTTAAGGATTGGCAATAGTTTTATTTTAGTATAGGCCCTTTTTTATTTGACAGGACACCACTAGTACTGCCTTTTATTATTATTTGATGGTCGTAGCTTGCTCCCATCTTAGATTTAGGTTTAGATTAGCGGTTTTACTCACCCTTTTATACAGTTTAATAAACACCCTTGACACTTGTGTGTCTTTATGGTTGCAACCATGAGTTCCTTACACTCTGCAGTCCTGTGGTGTTTCTCTGCTCATTTTGGTCTTTCTTCCCTTGCTGTCTTCAGGAGGCGGACTTGTGCTTAAAAGATACAAAAGTCTACAGAGTAGAGTGGTGCAGTCTCTGCAGTCCTGCAGTGTTTCTCTGCTCGTTTTGGTCTTTCTTACATGGCTGTCTTCAGGCGGCAGACTTGTGCTTAAAAGATCCAAAAGTCTGCAGAACGGAGTGGTGTAGAGTGGCGCAGTCTCTGAAGTCGGTGCGGGTTGTGTGGGGAGTGACAATTCCTACTTATGCTGAAGTTTTAAACTCCTTTGATTGCAGTCCACCGTAAGGATCGTACAAGCAAGTGTGTTTGTAATCACAGAGCAAGTGAAGTCTTCGAACGGTGAGTGTATCACCAGACATTGTTTCGCTGTCCAAAGTCGGCAGCTACTCTGTTCTTTGATCCCAGCCCTTGATTACGATTCCCTAAAGATGTGGGGCAGGGCTTTCTTGGAACATATCCGTTCATATTAAGTTGCCTAACTCTACTTGGAGACTGTGGGGAAATTCCCTTTAATCCATAACCCAGGGCAAATTACTTGGAAAATGTGGGGGAAAAACAAAAGATACCATTTTAGGAGTGAACATGTAACTACACTCGAGTCAGTCATTGCTACCTCTTTACTGCAACAAGAGCTTGTAACGGGTGGCACAAGCAAGGGGAACATTACCTCTTTTTTTCCTCCTAAACTAAGGAAAACATACTCTCTGGCAACTCAATTGTGGGGCACGATTTCAGGCGATACTTTGGCGACAGTAGCCACATGAGTACTACAGATTGTGATATATCTGGCACATGTTTATGCCAAGTGGAATATGATGTGAATACTTCTATTGTTGACACTTGTGTGAGTTTGGAAAATGAAATACAATCCATTGAAAGCATACATGCGCATCTGTGTGTCCCCAAGCTTATTCAGAACGCAAGAGGTATCTGGTGAAGTAATGCCGGACACACTTGTATCTGCAACTTGTATGCCGAATGACATCTCAGTGACATCGAATTGAACCTACTCCAAGGTGATGAGTCCAGCAGCCACGACACTCTGGATCAGGGCAATAGCTCACTTGCAGCATCAACGCAAGATGTGCAATCTGACGTTGGAATTTTAGATGATCAATCATCAAATAAAGAGTCAACGTCGACCTTTTGCAGTAAAAAGAAATCTAAGAATTTGAAAAGTGAGTCAAAATCTATGAGCAAGGCAGACCGCACTACGAGAGAGCTAATTCTGCACAGCAGTTCAAGAGGAGGAGAAAGACGGCGCAAACTTAGGTGACAAGGAGAGAAGCGACCTTGCCCTTTCCTAGCCAGGCCTGTGAAACCTCCACAAAAGGAATTGTAAGACCGCACACAATAGCCAGTGTGTGTTGCAGCAGATGTCAACGGTACACAAGGCCCTCCTCAGCTGATAACCAAGCCGAGGGGAGACGCTTGCCACCATGGTACTGGCCTTGACTCCAGAGATGATAAAAAACCAAGCGGTTCATCACAGCTGGCGTGTCAAGGGGAGAGCTGATAATAAACCGAACTTTGTTTGAACAAAAGTAGCAAAACGGCTAATTGAAGAACGGCTAATTGAAGTAAGTTTGTTTTATACGAGAGGGGAAAAACAGCTACAGAGGAGTCAGACACCACGTGGGTGTTCACTTGAGAAACTCTGGGCAATTACCCTATGGTTGAAACTGCCATTTCCAGAGGGCCTTGGAGACGGCGCGAGAAGGGGATCAAAGTGGTTGCACAGGGGTCCAGTAAAATCCTCCGTACAGTTGAAAGTCTTTGACTGACAAATGAAGGTAAAGCGAAGGGAAGTGAATCCTGCGTCGTAAGACTGTTTAAGGTACTGTGTGAATTGCAAAAGTTGGCAAGAGTGAACCTGGTGGAGGGATGCTGATGAACACGGGGCAAAGTCTGAAGTCTCAATATATAGTGTGTTGACAAGAGTGAATCCGGCAGAGGGTTGTCCACAGTGAACTGTTTAAAAAGCCATTAAGATTTGTGAATGGTACAGAGGGGATTGTGTTGAAAGCCCTAGTGAACCCAACGGAGGGAGGCTGATATTCGAGAGATTTCTGAGCCTGGAAGAGGCAGATCCAGGGGTGAAACGACATCACCCAACATGCAAGCAGTTTATTATTTATTTCCTGTGAACCCTATCCCACACTCTTTGTTTATATTCAGCGTAAGGATTGGCAATACGTTTTTCTTAGTATAGGCCCTTTTATTTGACAAGACGCCACTAGGACTGCCTAATTCTTATTTGATGGTCGTAGCTTGCTCCCATCTTAGATTTAGGTTTAGATTAGGTGTTTTTCCAACCCGCATATACAGTTTAATAAACACCCTTGAACTGTGATCACTTGTGTCTGTCTTTACTGTTGCTACCATGAGTTCCTTACAGCACCCGGCCCGCATCCAAACCCAAAAAGAGTAAGAAGGTACTCTGGAGTGGTGTCTGTGATTCGGCTGGTCCTCTAATTATTGCTTCGACCAGAGGCTTGCAGAGGGCAATCTCAATTAAGCTGCAGGATCGTGGAGATCGGTTAGGTAAACAGATGCCTAATGCTGATCCCTGGATCAAACAGACAATGCAACCATTCAATCATGTGACGCTGAATAAAGGCAGTCAGTGTGATGGCATGTCAATTCCACCTCAGAAGTATGAGAAGGGATGGAACACATCCTCTCTGACTGCCTATATTGGCTCGCCTTGGAAGAATGACAACCTGATTCTGATTTTTGAATCTCTGTTTGACGATGATTGGAATATGCCTCTCAATCGGCATGGATTGTTGGCTCTTTTGAAGACCATTCGAGAGCTAAGCTCGATTTTATCATATGACCTAAAGTTTGTTGTCCATCCCTTTGATTGTGCCCGTTTGGGGAAATGTGCTGTTCACTTTCACTCAAAGATGATTGAGAGGCTAGTGGTCCAACAGCAAGAGGAATTTCTCCTGAAAGGTTTTGAATGCTATGCAGCATGTCAAAGTGAGGTCAGCCAAAACGATCACAACAGGGCAAAGATCACAGTGATTTGTTATTTCGATCACGATTAAAGGAGATATATGCCTCATGAGCCTGACTCTCTGAGTTGGGGCTGGCTTGCGGCAGCTCTACCAGCCTCAGCAGGAAGTCCACCGGGTTTCTAGCGACAAGTGGCAATTAAGCTGGAACTTGCAGGGGCATAATTCCTTTCTGACTAAGGCCATCAAGCAGGTTTTCACATATTTGACATCATTCTTCTCCAAGAAACCTGGTTTAGGACTATTCCGATCTGGGATGGGTATTTACATCTCGTTAGCTAAGGAAGGTCTGAGAGGGAAGGCCACTGGGGGGGTTGCTGTCTGCTGTACAAATCAAAACGGCTTGTTGTATTGAGAGACTACCAACAATCTCTGATGCTATTTTGATAATAAAGGTGTGGGATGCGTGGGAACCTCAACAACAAGCTCCATTGCTGATTATTAACATCTATTTCAACCCTATAAGGACAGACCTTGATATACTTATGCATGAAATTGACAATGTATTAATAGCTTGGTCAGGGTCTCTTGTGGAGGTTCCAACATGGTCAAATGCTTTTTTAGCTTCCACTATCGATTATGTTTTTTTAAACGAATTTTGGGGCAGAAGATAGTGAAATCAAGCTTAAGTGACCATGCAATGTTACAGTTAGCCCTGAGCCGTACGGGCCCCACTGTAGCTGCTGAGTTTATGAAAAGTGGGGCGTTGGTAGTTTGGCGCCAGGGCAATAGGGTTATTCAATATAGTAACAACTCTAAGCAAGTCAATATTGACTTGTTCAACTGGTGGGGAAATCTAACCAAAAAAAGATACATTTTCACACACATTCCAAGACGAATTTCTAAATTTGTTACATAGGTTGAGAAGCCCAAAGAGGGCCAGCTTAGCCGCTCAGCAAAACATCTTACATGGGAAAAGCAATAATTTTGATAGAGGGATTCAAAATAAAAAATGTCAGATGAGGAAAGAACTTAGAAAAGTGATGAAATGTACGGTTAAGACCTGGGAAGGGAAAGTTAAAATGGAAAAAGGTGGTGAAACAACAGTATAGAAATTGGTGTAGATTACATCAACACCAAAAATATATCGCGAAAAATCAAATGTCACCCAGGACACGCATGCTATTTGATGGACACTGTATATTAAAAGCAATGATCAGTCCCACGCCTAATACCTGCATTGTTGGAGGAGGTTTGGTTAGATTATTTTATGAACAAATATGAGGCCGAGAGTAGTACTGAGAATGCTATCATTACCAGCTCGTCAGCCTGGTCCCCTTCTTTCGACCGATTAGACATTGAGCTCTTTATTAATAAATGTAACGACTCAAGAGCGTCTGGCCCTGATGGGGTGACTAACGGAATTGTTAAGAACAAGCCTGTAGATTCCAGGATGGCCGCCGACACTAGGTAGACGTGTGTCAGCGGCGCTCCGATAACCCTCGAGCTTGGGAGGTGCTCCACCACCCCCTTTCAGGCAGCTGAGTGTCAGGAGACAGCACTATTTTTGCCCCCTATTGCCGCCTAGAGCAACTGATAACTGGCGAGGGGCGAGCGGACCGCGGCCCACAGACCCGCAAGGAGCAGAGCCCAGGGGGCTGAAGAGCGAGCCTAGGAGGCTGGTGAAAATCACAGCCGTGGTGCGGGACTGCGGAGAAGCCAGGGAGGCAGGGGACCTGGCCAGATCGCGGCCGGCCCTGGTGTAGTGGAGCCACGGTCTGACGTGGCTCCCTGGACTTTGGAGTGAGGCGGTGGATCTGGCGCGGCTCCCTGGATCCCGGAGTAGCAGCGGCTCGGGAGAGCACCCCAGCGCGGGCCCAGGACACCCCTCCCCTCAGAGTGCGCTTGGCTCGAGAGGACGCCAGAGTGTGGAGTTTGCCGCTGCGCCTCCCCTCTGCCTGGAGCGCGGCAACCCAGGAGGGCACCCATCAGCGGAGACTCGGGTGCCTTCCCCCAGGCTGGGCTAAAGTTGACTGCCCGCTGGAGGATCCAGGAATTCTCCGGGAGCAGCGTTGTGATAGCAGCCCAGGGGGGTACCCTGGAACGAAGGCCAGAGGAAGGGAGGATCCTGTGCGGAGAGACCCGTGCCCAAGGTCCTGTTTGTGGTACAGGGAGAGCTGTGTGGATTCAGGGCCCAGACGACTCGGCGAGCTCCGGTAATGCCCTATTAACGGATCCTGGCCTGCTGCCAGGACTTTTACGGTGAAGGGGACCCAGGGAGAACTTTGAGGCATCAGCAGGCGGCAATAGAGACCAGGCTCTCGGCTTTGGGGGCCTGGGTGTGGGGGTGAGCGCCTATACCCCGGGGTCAGGCTTGTGGGGGCATAGCCCCTCAAAGAACGGTTAACTCTACAGCGAGGGAGGAGAGGCCTCCATCGAACTGGGTGTCCTGAGAGAGGTGCTCCCTTTTGAGGAGCCAAGAGAAGCAGAGCCGGGCAGCGGCGCTGGGCTAAGATGCTGACCCCCTCCCCACACACAGGGCAGAGTGACCCCCCCTGGGTGACGAGAGACAGGACCAAGGATCAAGTGGACACAAATTGCGGCGCGAAGAGAGGGGCGGCTGCATTTCGAACCTGCAACAAGATAACGGTAGCATGGCTGCCAAAAATAAGAACAGATCTATCAAGAGTGGGCTCCCACAGGCCCTCTTGTAACACAAGTAAGGACACACAGGAGGGGAGGAGCGGCCAGCGGGATGAGTCCTCTGACATGACCCAGCCGGACGGCTCACAACAAGCCCCTCACTTCTCCCGACAGGACCTACATGGAGAAATGCTCTCCTTGCAAGATTCGTTGGCAAAGACGTTCCAGGACCAGTTTCAACTAATACGGTCTGATTTAAATCGGGCCCCGTGAACGGATTTGGTGGAGAGAGGTCTGCAGGAGGTGAGCAGGGACACAAAGGAGAACAGTGAAGCGATAGATCGATTGGATACAGCAACACGGAACCTCAAGATTAGAATGGAGGACTTGGAAAACAGATCCAGGCGGATCAACATCAGGCTAAAGTTATTGCCGGAGACGGTCCTGGACAGGGATTTGAAAGAGAGAGTACAAAAAATGTTTGCCGATCTGTTGGGGGAGGACTCACCAGACAGGATTGAACTGGATAGAGTACATAGAGTGGGCCGCCTCAACACCACCCGGAATCAGAGACCAAGAGATGTGTTAGCGGCTTTCTTGAGGTATGCGCAAAAGGAGGCGGTGTTGAGGGCCGCAAGACCTAAGGAGCCGATAATGTATAATGGTCAGAAAATCGAGCTCTAACAAGATCTCGCCGGCAGTACTCTACTCAAGAGGAGACAGATGGGCTCTGTGCTGGCAAAGCTCTAGGAGCAGGGAGTCGAATACAAATGGACTTTTCTTTTTGGGCTCTTGTTCGAGTGGGAGGGGTCGCAAAGACGGATCACTTTGCCGCAGGAAGGGGCAGCTCTTCTACAGATCGATCTAGATCAAGACCAGGGAATGCCCAGTCCGAGGAGGATGCCGGATCCAAAGGATGGTCCCAGATCCCGGCCATGGGAATGGTCAACTGCGGGGGAGGGGAAACGTAGAAGGCGGATCAGACGGGGTCTCAACAACGAAGAAGGAAAGGGGGGCTCCGGTATGGACGAGGGTGCAGAGGCGAATGGGATCTAACACGGAGCAAATCCATATATCGGGGTGGTGGATAAAAGGGTTGATGAGAAGGAGAAGAGGAGTAAGGAGCAAACATCATGGGATCGATAAAGGTGTTGAAGCCTGTGAGAGGGGTTCGGGAAAGTTGGCCTGTTGTGCAGGCCTGTGGGGTGTGGGGGGGGAGGGTGGACAGGTCCCAGAGGGGGGACGGGGAGGGGAGGGTGAGGGAACGGGGGGGTATTAACTTTCAGCCACATAGTGTTCAAGTTCCTAGACGTAAGTGGTATCTGGGACGTAAACCCAAATTCTGGGCGAGAGAAGAGGCTATGCGGGAATGCACCAAGGGGGAGGTCACAACATTTTTAACAATTCAAGTGGATCACGCATAATGTTAGGGGGCTTAATTCCCCATTAAAGAGAAAGAAGCTTGAGCTTTTTACGAAAAGATACCACCCGGATTTTCTAGGGTTGCAAGAAACCCATCTGCTACGAGGGGACCATCATAGGCTTAGACTAAAGGGTTTTGACCAAATAGTGCATGCCTCAGGAGGGGTGGCCCTGGCAATAGGTAACATGACCAATTTCAAGATAGAGGAGACGATTCGAGACAAAGAAGGCAGATATTTAATGGTAATAGGATCCGCTGGAGATGGATTCTACACGATAGTGGTTGTCTACGTCCCCAATTCAGGACAGGAAGCCTTCCTTCGGCAACGTTTGCGGAAGATTGGAGAACACTCTAAGGGTCCAATAATTTTAATGGGAGACCTGAACATTGCGTGGGACAGAACAAGGGACAGGTCAGGTAGAAAACTAAGGGGAGGGGGATTAGTGGCTTCACCTGCCCTGGGGGACAGAATGTCAGATGTAGGCTTACGGGACGTTTGGAGAGAAGTGAAATGGGGACGAGGAGGGGTTCACCTTCTCGGAAGTTCATGGGTCGCTGACGAAAATAGATTATTTTTGGGTCTCAGCGAACCTGGTGGGGAAGGTCAAGGAGGTGGAAGTGGGCCCTATGGGCATAGCAGACCATAAGATACTCATAATGCAGCTTGATTTGGGCTACTCGAGGAAGAGGTTGTGGTGCTGGAAATACCCTGAATATCTGTTAAGGTACCCTGTCATTTTGGGGGAGATGGAGAGAAGAATTTTTTGAAAGCAATAAAAGGGGAGAAACAGGGGAGGATATTCGGTGGGACGCATTCAAAGCTACAATACGAGGTGAAATGATGGCAGCCAAAGCACAAAAACGCAAGCAGATGATAATCCTGGAGACGCAGTTGGAAAGGGAGGTGGAGGAAGCGAAGGAAAAAGCTGTTGAGACCCCCAGCAGACGCAATCATAGGGACTATGGAAGGGCAGTGGGTCAACTGAACTTGCTAAGAACTAAAAAAGCGGAAGGAGCCCTCTTATCGGTGAGGCAGAAATTCTATGCCAAGGCCAATAAGACTGGCAGTTTGTTGGTGCGACTTCTCCGGGGGTGGAGTCGAGAAATACAATTACAGCTCTACTCACGGGGAGTGGGATAGAGTTACCCAACTCGAGGACCTTCAGGAAACCATGACTGAGTACTTTGAATCTCTATCCAGATCCCAAAACCCGAGGGACATTATCAGGAGATCTTTTTAGATAAGGTTCAGTTGCCAGTGGTAGGAAGCGAGGCTCAAGAAATTCGGAATCAAGAAATCACAGAGGACGAGCGAGGGGTGTAATGGGGAATCTGCCCCGGGGTAAAGCGCCTGGCCCTGATGGCTTCTCTGCAGCCTTCTATAAACAGTTTGCCGGGCTACTGGTGCCACACCTAACCTACCATTTTAACACTTTCAAAACAACTGGAGGAATAGCACTTCCATGAAAGAGGCCAAAATCTCCTTAATTCGGAAACCGGGGAAAAACCCTCTAGAAAGGTCCTCTTATAGACCGATAGCCCTTATTAATGTCGACGTGAAAATGTTCACTAAGGTATTGGCGAATAGACTAGAGGGGCTTCTTCCTGACCTAATCCATCAGGACCAATCGGGCTTCATTAAGGGCAGACAAATGGCTGACAATATCAGGAGGGTAGCACACTTACTAGAAAAGGTGGGCAAAACGAGCACTCCCGCGGCTCTTCTTTCGCTTGACGCTGAAAAAACGTTAGACCAGGTGGAGTGGTCGTTCCTTTTTAAGGTTATGGAACACATGGGACTGGGCGGGACCTATCTGCAAATGGTCAAAGCTAACTATAACGGACCACGGGCAAGGGTGATAGTTAATGGGGTGATATCCAGACTATTCCAGCTACAAAGAGGTACGAAGCAGGGCTGCCCCCTATCCCCCTTAGTGTTTGCTATATATCTGGAGCCGCTACTCCAAGCCATTCGGGAATCGGGGGACATCCGGGGAATTCCGTTTGGGGGGGTTCAGCACAAAGTCGCGGCTTACCGATCCGTCCCATTCCTGCAGGGCCAGTAGATTACTGCTTGAAAATTTCAGGGAGGTATCGGGATTGCATACCAACATGGGCAAATCCGAATTAATGGACCTGAGCCTGGGGAAAGAGGAGGGGGAAGAGCTCAAAAGATCCTCTCTGTTTGCATGGCGCCCTGGGGGGATTGTGTATCTAGGGGTGAAGGTAACTCCGACGCTCCCCGGGTTGCTCGCAGCTAACTACCCTTCGCTAGTAAAAAAACATCAGAAAAGACCTCCACAGGTGGCGAAATCTCTGCATCTCCTGGCTAGGGAGAATAGCGGCTATAAAGATGGTTATAATGCTGTGCCTCTTGCTGTGCCTCTTATATTTGTTCCAAGCTGTCCCCCAGACAGTCCCGGAGCGCTTCTTCAAGGAGCTTCGAACCATAACGAATGAATTTATTTGGGAGGGTAAGAAAGCCAGGGTCAGTAGACAGTTACTCACAGCCCCGAGAAAGGAAGGTGGACAGGCCCGCCTTGATTTTCGGCAATACTATGAGGCTACGCAGTTGAGAGTCATTAGGGAGTGGCTTCAACAAGGGGGAGAGAAGCACTGGGTTAAAATGGATATGGCAGTAGCTAAACATGACCTAGACGTGGTGTTATGGCTCGCCCAAAACACATGTACATTAGCTCCATCACTAAACTGATTGCGGATAACTGGGACAGGCTGACCAGACAAAGAGGCATTACTACCTTCCCATCCCCGTTCACACCAATATTTGAAAATGGGGACTTCACACCAGGGCTGGAAAAGGGGGCTTTCAAAAAATGGCAGGATGGTGAGGGGGAGTAGGAGGATGCGGGATATGTTTATTGGGAAGGATATTCGCTCTTTTCCTGAATGTAAAAGGGATTTCGCTTTGGGGGAGGAGGAAAGATTGTGGTACTACCAGTTATGTCATTGGTTGATGCACCCAGAAAATAAAGAGGCGGCTACCAGAGACCGTACCAAATTCGAAAAATTTTAATGTCTAATGATGCCTCAAAAGGGCTAATCTTGCAACTGTATGGCATTTTAGATGAGGCCAAACCCAGGCAAAGCTGGGCCTTTATGGGCAAATTGGAAAGGGTGCTGGGAAGAGAAATAGAGAAGAAAGAATGTGAGAGACTATGGAGGATAATCCCGAAATTAGCAAGAGAATCCCAGACCCAAAAGTCTTGGTATAAACTTATATATGGTTGGCACTACACTCTGGCCCGCCTACACAGACTATATATACCCTGGGAAATCTAGGGACTGTAGGAGAGGGTGTGGTGCAGTGTGGACTGCAGAGCACATTTGGTGGGGGAAAGGGGAGGGAACCGTTGGGAATGTTCATGTTTAAAAATGTTAATAAAAAGAAGTTTAAAAAAAAAAAGAACAAGCCTGTACTCTGGGATGACATTCTGTACCATCTGTTTACCCGCATAGCGAGGGATGCACTCTACCCGACTCCTGGACTTCCTTGATACTTGTCCCAATCTTCAAAAGGGGTAAGAGAGAAGATCCTTCTAGCTACCGCCCTATCTCACTCAAAGCCACAACATCAAAAGTCTTTGCAACATTAATGCTTAAGGAATTAACGGAGGGGGACCAACTCCTTACCCACTGCAAACGGGTTTTAGGAGAGGTAGTGGTATGGTAAAGAGTGGATTGGCTCTGACTGCCTGTTTGTCTGATATAGGGCCTGTTTCGGGCCGTTCCCTTTATGTGGCAACTATAGATCTATCATCAGCTTTTGATAATGTTAACATCTCCATGTTATGGTCTAAATTATCTAGCTGTGGGATAGATCATGGTCTACCCAGCTTGATCCAACTGCTATATTCTAATAATTCCGAGGTTAGATTAAATACACTGGGTGAACTATTGTGAAAAATCTACCTGAATAGGGCAATTCGCCATGGGTGTGTGCTAGCTCCCACCCTCTTTATTTTATACTTAGCCCATCTTTGGGCTAGAAGTAGGGAGTGGGGGGGGGGGCTATGTTGTCATGTGGACAGGTCTGAAAGTGAGTTGCATTGCTTATGATGAGGATCTAATCTTCATGGATTACACACCAACGCGATTACAGCGGCAGTTTATATTTGTGGAGAAGTATTTGAATGCAAATCACTTGCAGATTAACTCTACAACATTTTATGTAATGGTTAGCACAACATGCAGAAAAAACAGAAAATTCACTTGGAAACTAAATAACAGCTCAATCCAGAGAGTGGAATCGAATTGTTACCTTGGCTTTATCATATCGGTCAAAAAACATCGAGAACATCTTATCTTACGAATGGAGGAAAAGATTTGCTCATGTATGTCTCTAATGAAAGTTATAAAAAGTAAATTGTGTGCTTATTCTCTAATTCCATTTATCGAATGTTATAGAGCCAAAGTGTCACCTTTCATTTTGTATGGATGTGAATTGTGGAATATTAGCAATAGGACATTTTTTGATGTCCTTGAATCTAAAATCCTGAAACGAGCTCTGGGACTTCCGATCTCAGTTCCAATCAGCGTCATCAGTTTGGAACTGGAATTTACTTCCTGGTGGTCACAGTAAGTGAAGAGGAGCCTCTCTATATTGAGCAATCTGGAGAATGCAGGTAAATCCTCTCTTGGTTGCTAATCCCTTTCTGAAAAAGTTAAAAGGCGTTGTGATATCATGAGGGAGGTGGTTGATATGAGTGGTTCAGAGCCTGATTCCATCTTGAAAAAGAAAATTAAAAACTGGGATAGAATGATTGATTTGCAAGATCTGGGTAAACTGAAATCCTACTCTGGTAAGGAACTCCTCTATCTCCCTTCACTCGATTCAAGAGCATATCTGGGGACATTTTTTCAGCAATATTTAGGTATTGGTATCTCAAGTTTAGGTTGAAATGTCTTCCTACATTGGAGTTCATCGGCCCTAAACTTGGCATTCCTAGTCGATTTGCGAATTTGTAGAATGTGTGACCTGGGTTGTGCTGAGACTTTGTACTCTCTTGTGATGCGCTGCCCGTTCTTTTTGGATCTGAGAATTCAAAGTCTGGGACAATTTGTCCACTCATCTTCCCAGATTCTAACCCATGATGTATGGTGCAGGCTCATGACTACCACTCAGGTATCATTCATCATTGCTGTGGTTAGTATGTTAATGGTCATCTTTGCAGAACTAACTAAGGTATCAGAGCAAGGAGAAATGGATCTTATTGGTATAGAGGATACTTAGATGGGGGGAGTCTTTGTCTGTATGCAGGTAGTACATTAGTCAGTGCACTATAGACTTGAATTGAGGCGGATGCATCTTTTATGAGAAAATGTTTTATAGTTCTTAATGTATAGTTTTAGCTACTTCATTTGTATACAATATATGATACGTCAGTATGTATGAAATATTTTTTTGTTTTTCTTTGTTTGTGTAATTGTACTTTTTGTACTGAAAAACAATACAAAAAATAAATACTCCCAGGCTTGGCAACTAGTGATGGGTAACCCCTACTATCTAAAAACTAGCTACATGTGAGGGCCTTAAACCAAAAGCCTTATCTATCTTATTTCCTCCTTAGCTCTTCCAAGGGGTCCCTAACCGAACACTTCCCCAGGTTTTCTCAATAGGAAATTACAATTTTTCTTGTGCTAGTTACAGACACACAGGTCTGTTCTTACACGCTCCCTCGCTCTCTCCTTTCCAGAGGTCCCCAAAGTCATCAACGTGAAGTCCTTTCCCTGATTTCACTACTTCTTCTACCGGACCCTCTACTCTCACCCCTCTCCCTCCTCCACCTTCCATCCCACCCTTGGGTCTTCTTCTCTCCTCTCTCTCCCCTTCTATCCCACTGATGTCTGCACTCTATCTACTACTCTCTTCTCTCTCAACATCCCTCTCCTTACTCCCTCTTCACCTCTCTCTGGGATCCTTCCAGGCATTGTGGGGGATTGGGTCCGACCCTTTCCAGACTTCCCTGGAGGGCCTCGACTTCAGCTGCCTCTCTCCTAGCTCGAGTAAACCTGACAACGTTACAGAATCACTAGGGGCGGGACTAGCCTCATCTCACTAATCAGCACTTGGATGCATGCAACCCAAGAGAGAGAGGAGGGACAAGAATGGACCGAGGCAGATGACCAATCTGAGGAGAGGACGACAGGTAAAAAGGATAGCATGAAGTCAAGGGTGAGGTTGGCAGGAGAGCAGGTGACGGACCATGAGACCAGCATGGGGAGGGAAGCAGTGACTGATGGAGATTGGTGGAGAGGGACTAAGGGAGTTGGAGGTTCTGCAATATGACTGAGCGTGAATGTGTGGCACTGTAGAGTATGCATGTGAAGTGCTTGATGTAGAGTGAAAGACTGAGTGTCTGAGAGTAGTAGGAGGGTAGTAGTAGAGTGGCAGGAGAAGAGTGGTGGAGTTGGAAGAGGAGTGGTGGAATGGAAAGAAGGGAGTGGTGGAGTGGGAGGAGTAGAGGAATATCAAAGGGTGGAGGCAAGACCTAGGAGGAGAGAAAGATCGGCGGGAAAGAAAAAGTAGCGGGTGGAGACTCGTAGAGTGTAGGAGACTTAGAGTAGGCAGGGAGAATCTGTGTGGGCCTGAGTGGATTAGATTGAATGAAATGGGCCAAGTGTAGGCTCGTCCTCACCTCTTAGAACACTAAACAAAGGCTAGGACAGGGACAGTTAGGAATTCCCAAAGGGAGTAATGAGAGCCATCACCTTAGGGAGTTCCCCAGTAGTCAAAGGCAGCCATAGATAATGGGGGCTACAGATCCATAGTACTATTTGGGGAGTTACAGACGTCTGGCCTAGGGAATACCAAGGTAGGTGAGAGAGAGGGATGGCCTCTCTCATTTGGACCTAGTCTGAGTATCTGAATAATCCTTCGACCATCTGTGATAAGTGGTGCTAGAAGTGGGATATGTGTGACCCTGAAACAGAGGTCAGTCCTAGCCACCAAGATGATGTTAAAAATAGTGTGAATAACCTAACCGCCCATACACCCACGTGAGTCATGGATCAAGCTGCCGGATGTGACCTAATTTCTGATGAGGAGGTGTTCATCTCAGCACAGAGAAGAGCAAGGGTCCGAACTGGCCAGAATACAGAGGAGCCGCAAGGAACGCATGGTTGGATTGCACCATCGGATTGCATTGGATTTACCGTGAAATATTCCCTAGATGTGGGATCCGACGTCATTGACGGAGACTAACGGGGAAAAGTTAATATAGTAATGTATAACTTCGGAACCACATTGTTTGTGAAATGCCATTCCATCCAATTGCTCAGTTAATTTACGAATAGATCCTCATCTCAGAAATCGAGAGTCACTGAAAGAAACAAGGGCAGATTTGGTTTCAGAGAGATGACTAGAACTCATGGAGGGAGCACCAGGCCGCCAGATGGTCACGGCCAGCCTCCCTCAAATTTGCCAAAGCACAGCGCCTACCCCTTCCCATCATCGAGGTGCCATTTTTCAGGATCACAATGAATATTGTGGTTGTTAGGCAGAAACCTGTGCAGTTCCCTTAGGGACCACTGCAAAAGATTTAAGTCTACAGGTGTTTGGCAGTAAACCCACTTGGCAGCAGTCTGTACCACACAGATTCAATTGGTAGCTGTGGGTGAGCAGTCAGACTTCCCTCAAGAAGAGTTAGGCAGTATACAGAGCATACAAAATAGGTACAGAAATACAGTAGCACAAGCGAACACTGACCAGAGCTTGGGTGTAAAAGTATATACTTATTTATTTAAAACACACTAGCACTAAATTGGTAAGATAAGTTCAAAACACAATCACTATTATCATATGTACATCCCTGATTACTTGTTGGATAAGTCTTAGTTAACACCACTTATTTCCAGACAGAGGTGAGCGCTTAACGTTCGATGGCACAAGTTAAATAAAAAGGGAGGGAAAAGCAGAATTATGGAAGCACACACACTAAATACTTTTTAAAGAACCACAGCAAGTTTAGGAAGGCACAGTCTACTGGTGAGCAAGGAAGTTCAGGCGCCAGGCCACTTTCAAGGGAGCCGGGCGGAAGATGCCCAAGATCAGACAGTTACACAGAGTCTTCGAAGTTAGTGGAGGTAGTTCGAAAAAGGTTTAGTTCAGTGCAGAGATGTTAGCTATGGTGTCCCAGGCTGACCCAGGTTCGAGAGACGAGGATTTAATACACCCCGTTCAAACAGTTGCAAGGGAAGCCAGACGGAACACGGTACCTTAAATGGAGAGGATCCTCCAGCGGGGGCAGTTGTTCCTGGCAGCGGGTGCAAGTCACAGCGTCGTCCAGAGGAAGAGAAGATCTCGTCGTGGAGGAAGGATAAAGGTCGTTGCACTGCCAGGGAAGAAACCAGCCGCGGAGTTCTCCAGTACAAAGGTACTACCCTTTCGGTTCACGGTAGTGGTGAAAACGTGGTATCCCGGTTGTCGGGGTGCTTGGCAAAGGCAATGCGGCCACGAGATGCTCCAGGAAGGCGAAAAGAAGGTAGACTGCTTATCCCCACCAGTCGAAGGAAGAAGACTCTCTGGGCTGGAGATCTCCTCTGTCGTTGGGAAAAGTGGCGAGACGGTTCAGCAGGGCTCCACAGGTGGTGTCGTCGTTGCAGGCCGGCTCAGCTTCTCTTTCCACGGATTCTTAGGTCCTGTGGCGACTTCTGAAGTTCCAGTCCCCAAAGCCCTGCTTTTATGCAGCACACCCCCATTCACTCAGCCTAGCTGTCAATCAAACATGCTAAGTGGTGAGCCGGCCGGCTCACCACTTGGGCCAATCACACAAGAGTGCGACTTGAGTTACCAAGGTAACACAGTCCAGGGTGCCTAAACCCCCTCCCGCACCCCCTGTGGTACCCAGACAGAGTGGCACCACTTTTGGAGGCTTCTGTGGAGAAGACCGCCAAAAAGTGGAACAAAGGGCTCGACTTGGGTTGGAGTCACAGAAGAGAACACAAATGCCATTTTAGAATAGAGTTCTAGCGAAAAATACCAACCGGCGAATTAATAAATAAATAAACCGGCGGTATGTTCGAGGCTATAAGAATTAAATAATTAAAGTTGGTAGCCTCGAACAATGGGAAAATCCCATAGAGAGATATTTGCGGTCGAATATAAAAAGTAGTATCCACTGCCACCAGCCAAAACTCGATCAGGGGGGGCGGAGACGTGCCCCCTCGAACAACAGACCCCGGGGCAATCGAATTGCCCCGACCAGTACGTCCACAATATGATGGTTTGTACTGGTTTCTGTTCATAATTTGGGACTAGCAAAGCCAATGGTGACTTTACATGCCCTGGGAGACAGTAGTCAGTCCCAGGGTATGGAGTCTATGTTGGGGGGTCGCTACGACACCCCTGGGTTATGGCACGGAGGGTGCTGTGTAACCGACATCAAAAAAAACACATGAGACCCTATGGAGTAAAAGACCCCATAGCCCATAAAAAGCATGGAAAGTTAAAGGAACACCTCAAATCATGTCTAAGAGTGGGAGCAAAAGAATCTCACTCTTAGCAGGAGATAAAAAAATAACCCCAAAAAATCCAGCAAAGCTGCTGGGGGACTCACTAGGTTTGGGAAATTAGCCTTACAGAGAATTCTCCCTAACAGTGGTTCCCCTCGAATCCTCAAGATCGGGGAAGAAATACATACTTATGATCCTAGATTAAGCTACATCATACCCAAAGGCATTTCCACTTCGGAATAATGCCAGTAAAGTCACCTTGAATGTCCCAGTACTCTACTTCACCCAAGTTGGGATCTCCACAGAAATCCTCATGACATGGGGAGTAGCGTTATGTGTTAACTATTGTCAGATATGAAGAGTTTGATGAAGATTAAAACCCTCTGAATGTCCATCTTTCATTCCCATACGGGCGGACTAGTAAAACGTTTCAATCAGACCCTGAAATAAATACTGCTTAGCTAGTTGCAGAGGATGGATAGAATTGGGACCATTTACTCCTCTGGTGGTTTCTTTACCATCTGTAAAACCCTGAATTCCTCCACCAGGTTCTCGCCTTTCAACTTAGTTTATGGTTACAACCCTTAGATGTACTGAATGTAATGCATGAGGAGGGGGAAGAGTAAACAACAGACTAGTGACCACCCCATGATCCAAAACACCAGCCAGTGGGTGGAGAAAGTAAGGGAGTTGGTGCACTCCAACCTGCAGGAAGCCAAGGCACGTCAGGCGAAGACCTACAATAAAGGTGCCAAACTCCTTACCTTCTGGCCTGGGGACACTGTAATGGTTTAACTAACAACAATGCAGAATAAATTACTCTCTCCTTGGCATTAGGTTATGTTGTATCTCACTTAAAGGGTGCAGCAGGCGAAACCTTCTCAACTGTATCGTGAAAATATACTAAAAGAATAAAAGTAGAACATAAGCCCAAAGCTACTATTGCTCTTTGCCAATAGCACCTGAGAAACCTCTCTTCCACTATAGGTACATGGGGTACAGGTACCGACAGGCCTTACCATTTCCTGCCGCCTACAGTTGACACAGTTACTCTGCCGATATGCTGATGTATTCATGAAAAGGCCCGGATGAGTAGAGGGAGCAGTCCACACAATCGAAACTCCAACAAGCAAAGTCATGCATTTGAAACCCTATTGGCTACATGAAGGTAGGAAAATCCATGTTGGGGAAGAGTTAAAAAGAAAGCTGGATTTTGGGGTCATCACAAAATCCCAGAGCGAATGGGCATATCGTACTCATCCCGAAACCAGTTCAGTCGTAGAGATTCTGTAAAGATTTTAGGAAGTTAAATGAAATATCAACATATGACTGACACTCAATGCCCCTAATTGACGAGCTTGTGAAAACCTTGGTCTCAGTTAAATACATTTCCACCTTAGACTTGACTAAGAGGTATTGGCAAATCCCAGAAGTGGAGGCAGACATACGCAAAACAGCCTTTTCGACCACAGAGGGACTCTTCCAGTTAGTGCTTCCCCTCGGCTTAAATGGCACCAGAGCAAAGTCTTTTCATATATATATATATTTCTGAGGCTTGTGGAATCTGCTTGGATCACATGCTGTGCATAGGCCGACATCTAGTGGAAATTGCAGAGTATTACCGTTTGTTTTTCGAAACTCGAAAATGGGTGTCGACACAGGGCGTGCCAGTAATACTATCCGTAGTGTGAAGTCCACTGTACCCATGATCCCTCACGCGTGTAGGACCCTCAAATTGTTTTTTTCCGCCATACTGGTCGGAAGCATTCAGTGGAGTTCCCTGGCATTAGCCATACTTTGAAAAATATTGTTATATTTCCCCCTTTTTTCTCCACCCTAACGTCGAGCCACTGGAATTTGACACTCAACGCCGAACCAGAGAAGAAGGCGACCGTCGAGAGCTTCATGACGGAGTGGGCCTAGGAAGGCCTCTGGCCTCGGCCTCGGAAGGCCTCTGGCCTCGGCCCTCCAAGTAGGCAGAGTGGGGGGTGGACATACTCTACATTCTTATATATTTTCTTATATATATTCCTACACTTACCAGCCCGCTGCCTCAAGGTGCGTATGGAGGGCACCCCTTTCCAATTTTGCCCAAAGTGCAACCGCAAGTATCCTTGGGTTGACAGACATGCCACGTGCAATCTCTGCTTGGCAAGGGATCACCCCGAGGCAAATTGCAGAGTGTGTAGTAGGTTCAAACCTAAAACACTAAAAGACCGTTCCACCAAGCGTTGGGCCCACCACGCCAGGCGTCAAGAGGCCATGGCCGCGGAGGGTGCCTTCAGCGACGCCGTACTTTCGGACGGCGAGGGCAACACGGCATCGAAAGACAGCCAGGCGCAGGTCCCCGACCTCGGAAAATCGTCCGGCAGGGCGGCTATGGGGAAGACCCCCGGCGACGTAAGCGCAACCCACAGCACTTCCAAACACACAAAGTCCCACCGAGACTCGACGCGCACGTCGAGCTCTCGGAAAGAGGCACATAGGGAACGGTCCGAATCAGCGTCCTCTGGGCGTTCGCGATCTAGATCACTGCATGACGCCAGGCAATCATCCACTATTGCCAAAAGTGCCTCGCTCCCCAAGGTAACCGAGGTTCGATCGTCGGAAGACTAAACCGACCTCTATCCCCAGACCGCACTCCAGGAGTCGGCATCAGTACAAGTAACGCCCATTCCCGAATCCCAACCTACACGGTCGAAGGATAGTACCACCACTACCGAAGCTTGGCGCCAGGCGTCGAAAAGCTCCCAAGGCCCAAAGAAGCAGGGCAAACACTCTTCCAGCCACGGGTAGGGGGGAAAACAACAGAGGAAGCAGTCTCAGCCTACTTCCACACCGCAGAAACATTCCACTCCACTCAAACAGACAGACAGGTCTCACACCTCTATTATAGATGAGTCAGGGAAACTCCCCCCAGGCAGAGTCATTCCCAGTTCAAGAGAGTGGTCCAGTGAAGACATAGATAGGGTCATGTCAATGTCATCATTGGCAGATTTCTATTCTAAAAATCCTGAATATTTTCTCACTTATAACCCTGACGGGTCAGCACCCTCAGGCTTCAAGGATCTTATCCCCCCAAGTAAAAAGTCCCGGTTCGAAACAACAGATCCCTTCCACATTCACCCTTATTCTCAGGAACAAGAAGATCCTTCCCTTTGTGAGGATACAGATTTGGTCATGTTGGAAGAACAGACTGGGACAGGCTACTATGGGGACGATGAGGAACAAGAGGAGGAAGAGGACGACCCAGAAATATACAGGGTAGATTCCCCGGTAGATAAAGAACCACCGGTTACCGACTCCCCTGTCGACAACCAGCCCCTCCTAAATGAGGTCCTATCTAGAGCAGCAAACCACTTCCACATTGACACCCAGGGTGCTCAAGAGGAAAGAGATTTTGCCGAAGAGTTGGTGGGAGAAAGAAGACCTGTTGCGCAGGCCATCCCTATCCTTACGTCCATCCAAAGAAGAATAGACCCTTCACTGGTAAACCCCAATCTCACCAGGGCAGTCAATCCCAGGATTGAGAATCTATTCAGGGCAGCCCAATCAGACCCACTGTATATAAGAGGGCATCTGAAACCAGACTCCCTAGTCGTTACAAACACCCGCAAGAGGGCAGGAACACCCTTGTCATCATCAGAAGCTCCTCCCGACAAGGAGAGCAAGAAAATCTATGGGTTCGGCAGAAAGGTTGCCTCCACTTCCGCCTACCAAGCAAGAATCGCCAACTCCACCACCCTACTGGCGAGTTATAAATGCCACCAGTGGGAGGAAGTCGCTGCAATCATAGATTCCGCCCCAGAGCCCCTAAAGAGCCAATTGGCACGAGTCTCAGCGGAAGGAAAAGCCGTATCCGGTTGCATTTTAAAGGCAACCTTTGATGCCGCTGATAATGCCGGTAGATTGATAGCAGAGGGTACTGTTATCAGGAGACACGCTTGGTTACGGCAGTCTGGATTCAAGGCCGAAACACAAGCATCATTGTTAGACAAACCGGTGGAGCCAGATCTATTGTACGGTAAGGCGGTCGAGGACGCGCTGAAAAATGCCTAGGACAAGTATGAAACACTCAAGTCCCTAGGTCAACTAACCACCACACCCCCTAATCAAAGGGGTAATGGCAATTTTCGCCACACACGAGGACAAAATTCCCAAGGAGGGTCTACTATTCCCAGGGCCAGGGTACCCAGTGGAACAATAACCAACAGTCTACCCAAGGTTATAGTAGAGGGAATAAGAGAGGACGGGGTAAAGGTAGAGGCGGCACGCCTCCACCAAAACAGTGACGCTCCGTTCAGGGTCCCTTCTCGCGCATCCCCAGTAGGAGGACGCATTTCCAACTTCACCCAAGCTTGGGAAGGGATCACATCAGACAGATGGGTGCTGTCCACAGTGTCCACAGGATACTGCATAGAACTCTTAGAGCGTCCCCGAAACCACCCTCCACGACAAAACACATTCTCTAGACCATCAAAGAATCCTCCTCGAGGAGATCGTCAATCTGCTAGCAAAGGATGCGATCGAACTCGTCCCGGGACACCAGGTAAACAAGGGTATTTATTCAACTTACTTCCTTGTACCAAAGAAAGATTTAACAATGCGCCCAGTACTAGACTTACGGCCTGCAAACAAATATGTCAAGCCCCAAAAGTTTCGCATGACTACTCTCTAAGAGGTAATCCCCCTCCTAAAAAAGGGGGACTACATGGCAACATTGGACATGAAAGTTGCCTATTTTCATATTTCCATGTTCCCAGCGCACAGAAAGTACTTGCGCTTCAAGGTGGACAGTCGGCACTACCAGTTCAAGGTACTGCCCTTCGGAATAGCCTCGGCTCCAGGGGTATTCACAGAGGTACTGGCAGTGGCGGCAGCACACCTACGCAGGGAGGCAATCCCGGTCTACCCTTACCTGGACCACTGGCTCATCACGGGGGAAACCCCAGCGATTTGCAGAACGAACATTCAAAGAACAATCGACCTCTTCTTCGAATTGAGTTTCTCAATAAACGAGAAAAAGTCAAGTCTGGTGCCAAGCACCTCCAAACAGTTCCTAGGAGCTATCCTGGACACACAAGAGGGGTTGACCTTTCCATCAGAGGAGAGAATTCGGAATATACTACTGCAAATTCCTCAATATCAGGGCGGTCGTCAGATAACAGAAAGCAAAGCAATGCGTTTGCTAGGCATGATGGCGTCATGTATTTACCTGGTTCCCCACGTGCGCCTGCGCATGCGTCCCATGCAGGAATGGTTGGCGAAACAGTGGTCTCAGGCAAGTGGTCAGTGGGACGATCTAGTGGTCATTTCGCCAACACTGGTACAAAGCCTTCACTGGTGGACAAGAGAAAATCTGTCCAAGGGGAAACCCTTTTACGATCCCAAGATACAGGCAGTAGTCACAACCGATGTATGCCTGACGGGGAGCTCACCTCCTCCACCACACAGCTCAGGGTCTCTGGTCTCACTCAGTGGCCAAGAATCACATCAACCTGCTAGAGCTTCTGGCAGTATTTAGAGCGCTTCAAGCGTTCAAACCCTACCTGCTGAATCTGTCAGTGCAGATCCGGACGGACAGCACTACAGCCATGTTTTACATAAACTAGCAGGGAGGGACTCGTTCGCCAAATCTGTCCAAACTTGCCCAGAAAATTTGGACATGGGCACTCAAACGGAACATCTTCCTGTCATTGCAACATGTTCCAGGGGATCTCAATTCTCTAGCAGATGCACTAAGCAGAGATCCCCTCCCAGAGGAGCACGAATGGTGTCTACACAGAGAAATCGTAGAAGATCTCTTCTCTCAGTGGGGTTCCCCCACCATAGACCTATTCGCCACAAGCGAAAACAGACAATGCCCAAGATTTGCGTCCAGATTCCCACAACCAGGATCCCAGGGGCACGCCCTGTGGATGAACTGGTCAGGAATGTTTGCAAACACTTTTCCACCAACTCCTCTCATCAGGGAGGTGGTGAACAAGATGAACAGGGAATCGATGACGCTCGTCCTAGTTGCTCCCATGTGGGCGAGACAACCGTGGTTCCCACACTTACGCAGACTAGCGACGTGCGACCCCATCAGACTCCCGGGCTGGTACAACCTACTGTCCCAGCATCAACGTCAAACAGTACATCCTCTACCCAGCCCAATGAACCTAGCAGCATGGCTCCTGAGGTCATAGAGTTTGGACATCTAAATTTACCTCAAAGATGTATGGACAACCTAAAAGAATCTAGGAAGCCTAACACGAGGCACTGCTACTTTGACAAGTGGAAGAGATTCGTTATCTGGTGCCAGAATAGACAAATCAACCCAGTTGATTGCACTCCTTCAACTATTGTTACATACATGCTCCACCTGCTGGATGCAGGACTGGTTTTTAACCCACTGAAGGTGCATCTGGCAGCTCTGTCAGCATACACCACCTCCCATAACAAGGTGTCGTGGTGGAAAGTTCCAGTGGTTAAAGCCTTCATGGAAGGAGTAAAGAGACTTCACCCTCCTATTTCAAACCCACCACCAGGGTGGGTACTTAATGTGGTGCTAGCTATACTCATGGGCCCCCCATTCGAACCCATGCATAAAAGCAGACTTAAACACCAAACTTATAAGACAGCCTTCTTAGTAGCTATCACATCCATAAGAAGGGATAGTGAGATTCAGGCTCTGTCAGTGCAGGATCCTTTCTTTACAGTTCACAAGGATAAACTGGTTTTGCGTACACACCCTAGGTTCTCACCTAAGTTTATTTCCAAATTCCACGTGAACCAGTCCATCGATCTTCCGGCTTTCTTCCAAAACATACAAAGCTCGGCTGAGGTGAAACTACACACCCTAGATGTGCGTAGGGCGGTCCTCTACTATGTAAACAAGACCAGACCGCTAAGGAAAACAGACCAACTGTTTGTCTGCGTAGCTACAGGCAGAGAGGGGGATCGCGTCTCTAAAGGTGCCATCTCTAAGTGGATTATTAACTGTATCCAGCTGTGTTACTCCCTTTCTGAAAAAACTCTGCCTTTCACGCCAAGAGCCCACTCTACAAGAGGCATTGCAGCCACTCTGGCTTTGATTGCAAATGTACCCCTTGACACCATTTGCAAAGCAGCTACTTGGAGCTCTATTCACACTTTTACTCAGCACTACTGCATTGACACACATTCCAAGACAGATACACAAGTGGGACAAGCGGTTCTAAGACATTTATTTGCTCATGACCCTTCTCACATCCCACCTCCTTCTTCAGGTACTGCTCGCTAATCTATGCACAGCATGTGATCTAAGCAGATTCCACAAGCCTTAGAAGGGATACATTACTCACCTTAATCATATTTCTGATGCTTGTATCTTACCTTTCTTTCTATCTGCTTGGATTATCTGTACTCGCGCTACTCCTCGTGCTACCTCATGTCAGAAAAAATACAATCTGAGGGTCCTACACGCGTGAGGGGTCATGGGTACAGTGGACGTCACACTAGGGATAGTATTACTGGGACGCCCTGTGTCAATGTCCATTTTTGTGTTTCGAAAAACAAACTGTAATACTCCGCAACTTCCACTAGATGTCGGCCTATGCACAGCATGTGAATCTAAGCAGATACAAGCATCAGAAATACGATTACGGTGAGTAATGTATCATATATATATATATATATATTTCTGATGCTTGTTAATCTGCTTAGAATCACATGCTGTGCATAGGTCCGACATCCAGTGGTCACTGCGGAGTATTGCATTTTGTTTTTCGTAGTCGAAAAGGGACGTCGACAGGGCGTGTCTGAAATACTATCCCTATAGTGACGTGTGTTGTACCCACAATCCCTCACGCGTCGAGGTCCCTCAGATTGTTTTTTTCCGCCCAGCTACTGGTCGCCTTTACGCGGAGCTCCTCGAGAGACATTGCAGATTCCATCTCCTCGACCTTTGGTCGTTTTTTCCTGTTTAAAGATTTAATATATCGATCCCTCCCTCGACGCAGTTGTGAAGCTGTCTCCGCCGAGCAAGATCTTCGACGGAGGGGACGAGCGGAGGAGATCCTTCGGCGTTGCCGAACACGTGGCCTGGCCTCGCAGGCCAAATACAGTAGGGAGAGTGGGGTCGTGGGACATCTCTGATTCTTTTTCTGAGAATGCCTTTCCTTTTCCCCTTCCTTTCCCTTGGGGTAGTTATCACGGTTTATTGCCTCGGCTATGGAGAGGACACCGTTTAGGTTTTGCCCACTTTGTAAGGGCAAGTTTACTTGGCAGGACAAGCATTCACGGTGTAACCGCTGCTTGCCCCTCGATCACAAAGAGGAGGGTTGCTCGGCTTGTCGGCTTCTAAAGCCAAAGACTCTAAAAGACCGTAGGGTCAAGAGGTGGGCGGCCTACGCTATGGCGAAGGCCGGGTCTTCACCCGCCGCTGCTACCACCGACTGTGACGAGGAACGTGATAACACGACCTCCGCTACGGAAGTCGTACACCCCTCTAAAGAGCGCTCGCGCTCTTCGTCATCTGTCCCCGGCCCCGACGGGCTCGGCTCACGCCCTGCTTATGGGGATGAACACCCCGGCAACACTGACGCACACGATACAACACATAAACACACAACCCATAGCTCTTCTTCGTCAAAGACGAAGAAAGCATCAGCGCCCAAGGAGACGCAGGTTACACCGGCGGCCTCCTCGGACCGTTCGGGTTCGAAGCCCCTCTCGCAACCGCAGCCGCGACTGGGCTTTCGGCAAATAAGGGCGCCGCCCCCAAACCATCGGCCGGCGCGCACCAGCAGAGAGCGCACGCCGCCGTAGAACGTTCGACACCCGTAACGTCGAAACCACAGCCCTCCGCTGACAAACGAGTCACAGAGAGCTTGGCGAGGATCGTTGTAGCCGACGCCCAGAAGCGTACGCCGAAAGACACGTCGAGCGCTACGCAAAGGTCGAAAGACACGCCGAAAAAGCCTGAAGAAAAACAGGGACTACCCCCTTCAGTCGGGGGGACCCCCAGCACACCGGAAGGCTTTTCGGAAGGCGACGGGACACTTTCCTCGACGTTGTGGGAGAGGTCGAGCCGTTTTCAGCAAGATAACACTAATTTTCCCCCGCTAGATCGCTCAGGGGTACCCCATGAAACCATGGAAAGGCTCCATCTCTGCATGGAGAGAATGGAGAGGTTTATGAACACCCAGAACCCTCCCACTCCCAAGAGAACAAGAGAAGGGCCTCAGGAGGACCCCAGGGCCAAATACCCGAGGCAGGACACTGCCTTAGACTTCCATAATGTGTATGACCTCACTGGTGAGGAACAATACTTAGAAGAGGAGGATGATTTTGTGGACAATGAAGAAGGACAGAACCAAGAGGAAGGTCTGGAAGACAGCCCAGACATGGTAGGAGAAGGCTTCGGAGAAAATCCAGAAGAAGGACCATCTCATCCCTGGCAATCCCCATCAGTATATTCGGACACTGATGTCCTGAACCTAAATCCTCCTGACAATTCACCTGTTAGAAACACGTCTCCCATTGACGATCAGCCCACGTTCAATGCCCCGTTGCGCAGAGCAGCAGCACATTTCGAACTGGACACTGGGGAGATCTCTCTGGAAATAGACTTTGTGGAAAGAGTAATTAAGGAGAAACCCCCAGTCAGCCAGACCATTCCCCTCCTCGCTACAGTGAAGAGAAGAATCATCCCTTCGCTATCCACACCCGCACTAATCAGAGGAGTTAATCCAAGGATTGAAAAACTTTTCACTCCTTCACCCTCAGACCCGCTGTACATCAGGGGACATTCCATTCCGGATTCCCTTGTAGTAACTAATACAAGGAAGAGGGCAGGGGTGCCGCTGTCCACCAGTGAGGCACCACCTGACGAGGAGGGCAAGAGGTTATATGCCCTTGCTAAAAGAGTCACATTCTTTGCTAGCTAGCTACGCGGTCGCGCAGTGGGCCAAACTGCGCAAGGACGCCGAAGAAGCGCCGGAACCACTACGTACACGCCAGCTATCAACTATTGGCAAAGGAACCCAGGTCAACCAGAGTATTGTAAAGAATTCTCTGGATGCTGCTGAGACAGCGGGACGTTCCCTGGTTCAGGGAATACTCCTAAAATGCCATGTATGGCTGCGCAACTCAGGGTTCAAACCGGAGACACAGGCGTCTATAATAAATAAACCTGTTGAAGACTCAAACCTCTTCGGGAAAGCGGTGGATGAGGCTCTGGAAATGGCTAAAAAAGAGTTCGATACTATCAAAACTCTTGACCAGATCTCTAAGCCCACTACCAGAAGCGGCTATGGCAACAAACGCTTTTTTCGTGGCCAACGCCAACAGCAGAATCAGCAGCAACAGTACCCTGCCACCAGTTACCAGACCAATAGTGGGCAGTACAGCCAAAGAGGCCAGCGCAGGGGCAAAGGGAGAGGTCGGGGGTCCACCCCCAGAGGCTCCCAAGCCCCCAACAACACCAAGTGACGCGAAGATTCGCGTCCCCTCCCATGCAACACCGGTCGGGGGCCGAATAACATCCTTTCTTCCAGCATGGGAGGGAATAACGTCAGACCGCTGGGCACTTTCCACCGTAGCCCACGGATACTGCATCGAATTCAACAGTTCCCCAACATACAGAATCCCGAGGGGACGACGCATGACACCGGAACACCTTGCCATTCTTCTCCAAGAAGTACAACAACTGCTGGAAAAAGGAGCCATAGAGGTCGTGCCTCTATCTCAGGTAACGGAAGGTATTTATTCAGTGTACTTCCTTGTACCCAAAAAGGATCTAACCATGCGCCCTGTATTAGATCTGCGCCCAGCGAACAAGTTTATCAAACCCCAGAAGTTTCGTATGGTGACCTTACAGGAAGTGATCCCACTGCTATCACAGGGAGATTACATGGCAACATTGGACATGAAGGATGCATACTTTCATATTTTAATGTTGCCAGCGCACAGAAGATACCTCAGGTTTATGATAGAGGGCAAACACTACCAGTTCAGAGTGCTACCCTTCGGCATAGCATCAGCACCAAGGGTATTCACGAAGGTACTGTCAGTGGCAGTGGCCCACCTGCGCAGGTTGTCCATCCCAGTTTACCCTTACCTCGACGACTGGCTCATAACAGGGGATTCTTACGAAACATGCTTCTCCAATACCCAAAAGACTGTAGACCTTTTGTTCCAGTTGGGCTTCTCCATCAACGAAAAGAAGTCCAGCCTAGACCCCAGCCAAATCAAACAATTCCTAGGGGCTCTAATTCAAACAAAGGACGGCCTCGTCTTCCCCTCCAACGAGAGGGTCCAAAACATGCTGTTTCAGATCCCTCAATATGTGACCGGTCGAGAGGTGACGGTACGCAAAGCAATGCGCTTGCTAGGCATGATGGCGTCGTGTATTTATTTGGTACCTCACGCGCGCCTGCGCATGTGCCCTATGCAAGAGTGGCTCAACAGCCAGTGGTGTCAGGTCAGCGGATTATGGGACGATCCAGTGGTGGTCTCGCAGGCCTTGGTTCTCTCGCTACGATGGTGGACAAAGGAAAACCTGGAAAAAGGGAAACCCTTTGCCACACCCGCGGCGGAAGCCACTCTAACCACAGACGCATCCCTAACAGGATGGGGGGGCTCACCTATCCCATCAGACTGCTCACGGAGTGTGGACTCCGAACGTAGCATCCAAACACATAAATCTACTGGAGCTACAAGCTGTGTTCAAGGCGCTAAAAGCCTACCAGGAACACCTACAAGGCAAAACTGTGTTGGTCCTTACAGACAGCACCACAGCCATGTACTACATCAACAAGCAGGGGGGCACCCACTCTACAGGACTGTCCAAACTGGCCCAAAATATATGGAAGTGGGCTCTCAAACAAAACATGTTCCTACTGTCAGAACATGTACCAGGGGAACTCAATCTGCTGGCAGACAAACTCAGCAGAGATTTCCCCCTGCCCGAAGAGTACGAATGGCGACTGCACGAAGACATCGTCTTCGACGTCTTCACACAATGGGGATTCCCAGAAATAGACCTATTCGCAACCCTGGAGAACTCACAATGCCTAAGTTACGCCTCCAGGTACCCCCAGAACCAATCCAAGGGGAATGGTCTGTCGATGCAATGGTCAGAGAAATTTGTTTACGCTTTTCCCCCGACTCCCCTTCTCAACAAGATGCACCAGGAACAAGTAACCATGATACTGGTGGCCCCAATGTGGGCCCGACAGCCATGGTTCGCTCACTTGATGGAGATGTCTCTATCTCCCCCAGTGAAACTCCCCTGCCCGTACAACATGCTGTCACAAGACAAGGGCAGGACTCTGCATCCATGCCCCCAGAACATGAACTTAGCAGCTTGGCTCCTGAGATCATAGAATTCGGACATCTACTGCTCCCGCAGAGATGTATGGACATTCTCAGGGAAGCCAGAAAACCTAACACTCGCCACTGCTACTCTAGCAAGTGGAGGAGATTTGTCATCTGGTGCAGAGGGGAAGGCATCAACCCAATTGACTGCTCTCCCACACATATTGTTCTATACCTGACCCACTTGTTGGATTCAGGTCTAGTGTTCAATTCCATTAAAGTCCACCTAGCGGCACTTTCTGCATACACCACTTCCCAACTCAAGGTGTTGTGGTGGAAGATCCCTGTTATAAAGGCCTTCATGGAGGGAATAAAGAGAATACACCCCCCGATAGTTGACCCAGCTCCCGGATGGGACCTTAACGTGGTACTTACCAGACTCATGGGCTCACCTTTCGAACCCATGCACAAAGCATCTCTTAAAGACCTCACTCTTAAGACTGCTTTTTTAATAGCTATCACCTCCATCAGGAGGGTAAGTGAACTACAGGCTCTTTCTGTTCTAGACCCCTTCGTTACAGTTCACAGAGATAAGGTGGTTCTACGCACGCACCCAAGGTTTGCTCCGAAGTTCATATCGAAATTCCACGTAAACCAGTCTATGGAACTGCCAACGTTCTTTCAAAATCCTTCCAACTTGGGAGAAAAAACTCTGCACACACTAGATATGCGCAGAGCGGTCATGTTCTACATGGAAAGAACCAGACCACTGAGGAAGACTAATCAGTTCTTCGTCTCGGTGGCAGCAGGAAGAGAAGGGGATGCAGTTTCAAAGTCCACTATTTCTAGATGGATTGTTCAATGCATCACTCTCTGCTATACTCTTGCTAAGAGAGAACTGCCCTTTAAGCCTAGAGCACACTCTACTCGAGGCACGGGGGCGTCCATAGCATTCATTGCAAATGTTCCCCTTGAGTCCATCTCTAAAGCGGCTACCTGGAGTTCTGTGCACACCTTTACAAAACACTACTGTCTAGATGCACACTCGAGATCTGACTCCCAGGTGGGTCAGGCAGTACTAAGACATCTTTTCTCTACTTTTCCTTCTCATAACCCACCGCCAACTCCGGGGACTGCTTGCTAGTCTATGCACAGCATGTGATTCTAAGCAGATTAACAAGCATAAGAAGACAATGCATTACTTACCGTAAAAGCATTTCTGATGATTGTATCTGCTTAGATTCACATGCGCCCACCCTTCCTCCCCGCTCGGATGGAAGTAACATAGACTTCCTTTTATCTCTCTCTTTTCTGTACTCACTCACGTCTAGAAGGCTCCCTCAGGGCAGAAAAATACAAACAGAGGGACCTCGACGCGTGAGGGATTGTGGGTACAACACACGTCACTATAGGGATAGTATTTCAGACACGCCCTGTCGACGTCCCTTTTCGACTACGAAAAACAAAATGCAATACTCCGCAGTGACCACTGGATGTCGGACCTATGCACAGCATGTGAATCTAAGCAGATACAATCATCAGAAATGCTTTTACGGTAAGTAATGCATTGTCATATATATATATATATATATATATGTATGGGCGGCCTATAACTTTGCTCCCCCTGGACGAATCCTCACCAAACTTGGCAAAAAAAAGTGTATGTGCCACTCTGAATTTTTTGCAATGTTTGGAGATCTTTGGTCTAGGGGGACAAAAGTTATAGGGGGGTCCCAAAACGTCTTGTTTTCTCATAGACTGAATGGGGGAAAAACTTCGCGCACGGCTACAGTTCAAACCGCTGGACGGATTTTCACGAAATCTGCAGCAGGTACAGGGGCTTGGTCCATAAAGCGTGCTTTTGTAAATTTGGTGACCTTCTGTGCAGTACTTTTCTTTAAAATTATCAAAAAGTAGGTCTGAAAAAATTAGTGATATCTATGTCCGCTTTGCGGTCACACTTCCCTGTTCGGTCCACGGACAAGATACCGATTGGCTAAGGGGCTGGCGTCATGACCGCCGACACGCAACGTCTCCGCCCATTGGCTGCTGCGAGACGTGTTCTGCGTCAGATTGTTTGGATGCGCCCGACATCTTGGATCCGCCGAAAGCGGAGCAACAACCAGCGTACATATGCTCTATTTATAAAACTCTTTTGCTGTGTCACAGACCATTGGGAAAGGTTCAGACATTAAGACATGGGTGATCAATGCATTTGTTCTGGGGGTCGGTCTTCATGATGTACTTTCCATGGACAGCTTGTACGCACAGAAAATGAGGGGTGTAATAACGATAGCACTTCAGTCCATGCAGTGGACAGTATACTTCTAACTGTTGAAAGCACACGCGTAGTGGTAGCCAACATTGAAATTGACAACATGCCGTGATTGCATTACTTTTCCCGATGGCTATTATTATATTCATTAGTACGCTGCCATGGGTGTCACATGCTACAGTGGTTGTGGCCAGGGCCTAGAGGCTTGGATGCATGGCTGTCGGCCGAAGGCCTTGCTTCCAAGACTGTAGGCCCTGGCCACAACCACCGCAGCATGTCACACCCATGGATACACCCGTAGTATTGCGTTTCGATTGGCAAGTTGTGGGGAGTGCGTGCAGTCTTGGGTGCATGGCCAAAGGCCATGCACCCAAGAACAAAGTTATAAGTACTAGACATGGAAGCCACTCCACACCCATCCCATGTAAGATCTATGGACATACAGCTAGGAGTGAAACCTCTGGCCAGAACCACTGAAGGATACCACACATATAGAAAAAAACCCACTACCACACATCACCGAGGTGGTTGTGGAGAGACCCTGCACTCTTGGGTGCATGGCCAAAGGCCATGCACCCAATAACACAGTTATAATCTCTTCATGATGTATTTCCTATGCCCACCTTGTACGCACAGAAAATGAGGGGGCCAATAAGGGCAGTATTTCAGTCCGTCCAGTGCACAGGGAACTTGTAACTGTTGTAAGGACACACGTAGTGGCAGCGAACATTAGAATTGACAACATGCCGTGATTACATTACTATTTCCTATGGCTATTATTATATTCATTAGTACGCTGCTATGGGTGTCACATGCTACAGTGGTTGTGGCCAGGGCCTAGAGTCTTGGATGCATGGCCGTCGGCCGAAGGCCGTACTTCCAAGACTGTAGGCCCTGGCCACAACCACTGCAGCATGTCACACCAATGGATACACCCATAGTATTGCGTTTCGATTGGCAAGTTGTGGGGAGTGCGTGCAGTCTTGGGTGCATGACCAAAGGCCTTACTTCCAAAACTCTAGGGCCTGGCCACCAACACTTCAGCATGTCATACCCATGGATACCCCCTTACTAATTGCGTATCGATTGCCTGGTTGTGCGGAGTGTGTGTACTCTTGGGTGCAAGGCTGAAGGCCATGCCCCCAACAACAAAGCTATAACCTCTTCACTTACAAGCCCACATGGGTTTCATGTAGTGCGGTGGTTGTGGACAAGATGTGTACTTTTGGGTGCATGGTTGCAGGCTGTATACCATACACCCAATCATTCACCCAACAGGTAACTTGTAAGCACTGGAGTTATAAGAGACTGCACAACCATATATTGAAATGTATGGCCATACACCTAAAATGTTAGGCCCAGCGCACAAACAGTGCAGCATTTCAGAGCTACAAAACACCCCTAGTATTGAACATCAGTCAGGTGGCTGTGGGGAGAGTCTGCCGTCATGAGTGCATGGCCACAGGCCATGCACCCAACAGCACAGTTATATGTAGTGTACTAACAAGGCACAATGAGTACAATATGGTGTGGTAGTGCATCACTCTGGCGGCTGTGGGGAGGGGCTGCAATCATGGGTGCATGGCCAAAGGCCATGTCCTCAAAAGTACATTTGTTCGTAGTGTACTTATATGCCACGATGGATGTCATATGGTGTGGTAGTAGTGGCCAGGATGCAGAGTATTTGAACAAATTAATAAGCACTGCAATTGTAAGTAACTATGCATTTTAAATACTGTATACCCATACATTCAAAATGCTATGGCCTCAAACTCACCTCTGTAGCCTGTGGCTACAAACTACTGCACCATATCACAGCTATTGGTACACTTGTAATATGCAACATCATTAAGATGGTTGTGAGGAGGGCATAGCATTTTGGGAGCATGGCCAAAGGCCATGCTCCCAAAACCAAGTTTGTACATAATAAAATGACAAGGCACAATGGTTCCGATATGCTGTGGTGTTTCTGGCCAGGACCCAGACTCTTGACTGCTTGCCCAGAGGCCATGCACCCAAGACGGAAGTCATAAGCAGTGGAGTTACAAGTGAACATGGGTGTGGTGTAATGCGCTAGTTGTGTGGATGCCCTAGTGTCTTGCCTGCATGGCTGCAGACGGTGGTTCGAAAAGTACATTTATAAGTAGGTAATTTACAAGGACCATGGTTTTGATATGCAGCGTTGGTTGTGGCTAGGAACTATACTCCTTGTACCTTGGTCATAAGGCGTAGGTGGTAGGTTACACACCGAAGATGCAAGGGCCAGCCTACAGGCACTGCAGCATATTAGTACCATAGATTAGACGTGTAGAAAATGACTGCCAATATACTTACTCCTTACTTTGTTCAGAATTCACATACAATTTTTAAATGCTTATCATAATTGGCGGAAGTATCCCTTTTTCCATTTCTTTGATAAAAGAAAAAGGTATGTTAGTCTTTGCAATTTTTGAAAATTTACTACATTGCTTAATAGACAGTTTACCTTTTTTACCCTCATATTTAGTTTACAAACCAGTGTACTGTGCATTGCGCTCAGTTTCTGTGTTTGCTTTTCTAATCCTTGGGTCTGGGGAAAAAAATCCTTGTTGGATTAAAAAAAACCTTCATTTACTATGGTACTAACTACTTCCTTGTTTCCTTTGAGTGTTTCCTTCATCTTTCTGATTAATGTTATGTTTGTTGCCTTCCTGCCAATTTTTAACAACAGTTAGATACCTGTAGGCGTATTCTACCTGTGCATTTGTTTCCAACGATCTGTGATATTCATTTATTTGTGTCATTCTAACATCCTCTTGGGTTGTTAGATACCTGTTGGCGTATTCTGTTTGTAGTCTTTCACATCATTTTTTTTAAATCTTGAATTACACATTATTTCGTAAATTTTGGCTTTAAGAACATTAAATACGCATTTGTAAGATTAGCTGGCAATCTCTACTTTAGAGTAATGGTGCTATCATTACATTCGAACCATCCACAATTCTTTTTAATGTATGCAGTGTAGTGACCTGCATTGGTTGTAGCTCCTGCATGGTAGATTATACCTACTGTTGTAAAGGTTTTCTTTCGAAGTGACACTTGACCGTGTGTGAATCCAGTCAGTTTGCAGTTGTTTTTGGTGCCATCTGCATTAAAACGTAGAAGCATAAGTATTATGTAGGAACTATGTGATTGTATCAGTAAGGTGGAGCGATTGTCTGAATTGCAAATACTACATAATCTGCCATGGTTTGCATTTTGTACAAGTTGCTGAAATGGAATGCTCTCACAATTTGGTATGGAAACATACACAAATCGCTCATTTGGGATTTCTTCCTGTATCACTTTGCTACAGAGAGTGCATGTATGTTTCCACATGTACGGAATTTGGAAGATTTCATTTACATGTATGCTTTTGTTTTCCAATACTGATAATATGTACATTAGATATTCTTGTGGATCTTCTTGTGAGTTCATACTGAATCTCACCATTCCAGTTCAGTCGTACAATTGTTGCCTTATTCCATGAACACTGTATGTGCTGTCAGGATTGCTTGTTGCATTTCTATGCAGCACTAACATTTGCAAACACAATTGGTCTTTACTGTGCAGGTAAATATTGTTAACAATTGGTGGCAATTGAAATAGAATATTCATTGCTACATTTGCATAGCAACTTACCCCACTTTCATGTGCAAATTTGAATAGCCCAGCAAGTTCTGTATCCGAGTGCCTTTTTCGATTTTTCTGTTGCTTCTTTGCCGACGTCCCTGGTTTACATTCACTAATAGGTTGTTCTATGTTTGCGGCAATTGATGAAACGTTAGCTTCTTTTCTTTTCTTTGCAGAATTTGCTGTTGAATTCTGTTGCATTTCTGTTTCATTTACTTTTCTTTTACCACGTTTCACTTTATCTGGAACAGGGTATTGTTTCAGATGAGGGGTGTACAGTGAACACAATCTATTGTACTCTAGAATGCAAGGAATACCAGCTTTGACTTTACTTGAATCAAAGTTTATTAGCAATAGACCGTCAAGTGTACGTAAGCGTGATAATGCTACGTAGCACATGCCTTCCTTAAACACTGTGTTTCCTATATCTATCAATGCTTTGTCTAGGGTAAGACCTTGGGATTTATGAATGTTAACTGCATATGCAAGAGTTAGAGAAAATACCTCTCTACGTACATACATGTCTTTGAAGAGAAGGAATTGAGCAATTGAGCGCCCTATCCTTTTCAATTCTGAAACTTTATCAAAGCGAATATTTACAAACTGAATGTTGCTATCACGTGGGTATGATTGAAAGCCAACAACTGTGCTCAGTGCTCCATTTACTAGCCCTTGCTCTACGTCAAGGTTACGTTTAAGCATTACTCCACAATTTAAGGATAATTTCAATATTTTTTCCAACCCAGCTCTGTTGGAGATTGAATTTTCTAAACTATTTAGTCTTGTTGTGGCTTGTTCACACCTGGGTACTGTCATACCATGTATGTCTAGTTGTCTGTGGCGCTAATTTCTATTATTGGTTGCATTTCTTTCTTTAACATTGTTTCTTTGAATTTGAAACAGCTTGCAAGAGTTGGTATTAAGGCCATACAATTGACATTTGTGTGCGCTATTTGTTCCATAACATCAGTTGCACATGCATTATCGCCATAAAGTGCATGTATATGCCGGTTTTTCAATACAACTTGTGCTTCTTGCGATAATACACCAACTCTAATACTTTTTAAGATGTTGGCATAAGTGAGATCTGCAGATTGCTGCATGTTCTCAATTAATTCTCTTTATTGGAAATGTTGCCAAAGGTTAACATTACCTATGCTACTAACAGTTTTGCTGCAGAGTTTGTGGCCTAAGGTTTTAAAAATCGGTTCACCTTTCACTGGTGTCAATTGTAGAAGATCTCCGAAAAAGATAATGTGTTTCCCTGCAAAGAGTTCTTCATTGTTATTTTTAAGTACTTCTTGCAATCTGAGATGAATCAAAGCCAACATTAGGTTGGAGACCATGCTCACTTCATCTATTAGTAGCATTTTCTTTTGTTGCAATACTCTACGTAATTCCATTGCAGCTTCTGCAGAAAGTATGTAGTAGTCTAATTTATTTTGATGCTCTACTGGAAGCAGTAGTAATCGGTGTAAAGTGACACCGCCTATGTTGTAGGCAGCTAAACCTGTGGGGGCCGTTACAACAGCTGACAGTTTGTTGTTTGTCAATTGTTGAAGGAACTTGCTGATGATTTTGATTAGAATGTTTTCCCTGATCCAGCTTCACCACTGACGTACAGCAGTATAGGTTTGTAATTTTGGCAGGTACATTCTTTATTTTTGTGCTGTCCACCATGTACAATTTGTTTTATTACGTCTTCAAAAATGGTGTGCTGATCGTTGCTTGTTGTACAGTTAAGTCTTCTGTATCTTCTTGATACTGATACATGGTGTTTTCTACTTCTGCCATAGCTATTTCAGCCTCATTTGCTATTAGTGGTTGTCCTAGTGGTTCTTGACTTCCTGTTACAGAAGGTTGACTACTGTCGGAAGAGTCCTTATCTAGTTGGGCCTGAAGTTCTTCTTCCTGTTGCTGCTCATTGTGTAACATTGTTTTGTACTGCGTAAAGTTCACATCGGTGATAGTGCTTTCATTTGCTTTAAAAGCATCTTGATAGCAGTCATAGTTATCTAGTATGTCTTCCTCTTTTCACCATGGTTTGAAAAGTTGTAACAGAGACATGTAATATAGTTCTTTCTGTTTAGAAGTTTTTTTTATGACAATTTTACATGACTAATTAAGCTTTGTTTGGTAAGTTTCACTAAGCTCCCTTCACAATCGGTCACTCTATATCTACGTTTGCTTTCATCAGGTTTTACATTATTTTTGTATGCAAAGTTTTGAGCTATGTGGTAAAGACACATGCTTTTCAAAGTAGTACTCCTGTTCGGATAGTATGTGTCCAGTAAATTGTTTTTTAGAATGTCTTGGTTGTTGGGATCATTTCTGGCAATTGTTTCTATGTCCTCATATGATTTTAGCACTCTTTTTCTATATTTTGCAGGACCAAGACTGAGCCATACTATGTTGTCTGATTTTCCATACAAAGCAGTGCCGGTTAAACGATCTGCTGCTTCATAGGCCCCACATTCTCTATGAGAGAGCCTTTTTATACCTAGGCTGTACAATGTCTGTGATAATGTTCTGTCTGATGCTAGGTCAACCCAGAGGTCTTGAAGCTCTGTTTTTTCTGCTTTTGTTAAGTAGGCTGTAACATATCGTGCAACAGCAGTTGAATTGCCTGCAATGTACTGCACATCTATGTTTGCATTCCATAAGAGGGCAATGATTGCATTGTAATCATTGATATATTTTGATTCTTCCTTTCTTTTTATGTAATACGTGTTTTTAGGTGATTTACCTTTAACACTATGTCGAACCGAAGACATGAAGTTGTTTACTTCACCTGTTTCTGTAACTGGTCTAGGGAAACCAAAGCGGCATTTGGTGTAGTATTTACCTTTGGTTTTGTATTTGCGGCGACAATATTTGCCACATTTGTGTCTTTGGAATTGTAAAATCTGCCCATGCAGCTCACTATGTGTCTGTTGTGAAGGGATTTCACATGTGACATATTTCTGGATAAACTGCAAAACGGTGCTATCACTATCGTGCCCACATTTCGGTGCACCTTTGATCCATAACAGCATATGAATATGTGGTGCTCCTCTCGCTTGATATTCTTTTCTCCAAAAGAAGTTCTGCACTTCTCCAAGGGGAGGAACTGTTTTGTTGCAAATAAAGTGTAGCATGGCAATGAAACGATGATGGAAATATCTTGAGACATTAACTGGATCTAGAGAGCAAAGTTCTCCAGATGTTAATATATATATGTTGTTTTTGTTGCTGTTTGCTATGCATAGGAACTCATGTAAATCTTCCCATGCATATTCTGCACAATTTAGCATAACAAACCAAGTCGGTGGTCCAAGGTTTCTGATCATGCAACGCACGTTTCCATGCCGTCTAAACCAGTATTCCTTTGTACCACGCATGTTTGCAAACAAATTAGTTGATTGTAAAACCTCATCTTTTTCCTGTACTTTTTGTATTAACTGTGTAGCTGACATATTTTGAAAGTGGGTTCCAGATTTAAGAATGTGTGCAACTCCATAACATAGTGTTGTTAATTCACTTTCATAGAGTAGGTGGAATATGTAGTCCACATTTTGTCTAAATCTGGAATCTTGCAAATACATTCGTAATGAACGGTATTCTGATGCCCCAATCTGAGTGGGTCTATCATTGTATCTTCCACCTTTGCCAGTAGGAAATAGTAGTGGAAAGGCACATGCTTCTATACTTTTTTCCCAAATACTCTTTGGTGATCCTTTGGTTTGTCTCATTTGGTAGGTTTCTAGTGCATCAACTATGCTTTCATTGGAATGCAATGGATGAATTGTGTAATGGTCCAAAAGAGTGGATACTGTAGCTGGATCCAGAAGTTCGAATTGTCCAGTTTCTGATGGCTCTTGGATTATTTTAGTTGTTTCCCTTAAGCTTTCATCAATATTTATTTCCTTGTAGTACTCATTGTCTTTTAGATATTGCAATGCTTGTCTAACTTTGTGTAAGTCCACTAATTGTTGCCAAATGTTTTTGTCCTTTGTTGGTACTCCATTTACCAAGACTATTAAAGAATGCTCTGTTGACCGTTCCACTCCTAGAGTGTGTACATTTTCCGTTAGATCTAATGGCAAATAAACTACTTTGCCAAGTATGCCTTTAACCAATTCAGAGGAAGGTAATTTTGCTGTTTTTGGATGAAGGCGTATTATTGCTTGAAATGGGTGAACTGTTTGAATTATTATGCTCTCATACAAATTGAGCTGTTGCGGGATTTTTGGTAATGGAAACAATTCCAAATTATTGGTGTGCTTTTTGTCTAATTTTGCAGTACAGTAACTGCAACATATAAGGCGTTCAGTTAGTTCATATTTGTTTTCAGCAAAAAGGTACAAAGCTAATTCAAACCATATAGGGGGTAATTCATAGAATTCAGCGCACAAGTGGCGCACGCGGCTGGCGCACAGTGTGCGCGTGCGAATCCCTGCGCCAGCCGCGTGCTCTAAAATCCATTTCCGCGCACAGCGTATTCATGGATTCCAGCCACCAAAACCAGCCGTGGCGCACAGTGGCGCAGCGACCCTGCAGCAGCGCCAGTTACTCCCCCAAGAACGCCTCTCGCACAGGGAAAAGCCATCAATATACCCAATCCAGCGCAAAGGGCTGCGCTAACCCTGTACCAGCACGGCAAGCGGGCTACGTGTATCACTGGGGTGCGCGGGAAGTACCTCACGCGATTGGCCCCGTGCGAGCAGGGTACGTGTATTTCAGGGGTGCGCGGGAAGTTCCACATGCGATTTCAGCAGGGTACGTGTATTTTCAGGGGTGCGCTGGAATTTCCACACGAGATTGGGCCCGTGCGAGCAGGGTACGCGTATTTCAGGGGTGCGCGGGAAGTGCCACATGCGATTTCAGCAGGGTACGTGTATTTCAGGGGTGCGCGGGAATTTCCACACACGATTGCGGGTACGCGTATCTCAGGGGTGCGCGGGAAGTGCCACACGCGATTTCAGCAGGGTACGTGTATTTCAGGGGTGCGCGGGAAATTCCACACACGATTTCATCATGGTACGTGTATTTTGGGGTGCGGGGGAAGTTTCACACGCGACATCAGCAGGGCACGTGTATTTCAGGGGGGCGCGGGAAGTTCCACACGCGATCTCATCAGGGTACGTGTATTCCGTGGTGAGGGGGAAGTATCACACGCAACATCATCAGGGTACGTGTATTCCAGGGGTGCGTGGGAAGTTCCACACGCGATTCCATCAGGGTACGTGTATTCCAGGGGTGCGCGGGAAGTTCCACACGCGAATGGGCCCGTGCGAGCAGGGTACGCGCATTTCAGGGGTGCGCGGGAAGTTCCACACGCGATTCCATCAGGGTACGTGTATTACAGGGGTGCGCGGGGAGCAGCACACGTGAATTGCACGTGTGGGTCCTCCCAGGTGTTCCCTCTACACCCTCCACGGCCCCTGCAGGTGGCTCACACCACAGGGGCCTACCCTGCACATGTCCTGCAGGCACACCATCCACCATGGCCATGACCCCCAGCCAACCCACATGTCAACTTGCACTACTGCCCACCAACGCATGTCCCCCTGCACCCCCAGTCACCAGGGGCACCCTCCACCAGGCCCCCACCCATGTCTCCCAGCACCCCCACCCCCCAGCAGTGCAGGGGCACCCACCACCAGGCCCCACCCATGTCTCCCAGCACCCCCACCCCCCAGCCACCAGGGGCACCCACCACCAGGCCCCCACCCATGTCTCCCAGCACCCCCACCCCCCAACAGTGCAAGGGCAGCCTCCACCAGGCCCCCACCCATGTCCAACTCATGTCGCCCACCACCCCCACCCCCCAGCACTGTGGGGCACCTGCCAGCAGGCCCCCACCCATGTCCAACTCATGTTTCCCACCCACCACCCCACCCCCCAGCACTGTGGGGCACCTGCCAGCAGGCCCCCACCCATGTCCAACTCATGTTCCCCACCACCCCCACCCCCCAGCACTGTCAGGCACCTGCCAGCAGGCCCCCACCCATGTCCAACTCATGTTCCCCACCACCCCCACCCCCCAGCACTGTCGGGCACCTGCCAGCAGGCCTCCACCCATGTCTCCCACCCCCCACCCCCCAGCAGTGCAGGGGCAGCCTCCACCAGGCCCCCACCCATGTCTCCCACCACCCCCAGCCACCAGGGGCAGCCTCCACCAGGCCCCCACCCATGTCTCCCACCACCCCCACCCCCCCAGTCACCAGGGGCAGCCTCCACCAGGCCCCCACCCATGTCTCCCAGCACCCCCACCCCCCAGCCACCAGGGGCAGCCTCCACCAGGCCCCCACCCATGTCTCCCACCACCCCCACCCCCCCAGCACTGTGGGGCACCCACCACCAGGCCCCCACCCATGTCTTCCAGCACCCCCACCCCCCAACAGTGCAGGGGCAGCCTCCACCAGGCCCCCACCCATGTCCAACTCATGTCTCCCACCACCCCCACCCCCCAGCACTGTGGGGCACCTGCCAGCAGGCCCCCACCCATGTCCAACTCATGTTCCCCACCACCCCCACCCCCCAGCACTGTGGGGCACCTGCCAGCAGGCCCCCACCCATGTCCAACTCATGTTCCCCACCACCCCCACCCCCCAGCAGTGCAGGGGCACCCACCACCAGGCCCCCACCCATGTCTCCCAGCACCCCCACCCCCCAGCCACCAGGGGCACCCACCACCAGGCCCCCACCCATGTCTCCCACCACCCCCACCCCCCCAGTCACCAGGGGCAGCCTCCACCAGGCCCCCACCCATGTCTCCCAGCACCCCCACCCCCCAGCCACCAGGGGCAGCCTCCACCAGGCCCCCACCCATGTCTCCCAGCACCCACACCCCCCAGCCACCAGGGGCAGCCTCCACCAGGCCCCCACCCATGTCTCCCAGCACCCCCACCCCCAGCACTGTGGGGCACCCTCCACCAGGCCCCCACCCATGTCTCCCACCACCCCCACTCCCCAGCAGTGCAGGGGCAGCCTCCACCAGGCCCCCACCCATGTCTCCCAGCACCCCCACCCCCCAGCCACCAGGGGCAGCCTCCACCAGGCCCCCACCCATGTCTCCCACCACCCCCACCCCCCCAGTCACCAGGGGCCGCCTCCACCAGGCCCCCACCCATGTCTCCCACCACCCCCACCCCCCAGCCACCAGGGGCAGCCTCCACCAGGCCCCCACCCATGTCTCCCACCACCCCCACCAGGCCGCCACCCATGTCTCCCAGCACCCCCAGCCACAAGGGGCAGCCTCCACCAGGCCCCCACCCATGTCGACCACCACCCCCACCCCCCCAGTCACCAGGGGCAGCCTCCACCAGGCCCCCACCCATGTCTCCCAGCACCCCCACCCCCCAGCACTGTGGGGCACCTGCCAGCAGGCCCCCACCCATGTCCAACTCATGTTCCCCACCACCCCCACCCCCCAGCAGTGCAGGGGCACCCACCACCAGGCCCCCACCCATGTCTCCCAGCACCCCCACCCCCCAGCCACCAGGGGCACCCACCCCCAGGCCCCCACCCATGTCTCCCACCACCCCCAACCCCCCAGTCACCAGGGGCAGCCTCCACCAGGCCCCCACCCATGTCTCCCAGCACCCCCACCCCCCAGCGGCAGCCTCCACCAGGCCCCCACCCATGTCTCCCAGCACCCACACCCCCCAGCCACCAGGGGCAGCCTCCACCAGGCCCCCACCCATGTCTCCCAGCACCCCCACCCCCCAGCAGTGCAGGGGCACCCACCACCAGGCCCCCACCCATGTCTCCCACCACCCCCACCAGTGCAGGGGCAGCCTCCACCAGGCCCCCACCCATGTCTCCCACCACCCCCACCCCCCAGTCACCAGGGGCAGCCTCCACCAGGTCCCCACCCATGTGTCCCACCACCCCCACCACCCAGCCACCAGGGGCAGCCTCCACCAGGCCCCCACCCATGACTCCCACCACCCCCACCCCCCCCCCCAGTCACCAGGGGCAGCCTCCACGAGGCCCCCACCCATGTCTCCCAGCACCCCCACCCCCAGCACTGTGGGGCACCCTCCACCAGGCCCCCACCCATGTCTCCCACCACCCCCACCCCCCAGCAGTGCAGGGGCACCCACCACCAGGCCCCCACCCATGTCTCCCACCACCCCCAGCCACCAGGGGCAGCCTCCACGGGCAGCCTCCACCAGGCCCCCACCCATGTCTCCCACCACCCCCACCCCCCCAGCACTGTGGGGCACCCACCACCAGGCCCCCACCCATGTCTCCCAGCACCCCCACCCCCCAGCAGTGCAGGGGCAGCCTCCACCAGGCCCCCACCCATGTCCAACTCATGTCTCCCACCACCCCCACCCCCCAGCACTGTGGGGCACCTGCCAGCAGGCCTCCACCCATGTCCAACTCATGTTCCCCACCACCCCCACCCCCCAGCACTGTGGGGCACCTGCCAGCAGGCCCCCACCCATGTCCAACTCATGTTCCCCACCACCCCCACCCCCCAGCACTGTGGGGCATCTGCCAGCAGGCCCCCACCCATGTCCAACACATGTTCCCCACCACCCCCATCCCCCAGCAGTGCACGGGCACCCACCACCAGGCCCCCACCCATATCTCCCAGCACCCCCACCCCCCAGGGGCACCCACAACCAGGCCCCCACCCATGTCTCCCACCACCCCCACCCCCCCAGTCACTAGGGGCAGCCTCCACCAGGCCCCCACCCATGTCTCCCACCACCCCCACCCCCCCATCAGTGCAGGGGCAGCCTCCACCAGGCCCCCACCCATGTCTCCCAGCTCCCCCACCGCCCAGCACTGTGGGGCACCCTCCACCAGGCCCCCACCCATGTCTCCCACCACCCCCACCCCCCAGCAGTGCAGGGGCACCCACCACCAGGCCCCACCCATGTCTCCCACCACCCCCACCCCCCAGCCACCAGGGACAGCCTCCACCAGGCCCCCACCCATGTCTCCCACCACCCCCACCCCCCCAGCAGTGCAGGGGCAGCCTCCACCAGGCCCCCACCCATGTCTACCACCACCCCCACCCCCCAGCACTGTGGGGCACCTGCCAGCAGGCCCCCACCCATGTCCAACTCATGTTTCCCACCACCCCCACCCCCCAGCACTGTGGGACACCTGCCAGCAGGCCCCTACCCATGTGCAACTCATGTTCCCCAGCCAACATGTCATCACAATCTAGATCCCTGGTCCCTATGGTCAGCCTCCAAATGCAAAACACCCACCCGAGTATTGCATCCACCCACTCATAATTTGCAATTACATCACAGAACACCAATTGCAAGTTCCGAAACAAACACATCTCCCTCACATACACCCAATGGGTGTCAGTGAATCTCAAAACACATATCATGAAATGCATGAAACCAATGAGATACCACACATTGAAGTTCACCCAAAAAAATATGTATTAAAGGAAACATAAATAGAATAAAAAATGAATAAACAGAAATGTGAATGTACAAAAAAGTAATGTTCTCCAAAGTCAATGTCCACAAAACAAAATCCAATGGGAAATAAAAAATAAAGCCATTGCTCCATGGTTAAAAAGTGAAAAAAAAATACAATCCAACAGTGAACTATGTACATGGGAACAAGCCAGGGTCCATTATCCCAACAAAAGAAAGGAAACCTATCTAACTACACTAACTAATAAAATAAACTATATACAAAAATGTGGCCAATGTCAGAAAGGTCCAAATAAAATCAAAACAAAAATGAAACCTAACACTACCTACATAACTATGTACAAGGGCAGCGGGCTAGTTTCACGGCTCACTTATGGAAGTCCCGGGCCACGGCATCATCGAACTCCTCCTCAATGTCCCGGAGGCGGTCCTCCTCCATGTCCCCGAGGGTCCGCAGGGCCGTCGACGACTCCACCTCCAAACCCCTGCGGATTGCCTCGAGGCACTCGGCCCGCCTCAGGGCCCTCCGCATGGAGTTCTCCGCCCTGACCATTGTGAGCCGTGCCTCTTCCGCCCGCTGCCTCTCCGCAGCTATGGCGTGGCCCAACCGCTGCCACACGGAAGACACTCTCTGTCCTGGGTCCTCCGGCCGATGCCTGCCCCTCCGATGTTGAAGGCCCTGAGCCTTCATGGCTCCCACCACGTTGCTGCTGTGCCTCTGCCCGTGCACTGCCTCCTGCTGCCTGCACATCCTCCGCCGGCTGGGGTGCAGTCGTAGATGTGGCCACCCCTGCTGGACGTCCGACTCCCGACTGTGGCAGGGATGCCTCCTCCACCAGCCTGGCCGCACCGTCAGAGGCAGCTCCACAGGGCACCCAGGTGACTGATGGGTGGGAAGATGGCACGGAGGACGACTGGCGCATAGGGGGTCCAGTTGAGGAGGGGGTCGTAGCATGCCCCATCAGACGGAGGAATCCGGCCTGGGTGACCTGTCCCAGCAGGCTGACGTGGTCAATGAGCCATTCGAGATGACGTGCAGTCTCATCATGAAAAGACTGCAGGTCACCTCGCATGGCCCGTTGACGCCATGCCACACCAGCAAGGACAGGCTCAACCCGGACCTGGATAGCCACGTGCGCAGGCAGAGGAAGGCCAGTTGACGTGAGCTCATCCCCTGCCTGAAAACGGGTCTGGACGTAGGCATCCCTGCTGGTGCAAGATGATGCAGGGACAGGATCAGGGACGGGATTGCACACAGGCACCTCCGCGGCGCCTGTGCTGCCTCCTGTCCCTGCTCCTGCACTGCACCACTAGCACCAGTGGGATCCCCACCTCCAGACCCCATCTCTGGTGCTTGCACGGCCTCCTCCTCCACCAAACCCCCCACCAACCTGGATGACTCTGTGCCATCTTTCCCTGTTGGGCCCTGTGGGGTCCCAGCTGCCCCTTCTGCTGCCGAGGAGTCCAACTCCAACCTCTGCCTCTTGGACCTCCCCCCGGCAGCTGCGGCCTGGGACGCGGCACCTGACTCCTCACTCCCCGACGAGATCACAACATGGGAGGGGAGCCGGGCCTTGCGTCTCCGGCTGGCGGTGGGATCCCCGCCGCTGTGCTCCACAGCACCTTCTCCGCCCTCTTCATCAGTTGACGCTGCAGACAGGGAGAAACAAAACACAGGCATCAGGGCACTGTACAATGGACACATACACACATGACAGTTGTACATGAGTGGCATTGGCAAACCTCAGACATGTCATCACAATCCCCAACACACATGTCATTACAACTCGCACACATGAGCCATACCACAGCCATATCGCAACTGCCACCACCATCCATACACATACAACAGCATGAGCAGCCAAAGGTGAGCCAGACATCACATGCAACACAGGAAGTGCACCACACATGTACACACACCACCACACTTGCATGCATGTGTACACCTCTGCCAAGTGTCGCAGTGTTCAGACGGGCATCCATGTCACATCTGCCAATCAGGCTTCCACATACCGCTGTCACATGCATCCATGTTGCATCACTGTTGCACCCTTGTCAAATACACGCACATGTACACAGTGCTGATACATGCAGCCAAAAACAACATACATGCGTGACATCACGGACATGTCTACTTACATACACATTCATCCAAACATGTGTGCCCACACAACTGCATTTGGCATGCAAGCCTACACACACAAGCACCATCCATGTCTCACACATTCCAGCCCTCACATGTGTCAGCCCCACGGCCCTGTACACCCCCACCCATACTCGACCCCATACAAACAGATGTGCAACCTGCACACTACTGAATAATCACCACACGCACTGCTCACAATCAGGATGCATGTACACTCACCGCTCGACTCCAGACGGGTCTGCCTCTCAAGGACCTGGATGTGGAGCGCTGGGGATATGCGTTCCAGGACCCTCATCTGTTCTTCCGACAAGTGGCCCCGGCGCCCCTTGGCATCCGCTGCCTTCAAGAGGCGCCAGGCCTTGTTCAGGGTCCTGGACCTGAAGTCCTCCCAGCACTTCTTGACATGTTGTAAGTCACGGACTGCCACCCCCTCCGCGTTGATGGCAGTCACGATGTCAGTCCAGATCCGAGTCCGTCCTTCCTTGTCGGCGCGGGAACTTCCGAAGAGGGCATCATACTGCCCCAGGACTTGCTCCACCATGACACCAACTTCGGTGGCACTGAAGCTGGTGCCCCTCTGCCTCTCTGGCCGGGGGTTGTCAGTGGTCTCAGATGGTGTTTGCCCCGACATGACAACCCCAGAGGCAGGAGTGGGTGGGCAACTGGGTCCTGGGGCTGGGCTGTGGAGCGATGGAATCCCAGTCGGGAGTCTTTGGTTCCAGCAGGGGTGGTCACAGCAACAGCACCCCTGGCTGATGTGCAGGCAGCAAATGGCAGGGCACGTGGGCAGCAGGCAGTCAGGCAGCAGCAGATGGCAGGTGGGAGCATGCTCAGGGCTCTGGGGGGCAATAGTTCGGCCTTCTGGGCAGGAGCGTGGTCTTCCGTGTGCTTACGCGTGGCCAGCTTGATACGGAGTGATTTGGCACGTGAAAAATCTGCACGTCCGCGTGTAATTCGAGGAAAGGCCCTTAGCGCGTAAGCGCGTCTGCACGCATACGCATTTTCATTGGACAGAAGGCCCCTCAAGCGCCCCTGTGACGTGACGCGTACAGACGTGCATGGGCATTTCACCGCGCGTGGAAAACTGCACGTCCGCGTGCAATGCGAGGAAAGGGCCCATGCGCTTAAGCGCGCGTGAAATACTGCACGTCCGCGTGCAATACGAGGAAAGGGCCCATGCGCGTAAGCGCGCGTGAAAAACTGCACGTCCGCGTGCAATACGAGGAAAGGGCCCATGCGCGTAAGCGCGTGTGAAAAACTGCACGTCCGCGTGTAATACGAGGAAAGGGCCCATGCGCGTAAGTGACGTGACGCGCACGTGCGTTTCCCTCAGCACGGCTTAAAGGTGAGCGGGCCCAGCAGTTCGCTGTACGTGCCTTTCGTGGAGACCGACGTGTGTTGCTGCTTCCTGTTGTTTCGCGCGCCATCACAACTTCACAGCTATCAAGGACGTATCTCTTCTTTTGGCGGGGGTATTGGCTACGCGTGTTTTTCTGCATCGCGCTAGTCAGACGGTGAGTCGCACACGCTCTTTTTCCCACTGCGGGTGCCCCTGTGTATCGCACCCATTTTCGATGTCATAGTAGCCTGCGTGTCCCACGCGTACACGTTATTCGTGTTACTGGGTGCCACCGCGTACTGCGGGAGGTTGAATCCACGCACGTAGGCTGCAGGGTTGTGTGCACGGTTTTACTGCAGTTTTGGGGTGCCTGAGCGTTGCGTGACCCGTCACCACATCACCGGGGTCACATACAGCCTTGCAGGTGCAGGGGGGCTGTTAACATCTTGCTTCCCACCCCCTTCACCCCAATTGCCCAGGTCAATTGTGGTGTACACCTCCCATTGGCACCACTCCATCTGTGCCAGCACTACTACATCTGTGCCATGGTTGGGAGGCCACCAAAGGTGAGGGGCGCCTCAGCTGGGCATACTCCTCGTGGCGGGCGTGGTCGGGGACGTGGCCGTGGTGACCAGGGAGTAGGGGGACTCCAGGGTGTCCAGGGCAGCCACAGAGGGGGAAGAGGCAGGGGTGCTCCACTTGAGCACAATGTTGTGCCATGTGTCGGTGCAGCCATGCCACCACCCCCTGTGGTTCCGGGGGATGCAGCTCCTGCATCTGGCACTGGCACCCGTATGACCCGGCAGTCCGTTCCATCGACTGCCACGGGCCCAAGGGTAGTGGTAGCTGCAGGTGCAGCTGTGGACACCGCCACCCAGGCTCAGGGTCTGCCAGCGCAGGCTGCGTTGGCACTTGAAGAGCCCTTGGTAGATCTCCAACAGGCCAGGGGGGAAACCATAGGGGCACGCCGGGCTGCTCAGACCAAGACACGTGTCCCTGGGGCAGTCATGTCATCTGCTGCCCCGAACAGCCGGGTGTTGGCAAGTGCAGGGGCAGATGCACCCAACAGCACCCCGGTTGTGAGTCTGCCAACCAGGACCGTTGCAGTCAATGACCCTGCCACAGCTGATGTTGCTGCGCAGGGTCCATTAGTGGGCACCCAGCTGCCACTGACACAAGTCAGGCCTTTGGTCATCCCTCCACCTGCCACTCCCTTGGCTCAATCCACCGAACCCACTGGCCATATTGGTCAGGGCGGCATTAGCCAGCCAGGGTCTGCGCCACAGTCCAAGAGGAGGAAGGTTGCACCTGCAGCACAGGCTGGGACCCCACACACAGCCACGACCTCCTGCACGTCGAGGAAGAAGCCTTTCTGTAAGCAGGAACTGGACTTCCTCGTGGACTACGTGCAGGGCCACAGCCGTGACATGCTAGTGGGTGCCAATAGTCAGACTACGGCTGCCCAACGTGACACCCACTGGAAGCATGTTGCAGAACATGTCAGTTCATTCGGCCATGAGGTGCGCACGGGGCAGGAGTGCAAAAAGCGTTGGAATGACATCAAGCGCAGCACTAAGGCCAAGCGTGCCTCAAATTACAACTTGACTCTGGTGACTGGCGGTGGGCCTGCACCAGAGGAGGAAGAAATCACTCCGCATGAGGCTCTTGTTGCGGAGTTCATACCACCTGAATTGGTCGAAGGAGTGGGAGAGATGCTGGACTTTGATGCCCAGTCCAGTGAGTGTTGATGCGTGTTGGTTGAGGACGTGTGTGTTTCACTTGTGGGATGTGTTGTGCATGATTGCTGCTACATGTGACCTATACATGGTTCTGATGTGTAAGTAATGCAATGCTACCGTCATGCATGTCTCCTCTGCCTGCATGCGGGACTCCATGTGGGCATGCTCCCTTGCACCTCCTCCGCCACTCTGCACTCCAGTTCCACCTTTGCACTGGTCTGCTTCAATCTTGCCAATGTGTAGTTTCTTGTTCATGTGTCCTGTGTAGATGCTAACTTCCAGCGTAGAAACTGCCAGACATATGCCGTGTGGTACAGCCTTAGTACTCAATGCAGGGTATCTCACTTGTACTGTGCATGGGTCAGATGTCCCGCAGGGACATGAGTGCCCATTCATGCTCCATGTGCATTGCACACATGCCCCTATGTGTCCTTGACTGGATGATCACTGTAATATGAGTCCTTGGTCACATACATTGCCTGCCATCTCATCGGCCTCCCTATGTCAACTGTGGCTCAGTCCTGCGTTGCACACATGTTTAGGCCCTGACAATCTGTGTGGCTCACAGGCCTCAGCCTGTTCAATGGCCAATGACTCTGTCCAACTCTTGTGTCTTCTTCACACGTGGGCGTCCTCCGGAGTTTTCATCATGTGTCCTGCCCACTGTCCCAGCATCATTTGCAGTGTTGTAATTTGTATCACATTAAGCTGTTGATGCCAGTCAACACTGCCTGTCAATACACAGGTGTATGGTCAGCCTTTTGATACCATGCTAGGCATCCCTGCTTTGGTACTGGGGTGGAGGGGTGCTTGGCTTCTAGACATGGTACACATTGAATGCACAATGCATGTGATGTCTGAATTTGACATTGCACTGCCTTCACATTTCCTGGCACACACCATGGAGTGCTTGTATATGTAGGTAGTGAGTGGCGTACACATTTTCTGCACTGCTTAGACCCACTTCCATGGAAACTGCCACCTTTCACCAGGTCTGATTACAGAAGCTATTCAAAGTAGACCCAGCATGCATGCCAGGTCATATGTTGTGTGTCACATGTCTGCCGGATGCCTTTGCTGTCGGTGTGTGTGTGTCGTGTGCTTCTGACATGTGTAGTGACCTTTTTCTCTCTATTTTTCAGGTGATGACGCAATGGAGGCAGAGGATGGTGTTGTCATGCCAGACACAGGGTTGGTAACACCACATCAACCCGGCACTAGTGGGGGTCGTGGGGTGGTAGGCCATGAAAACCCCCAAGTGCTGCAGTCCATCTTGTCTCTGGCTGCCTATGAGTCCAGCCTTGATGACGACTCTGACGTCCATGTTGAGTTGGATGAGCATCAAGTCCATGTGTCAGGGGTGAGTGATTCTGATGTGGACACTCCTCTGTCTGCGACACCTGCACTGAGGGATCAGACAGTCTTGGTTCCTCCACCCGTGGTGGATCGGGACGCAGGGTCACCCTCCACACCAGTCACTGATGTGCCTGGGACATCACGTCGACGGGGGCATGTAGTCGTGCAGCCGCAGGCGGTGCCAACACAGCGAGGATCCCCGGTCCTTGGGTCCCGCATGGGTCAAGCCCGGCAACGCGGTCGCCGCGCGCAACCGCTGTATACTGAGTGGGAGCAAGACATGACTGCCAATTCCGAACGGCAGGGGTCAGCAATGGAGAACATCGCTGAGAGCATGGAGCGTGTGGCCCGATCTGTGCTCCCCCCTTCTAGGCAGGTGCTTCTCCAGCAGCAGGCGGCACGGTCCACGGCCCGCTCGCTCAGGCTGGGCATGGCGGCCTCAGACAGGGCACGCCAGGCTGAAATGTCGTCTCTGCATCAAGCAATTGCTGCTCACGCAGAGGCGCCCATGGATGCCCTGAGGGAGGAGTATGCTTCCCTCAGATCCATTCTGGGTGTCCTTATGATGTCCCAGAGGCAGCAGGCAGAGGAGAGGTTTGCACAGTTTGAGCGTACCATCTCGGCTGAGCTATAGGCTTGCCGGGAGGTGCAGCGGTTGTCCAGCCAGGCCTTGCAGGAGGAACTCCGTGTTACACGTGCTACCTTGCAAGAGGAAGCACGTGTATCACGTGAGGTTCTGCATTCAGACCTATGTAACATCGCCACACAGAACCAGGCTCACCCGTCCGGCAGACTTGCTGCCGACGAGGGGCAAGCTGCGGCTAGGCGTGGCCAGGCTACTGTGCCACGTCCTCCTTTCCAGGCTGAGCCAGACTCGGACGACCATCTATCTCCCACATAGGTCGTGCTGTGCAGGCGTTGAGCCCATGGAGGATTTGTTTTTGGCTCCGCATCATCGCATGTGGTTGTTGAGCAGCACCCTGTACCTCCCCCCTCCTGGGTGCCTCCCCTCCCCCCCGGGTCGTATGTGGCCATTTTTGATTTTTCTTTTAGTTTAGTTAGTTAAGTTTCTGTTTGATAGTTAGTTTAAATAGGTAATGTAGGTTTTCCATAGTTAGTGTAATTAGTTAATAGTTGAGTTAGTTTAAAATTGCTAGTCTATTGTGCTTTCATGTGACGGTGCGGTGCTTTGTGGCTTTTGAAGGCATCCGCTGTCTGTTCTAGCTGGGCCCTTCATGGTTGTCTTGTGTATGTGTTTGCTGCTTGGGGTCCTTGACTCACATATGCCACTCCTGCCTCCATTATCCATGGGCTCGCAAGGATGGTTCGGTGTTACAGAATATTACACAAGGGCTTTGGACTGTCATATCTGTGGCAAGTCTGGTGCTGTGTGATTTGTGTTGACACCCCTAGTGGGGATGATTTAGGTGTCATTGTCCACTGTTCAGCTTTTGCTAGATGGGGTGTGTCATGATTAATGTGGACATTGATTGCTATGCATTGTGTAGTATGTTTCATATCTTTCCTGTACACGTGCTTGTTGCAATTCATGCTGTAGATAGTGTTCCACACTTTGGAGGTGAAAGACGGACTGATGGTGTGATTTGTGATGTGACTCTCTGACATGGTCAAGTAATGAGATGCCTGATGAGACACACACAGATGACTTTGAAGCATTAATCATGTGTTTCATGCCCTTTCTGCAGGGGGATGAGCCTCCAGAGCACCTTTGCCAGCAGACATGGCCCATTGGACGACGGAATTCTGGACCCGTTTGTTGGTGCCCACATGCACATGTGTGCACAAGCAGAGGCACAGTGATTGCAGAACCACATCCTAGAACTGCTGACATGTTCCAAAGAACTCCAGGCAAGGTGAGCATCACAGGGGGGCCACGACACAGCAAAGCTTGCAACAGGCTAGTTGCACATGCAGGCTTAGTCACAGCACTGAGGGTGAGATTAGACGAATATTGGTGTTGAAGCACACAATGCAGCTCAGATGTGTTTGTGGACTGATGGCTGTTGATAGTAGGGTTGTCTGGGACACATGCAGGGGCAGTGGCACATAGCCTCCGGTACACCAAGGTCCATTGAGGCACTTGTATCAACCATGTAGCCTTCCGAGAGATGGAAAGGGGCAGCTCACAGGGACATACTCGGGTGCAGTGCATGTCTTTTCCACGTACTTCATGATAAATGCACTGCCAACTTTGTTTCGGTCATGGTGGTACGCAACTTGCTCTGTAGTCATGGCTTGCTATATGGGTCTGTCTGCTTACCCAGGGAACATTGCATGTTGTGTGAATTGTGACACATTGGTGTTCCATTTGCCACGCACCCACCAGCGGCTGACTTACTGCATTGACTGTGTATGACCGTCACAGGGGTGATGTTATATATGGGTACGAAGCATCGAGCACAGATTGTCTGTTTGTAGAGTAGTTTGTTGCTATGGGGCATGTTTGGTGGTGTGTTTTTGTGTAATTGGCACATACAGGTTGTTGACTGTGGCTCTCTTTGCAGCATTGCAGTGCTTCTGTAACCGGACCTGAGAGTGCGCAGGCAGGAGGCCAGCACTCAAAACCAGAGCTAAGTGTCTTGTTGTTTTTCTTTCGAACTGCTCTGCATAGACTTGCTGGGGAGTGTACTGATGCATGGATGTATGTGTGGTTCAATTTGGTATGTTTTTTCTCCCTAATCACCCGTGATCCTATGCAATTTTGAAACCTGTACCCTCTACCCGGTGTTCCTGCTTCCTGTGCCTATCCAAGCAACGTTCCCTGACCCTCTTTCCCCACTGGGGTTGCGGATGCCTGTGTAAGCCCCGAACTTGCAGGCGCCAAAACCCTAGAGGGGGTGGTTGGTTCGTACCACTCCTGAGCCTGGACTACAGAAGGCCATGACAATGATGTCCAAGTTTGTTTGGATTGTGTATGTGTTCATGCAGGTTGTACATTTTCGTGCATTCCCTAGTTTCATGTGGCATTCCTCCTCCCCTCTCCTGCCACTCATTCCAGTCATCCAGTGTGTCAACACCTGTCCCGACTGCATATCCCTGAACCTCATTCCCCACCAGGGTCTCAGGGGCCTGTGTGAGTTTGACCTTGCAGGCACCCGGGACATGGTGGGGGTGGTTGTTTCGTGACACTCCCGCGCCTGTACAGGGGACCTGTGACAGCACACATCCATTCATGGTGCATCATCCTATGTCATGTACCACACATGTCTCACATCCTGTCGTGACATTGTTTTGCTGTGCTACCTTGGTTGTTGCATCATTGTGGTAGTACTTGGCCTTTGTGAGGTACTGCTACGTCAAGTCATCTACTGGAGGGTGTTCGGGTTCGTTTTTATGCCTTGGATTTTGTGATTTTGGAAATGAGTGTGGATTCTGAGGGTTCAGGCTGGTGGGAAATGGTGACGAAGGGTAAAGGTCATCCTGTGGCCAGGTGGAATTGAGGTTTGGAGGCTCCATGACCCAGGTGCAGTTGTTCAGTGGGTCATGGTCATTTGTGAGGGAGGGGGGGGTTGTTGTTGATAGTTGCCTTGCCCTGCAGTGTGATGGGAACTCTGACATAGTAATGGTGGTATCCTATGTACATGTTGTGTTCTGCTGATCAATGCCTGTTCATGTGTTGTGTTTTCCTTTCAGGTGCGAGGGGATAGTTGTGGTTTGACATGCTGGGGTGTACACATGGTGAATGTTCACATGTGATGTGTAGAGAACACTGATGGTCACTTGAGTGCACATGCATATGTGGAGTGCATGTCCTTGCAGAACCACACACTTGCACTCGGAGGCACTACATGTACTCCCACCCTTGCATATCCACGTGTACACTGTTTGCCTTCTGGTGCCCACTGTGTCCCGGCAGCACATGTTCTGTGACCGATTATGGATCCAGTACATGCCTAATTTGATGTTTGATGTGGTCTGTCACCTAGATGTGATGCTCAGGGTGTGCATCACACACAATGGCTGTTAACTGTGCTGTGCGGTGAGCAGTGTGATGCAGGAGTAGGACACTGCACACATGAGCTGCAGTGTTGATTTTGCAATGCATAATGTGCATGTAAACAGCCATTCATTGTGATGTTACGTCTACGACTGTTGTAATGCATTTGGAAATGGCTTATTTTGGGTGGGAGATTTTGTTGGTCTGTCATTTCATCTGATTCCGGGTCAGGCATCATTGTCAGATGCCACTGTACATTTAGGACATGGCAATGTGTACCTTATCGTTACTGCGTTGGTGTATGGGTATTGCTTGCCATGTCATTTTGATGTTTGGGAGGGTTTGAGTGACATGACAGTGATGGCCATGGCCTGTTTTGCAGGTGTGTGTGATGCACACCTTGCATGTCCGGGTCATCCGCTTCTCAGAGCAACTAGCTGGGGGTAGATTTCTCTCCGCAGCATGGCCCTCCCCCTGGAACAGACTTCCGGCCTGACTTGAACCTGAGGGGAACAATCTCCAGTTCTGGAAGCACTTCAAGACCTTCCTCTTTGCTTCTGCTTACTCTCTGCCTCTCCCTTGCAGAATTCTTCACTGGAACTGCACAGGAGCTGCAACTGGGCCACTCTCACCGACCTCGGTCCCTGGCCCAGCCACTCTCCACTTGCACTGCCTCCCTGGCAACCCCTGCACTGCAGTACTGTCTCTCTATCCCTACAGCCCTCCCTTCCCAGCACTTGTCTGCACTTACCTTTGTAGTTGCCACCAGGCGACCTATGTATTATTTTTTTGGGCTACTTCCCCTGTACTGGACTCCCCCCCACCCTTCCCCTTGCACTTTTCCCATTCCCCCTACCCCTGCACTTGCACGATCTCAATGACACCTGGCCTAGTAGTACCGTTCTCTGTGTTCCCTTGTTCCCCCCTCCCTGCCTCATTGCGCCTTGGAATACTTGTGTATGGCCCATATCATGTCATATGTCATATGTGTGCCTTTTGGTCACACAGGATAGCTTGTGTTTAAGTAGCTAGGGATGCAGACGATGTGGCACTTCCATGGCAACTATCTCAGGGTGGTAGGGTTGTGACAGTTGACTGTCTTTGTCATCATCGATTGTCACCTGGTATGTGCCAGGCCTGTGTGCACTCCGCAGGGGTGGGAGTTTAGGTGAAAAATGTGACCACAAGCTGGGTCCGGGCTTCCTCGCCACGTGCCCTGTCCCCTCCCATGGGCAGCGCCTGTGCCTGTGGTTGGGGATGTGGGGGCACCACCATGTCCACCGGGACGCCCTGCCGTGTTGCAACATTGTACAGGACACATGCTGCCACAATCATCCTGCACACTACTGGTGGTGCATAGAGTAGTTGCCCACCAGAGCGGTCAAGGGAGTGGAAACGTGACTTGAGCACTCCGAATGTGCGCTCCACTATGCCCCTGGTTGCAATATTGGCGGCGTTGTATCTTACCTGGGGTGGTGTGGTGGGGTTCCGGATTGGCGTCATCATGTGGTTGCTCAGAGGGTAGGCACTGTCCCCTGGGGAGGTGATAATAGTTGAGATTATTAGGGTTTGGATATTTGTCTGTGTGTGACTTGCATGCATGTGCAAGGGCATTTGTACTGACCTAGGAGCCATGTGTCGCCATGCTGCCCAGCTTCCAGGGCCCGGCTCAGGGCGGACATTCTGTATATGAAACTGTCATGGGTGGAGCCAGGGTAGTTTGCATAGACAGAGGTGATGATTCCCTTTGCATCACATACCACCTGTACATTGATGGAATGCCAGTGCTTGCGGTTTCGGTAGATGTGCTCAATGGCCCTAGGTGGACGTAGGGCCACATGGGTGCAATCTATGGCACCGAGCACTTTGGGGAAGTGTGCCACCCTGAAAAAATCCAGGACAACGGCCTGCCTTTCTGCGGGTGTTCTGGGCATGTATATGTGCCTGCGGACTGAGGGGCGTGCTGTCATGATTGCCAGTACCTGGTGTAGGCAGCGTGACTGCGTGGCCTGTGAAACCCCCCCCACTATGGCAGTGGTCCGCTGAAATGACCCAGTGGCCAAAAAATGCAGGACATCGAGCAGCTTCTCCAAGGGGCTCAATGCTTGGGAGCAAAGGGTGGGGGATGTGAGGTCATCTTCCCACTCCCTGACCAGGTCTAGGATGATATGGGGTGGAAACCTATACCTGCCGTAGACCTGGTCGTCAGGCATCCCAAAAAGGCTTGTCCGTGGTGGGAAAATGCATGTCCTGGCTATTCTCCTCCTCCTGCGGTGTCCGACGATCAGTGCAGCGACAAATGGGGCATTCATCGTAGCTGTATATACGCGTTTGTTGTTTGCGCGCACTTTTATGCTCTGCGCGGGGACGCCTCCGCCTGCCTTCGTGTGGGCGGACGCGTTGACGCCTGTGCACGTCTTTTGCCGTGCGCGGGTTTCCCGTATTCGGATACGTGGTAAGACTGTAGGTCCGAGTGTCATCGGGTGTGATCTGAGGGGAGTGAGCGTTCACGCGATTGGCCTGGGTACGTGTGTTTCAGGGTGCGCGGGAAGTTCCACACGCGATTAGCCTGGGTACGTGTGTTCCGGGGTGCCGGGAACTTTCACACGCGATTGGTGGAAATCCACGTGTGTTCTGTCATCACGTGCAATGAGGGAAACACCTGCGCGCGTCACGTAACAGATGGCTCACGCGCTAAGGGCCTTTGGTCCAATGAAATCGCATATGCGTGCTGCCGTGCATACGCGCTAAGGGCCTTTCCTCGTATTACACGCGGATGTGCAGTTTTCCACGCGCGCTTACGCGCAGGGGCCCTTTCCTCGTATTACCCCGGATGTGCAGTTTTCCACGCGCGGTGAAATGCCCATGCATGTCTGTACGCGTCACGTCACAGGGGCTCTTGAGGGGCCTTCTGTCCAATGAAAATGCGTATGCGTGCAGACGCGCTTACGCGCTAAGGGCCTTTCCTCGAATTACACGCTGACATGCAGATTTTTTCACGTGCCAAATCACTCCGTATCAAGCTGGCCACGCGTAAGCACACGGAAGACCACGCTCCTGCCCAGAAGGCCGAACTACTGCCCCCCAGAGCCCCGAGCACGCTCCCACCTGCCATCTGCTGCTGCCTGACTGCCTGCTGCCCACGTGCCCTGCCATTTGCTGCCTGCACATCAGCCAGGGGTGCTGTTGCTGTGACCACCCCTGCTGGAACCAAAGACTCCCGACTGGGATTCCATCGCTCCACAGCCCAGCCCCAGGACCCAGTTGCCCACCCACTCCTGCCTCTGGGCTTGTCATGTCGGGGCAAACACCATCTGAGACCACTGACAACCCCCGGCCAGAGAGGCAGAGGGGCACCAGCTTCAGTGCCACCGAAGTTGGTGTCCTGGTGGAGCAAGTCCTGGGGCAGTATGATGCCCTCTTCGGAAGTTCCTGCGCCGACAAGGAAGGACGGACTCGGATCTGGACTGACATCGTGACTGCCATCAACGCGGAGGGGGTGGCAGTCCGCGACTTACAACATGTCAAGAAGCGCTGGGAGGACTTCAGGTCCAGGACCCTGAACAAGGCCCGGTGCCTCTTGAAGGCAGCGGATGCCAAGGGGCGCCGGGGCCATTTGTCGGAAGAACAGATGAGGGTCCTGGAACGCATATCCCCAGCACTCCATGTCCAGGTCCTTGAGAGGCAGACCCGTCTGGAGTCGAGCGGTGAGTGTACATGCATCCTGATTGTGAGCAGTGCGTGTGGTGATTATTCAGTAGTGTGCAGGTTGCACATCTGTTTGTATGGGGTCGAGTATGGGTGGGGGTGTACAGGGCCGTGGGGCTGACACATGCGAGGGCTGGAATGTGTGAGACATAGATGGTGCTTGTGTGTAGGCTTGCATGCCAAATGCAGTTGTGTGGGCACACATGTTTGGATGAATGTGTATGTAAGTAGACATGTCCGTGATGTCACGCATGTATGTTGTTTTTGGATGCATGTATCAGCACTGTGTACATGTGCATGTGTGTGTATTTGACAAGGGTGCAACAGTGATGCAACATGGATGCATGTGACAGCGGTATGTGGAAGCCTGATTGGCAGATGTGACATGGATGCCCGTCTGAACACTGCGACACTTGGCAGAGGTGTACACATGCATGCAAGTGTGGTGGTGTGTGTACATATGTGGTGCACTTGCTGTGTTGCATGTGATGTCTGGCTCACCTTTGGCTGCTCATGCTGTTGTATGTGTATGGATGGTGGTGGCAGTTGCGATATGGCTGTGGTATGGCTCATGTGTGCGAGTTGTAATGACGTGTGTTGGGGATTGTGATGACATGTCTGAGGTTTGCCAATGCCACTCATGTACAACTGTCATGTGTGTATGTGTCCATTGTACAGTGCCCTGATGCCTGTGTTTTGTTTCTCCCTGTCTGCAGCGTCAACTGATGAAGAGGGCGGAGAAGGTGCTGTGGAGCACAGCGGCGGGGATCCCACCGCCAGCCGGAGACGCAAGGCCCGGCTCCCCTCCCATGTTGTGATCTCGTCGGGGAGTGAGGAGTCCGGTGCCGCGTCCCAGGCCGCAGCTGCCGAGGGGAGGTCCAAGAGGCGGAGGTTGGAGTTGGACTCCTCGGCAGCAGAAGGGGCAGCTGGGACCCCACAGGGGAAGATGGCACGGAGTCATCCAGGTTGGTGGAGGGTTTGGTGGAGGAGGAGGCCGTGCAAGCACCAGAGACGGGGTCTGGAGGTGGGCATCCCACTGGTGCTAGTGGTGCAGTGCAGGACCAGGGACAGGAGGCAGCACAGGCCGCCGCATCATCTTGCACCAGCAGGGATGCCTACGTCCAGACCCGTTTTCAGGCAGGGGATGAGCTCACGTCAACTGGCCTTCCTCTGCCTGCAGACGTGGCTATCCAGGTCTGGGTTGAGCCTGTCCTGGCTGGTGTGGCGTTGCGTCAACGGGCCATGCGAGTTGACCTGCAGTCTTTTCATGAAGAGACTGCACGTCATCTCGAATGGCTCGTTGACCACGTCAGCCTGCTGGGACAGGTCACCCAGGCCAGATTCCTCCGTCTGATGGGGCTTGCTACGACCCCCTCCTCAACTGGACCCCCTACGCGCCAGTCGTCCTCCGTGCCATCTTCCCACCCATCAGTCACCTGGGTGCCCTGTGGAGCTGCCTCTGACGGTGCGGCCAGGCTGGTGGAGGGGCCATCCCTGCCACAGTCGGGAGTCGGACGTCCAGCAGGGGTGGCCACATCTACGACTGCACCCCAGCCGGCGGAGGATGTGCAGGCAGCAGGAGGCAGTGCACGGGCAGAGGCACAGCAGCAGCAACGTGGTGGGAGCCATGAAGGCTCAGGGCCTTCAACATCGGAGGGGCAGGCATCGGCCGGAGGGCAGGAGGACCCAGGACAGAGAGTGTCTTCCGTGTGGCAGCGGTTGGGCCACGCCATAGATGCGGAGCGGCAGCGGGCGGAAGAGGCACGGCTCACAATGGTCAGGGCGGAGAACTCCATGCGGAGGGCCCTGAGGCGGGCCGAGTGCCTCGAGGCAATCCGCAGGGGTTTGGAGGTGGAGACGTCGACGGCCCTGCGGACCCTCGGGGACATGGAGGAGGACCGCCTCCGGGACATTGAGGAGGAGTTCGATGATGCCCTGGCCCGGGACATCCACAAGTGAGCCGTGAAACTAGCCCGCTGCCCTTGTACATAGTTATGTAGGTAGTGTTAGGTTTCATTTTTGTTTTGATTTTATTTGGACCTTTCGGACATTGGCCACATTTTTGTATATAGTTTATTTTATTAGTTAGTGTAGTTAGATAGGTTTCCTTTCTTTTGTTGGGATAATGGACCCTGGCTTGTTCCCATGTACATAGTTCACTGTTGGATTGTATTTTTTTTTCACTTTTTAACCATGGAGCAATGGCTTTATTTTTTATTTCCCATTGGATTTTGTTTTGTGGACATTGACTTTGGAGAACATTACTTTGGAATTTTATTTTTGGTTTTGCTTTTTTTCACGGACATGCTTCTTTTAATTTTTGTACATTCACATTTCTGTTTATTCATTTTTTATTCTATTTATGTTTCCTTTAATACATATTTATTTTGGTGAACTTCAATGTGTTGTATCTCATTGGTTTCATGCATTTCATGATATGTGTTTTGAGATTCACTGACACCCATTGGGTGTATGTGAGGGAGATGTGTTTGTTTCGGAACTTGCAATTGGTGTTCTGTGATGTAATTGCAAGTTATGAGTGGGTGGATGCAATACTCGGGTGGGTGTTTTGCATTTGGAGGCTGACCATAGGGACCAGGGATCTAGATTGTGATGACATGTTGGCTGGGGAACATGAGTTGCACATGGGGGCCTGGTGGAGGCTGCCCCTGGTGGCTGGGGGGTGGGGGTGGTGGGAGACATGGGTGGGGGCCTGGTTGTGGGTGCCCCTGGGGGGTGGGGGTGCTGGGAGATATGGGTGGGGGCCTGGTGGTGGGTGCCCCTGGGGGGTGGGGGTGGTGGGAGACATGGGTGGGGGCCTGGTGGAGGCTACCCCTGGGGGGTGGGGGGTGGGGCGTGGGGGTGGTGGGAGACATGGGTGGGGGCCTGGTGGAGGCTGCCCCTGGTGGCTGGGGGGTGGGGGTGCTGGGAGACATGGGTGGGGGCCTGGTGGAGGCTGCCCCTGGTGACTGGGGGGGGTGGGGTTCTGGGAGACATGGGTGGGGGCCTGGTGGTGGGTGCCCCTGGGGGCTGGGGGGGTGGGGAACATGAGTTGGACATGGGTGGGGGCCTGCTGGCAGGTGCCCCACAGTGCTGGGGGTGGGGGGGTGGGGAACATGAGTTGGACATGGGTGGGGGCCTGCTGGCAGGTGCCCCACAGTGCTGGGGGGTGGGGGTGGTGGGAGACATGGGTGGGGGCCTGGTGGAGGCTGCCCCTGCACTGCTGGGGGGGTGGGGGTGGTGGGAGACATGGGTGGGGGCCTGGTGGAGGCTGCCCCTGGTGGCTGGGGGGTGGGGGTGGTGGGAGACATGGGTGGGGGCCTGGTGGAGGGTGCCCCACAGTGCTGGGGGGTGGGGGTGGTGGGGAACATGAGTTGGACATGGGTGGGGGCCTGCTGGCAGGTGCCCCACAGTGCTGGGGGGTGGGGGTGGTGGGGAACATGAGTTGGACATGGGTGGGGGCCTGCTGGCAGGTTCCCCACAGTGCTGGTGGGTGGGGGTGCTGGGGAACATGAGTTGGACATGGGTGGGAGCCTGCTGGCGGGTGCCCCACAGTGCTGGGGGGGGGTGGTGGGAGACATGGGTGGGGGCCTGGTGGATGCTGCCCCTGGTGGCTGGGGGTGGTGGGGAACATGAGTTGGACATGGGTGGGGGCCTGCTGGCAGGTGGCCCACAGTGCTGGGGGGTGGGGTGGTGGGAGACATAGGTGGGGGCCTGGTGGAGGCTGCCCCTGGTGGCTGGGGGGTAGGGGTGGTGGGGAACATGAGTTGGACATGGGTGGGGGCCTGCTGGCAGGTGCCCCACAGTGCTGGGGGGTGGGGGTGGTGGGAGACATGGGTGGGGGCCTGGTGGAGGCTGCCCCTGGTGGCTGGGGGGTGGGGGTGGTGGGGAACATGAGTTGGACATGGGTGGGGGCCTGCTGGTAGATGCCCCACAGTGCTGGGGGGTGGGGGTGGTGGGAGACATGGGTGGGGGCCTGGTGGAGGCTGCCCCTGGTGGCTGGGGGTGGTGGGGAACATGAGTTGGACATGGGTGGGGGCCTGCTGGCAGGTGGCCCACAGTGCTGGGGGGTGGGGGTGGTGGGAGACATGGGTGGGGGCCTGGTGGAGGCTGCCCCTGGTGGCTGGGGGGTGGTGGGGAACATGAGTTGGACATGGGTGGGGGCCTGCTGGCAGGTGGCCCACAGTGCTGGGGGGTGGGGGTGGTGGGAGACATGGGTGGGGGCCTGGTGGAGGCTGCCCCTGCACTGCTGGGGGTGGTGGGAGACATGGGTGGGGGCCTGGTGGAGGCTGCCCCTGGTGGCTGGGGGGTGGGGGTGCTGGGAGACATGGGTGGGGGCTTGGTGGAGGCTGCCCCTGGTGACTGGCGGGTGGGGGTGCTGGGAGACATGGGTGGGGGCCTGGTGGTGGGTGCCCCTGGTGGCTTGGGGGAGTGGTGGGAGACATGGGTGGGGGCCTGGTGGTGGGTGCCCCTGCACTGCTGGGGGGTGGGGGTGCTGAGGAACATGAGTTGGACATGGGTGGGGGCCTGCTGGCAGGTGCCCCAAAGTGCTGGGGGGTGGGGTTGGTGGGGAACATGAGTTGTACATGGGTGGGGGCCTGCTGGCGGGTGCCCCACAGTGCTGGGGGTTGGGGGTGGTGGGAGACATGGGTGGGGGCCTGGTGGAGGCTGCCCCTGGTGGCTGGGGGGTGGGGGTGGTGGGAGACATGGGTGGGGGCCTGGTGGAGGGTGCCCCACAGTGCTGGGGGGTGGGGGTGGTGGGGAACATGAGTTGGACGTGGGTGGGGGCCTGCTGGCAGGTGCCCCACAGTGCTGGGGGGTGGGGGTGCTGGGGAACATGAGTTGGACATGGGTGGGGGCCTGCTGGCAGGTGCCCCACAGTGCTGGGGGGTGGGGGTGGTGGGAGACATGGGTGGGGGCCTGGTGGAGGCTGCCCCTGGTGGCTGGGGGGTGGGGGTGGTGGGGAACATGAGTTGGACATGGGTGGGGGCCTGCTGGCAGGTGGCCCACAGTGCTGGGGGGTGGGGTGGTGGGAGACATAGGTGGTGGCCTGGTGGAGGCTGCCCCTGGTGGCTGGGGGGTGGGGGTGGTGGGAGACATGGGTGGGGGCCTGGTGGAGGCTGCCCCTGGTGGCTGGGGGTGCAGAGGGACATGCTTTGGTGGGCAGTAGTGCAAGTTGACATGTGGGTTGGCTGGTGGGCATGGCCATGGTGGATGGGGTGCCTGCAGGACATGTGCTGGGTAGGCCCCTGTGGTGTGAGCCACCTGCAGGGGCCGTGGAGGGTGTAGAGGGAACACCTGGGTGGACCCACACGTGCAATTCACGTGTGCTGCTCGCCGCGCACCCATGTAATACACGTACCCTGATGAGATTGCGTGTGGAACTTCCCGCGCACCCCTGTAATACATGTACCCTGATGGAATTGCGTGTGGAACTTCCCGCGCACCCCTGGAATAAACGTACCCTGCTGATGTTGCGTGGGATACTTCCCCCGCACCCTGAAATACACGTACCCTGATGAGATTGTGTGTGTGACTTCCCGCGCACCCCCGAAATACACGTACCTCGCTCAATCGCGTGTGTAACTTCCCGCTCACCCCCGAAATACACGTACCTCGCTCAATCGCGTGTGTAACTTCCCGCGCACCCCCGAAATACACGTACCCCGCTCAATCGCGTATCTAACTTCCCACGCACCCCCGTAATACATGTACCCCGCTCAATCGCGTATCTAACTTCCCGCGCACCCCCGAAATACATGTACCCCGCTCAATCGCGTATTTAACTTCCCGCACACCCCTGAAATACACGTACCCCGCTCAATCGCGTGTGTAACTTCCCGCGCACCCCCAAAATACACGTACCCCGCTCAATCGCGTGTGTAACTTCCCGCGCACCCCCAAAATACACGTACCCCGCTCAATCGCGTGTGTAACTTCCCGCGCACCCCCAAAATACACGTACCCCGCTCAATCGCGTGTGTAACTTCCCGCGCGCCCCCGAAGTACACGTACCCCGCTCGATTGGGTGTGTTGCTTCCCGCGCACCCCCGCAATACACGTGCCCCGCTCGCACAGGCCCAATTGCTGTATGTTGCCACTTTTGTGATGCGCTGGGACTCTACCGCCTGCCTTCGTGTGGCGGACGTGTTTCAGCTTGTGCGTGTCTCTGGCTGTGCGTGGCTTTGCCCTATTCGATTCCATGAATACGTGTGGTTCGAGTGCGTGTGGGTGTTCCGTCTGCTTCCCTGTAGTACATCCCCAGTTACGCCCTTATTTTCGCGCTTTCTGGTGTATGCGCCGAGGTTGTGCGCTTTCACTGTGCGCGTCGCGCACGCCTTTCGGGATGTTGCAGTGACTTGTGCGCCATGCATGGGTTTGGCGCACATCCCGAGGTGAACACGCGCAGGGACTTCCATGAATCGCACGCGTGCGCATGCGCCTGTTTTTTTCCGCTTGCGCAAAGATTTTCGGCGCACGTTTGTTCCATGAATCGGCCCCTTAGAGTCTTCATTGTCTTCTATTTTGTATGCTATGTCCACATTTTTTGTGTTTCTTTTGTAAAACGTTCTGCGGCAACACACACACACATGGTTTGGTACTTCAGCCGATGACCTTTTAAATGTTACTATTTCTTTTCTGTATGTGTGTAATAGAACATTGCTATGTGCAGAGTTGTTGCTACTATGTTCTAAAACTGTTTCATTTTGTAAGTGGCTCTCACTTCCAAAATACTTTTTCTGAATACGGTCAATTTCTTCTTGTAAGTATTTGGGTGTACCATGCAGAAGAGTGATATTTAAATTGCCTAATTCTGAAGCTCGACCTTTTGCATAGTATATTTTATGTCTTACATTGGAATTATGTATTGATATTCTTTTGCTATCATGGAAGGTACTTTTGCAAATAGGCCCAGAAATGCAGGCTAATGAATGTCCTTTTAGTCCTGTGTCTTTCCGCACTGGACAAATATCCATATTTTGCAGCACTTTCATTTTACTTTTGTCTTTACCTTTTACATATTTACTTTTACTATGGGTTCTTCTTACACTAACAGGATTATTAGGAACATTGTTAGCTGTACTGGTAGCCGTTTTTTTGACAACATTTTTGTGTTTTGTGACACTTTTTAATGGAGGAGGTACAGTTTCGGTAGTTGAGACTTCCTTTATTTTGTTAACCAACTGCATTAGCTGGTTTGTACCAATATTCTCTACAAACTCTACAACAGGTGGATGCTTACATTGGGCACCTTTATTTGTATTTGCTCTACTAGAGTTGATTTTTGGTAGGCATTTTTGGTAGGCATTCTTTGGTGTCTGTTGAAAATAAAAGTATACTTTGGTCTGTTGTCCAATGTATGTGTGCAGTGTGCATGTGTGCATGAGTCTGATGGGGCAGCTCTTTCTCATGGTGTGTCAACGTGCATTGAACGCTTGCAATGGTTTGGTAAGTCTACTTTACTGTTTGTATACTACTACAATGTGCTTCAGATGACAGTACAAAGTGGCCTACTTGGGACGAGAACCATTATTAATAACCGAAATGCCAAAAACTTGCTAAAGCAACTTCGTTTCACAATCTAACCTTGTAAGGATTACGTATGTTATTTGAGTACCTAACACACAGGGATTTGTCAGCCATTCTGCCTTTTATTCTTTGTTCTTAAATGGATATTTGTAGGTAAAATGGTTTACAAATCAATGCTTGCTTTGGTGCCCAAAATAAACAAATAACCCATGCAGCCTCTTTGAGGAGTAGTTACAATATAAAGGTTGTACTGTACTTACTTTTTTTTGCACGATGACCCGGTTTCTTCGGATATGTCGTCTGCAGTGTAGATGCTGTTGATTCTCAGGAGAGTAGTCTTCACTGAGATTCAAAAAAACAAAATCAATTACTTTGTGTGTTTGCAGCAGTGATGATACTGCACACATTAATTGTGCTTCTTTCGTCAATATGGTACTTGAAAGTCCTTTAAAATAGCTAAAACTTTTAAGGGTATGGAAATGCCTTGTTGTTTACAAGGTGTACTATGCATAGAAGAGATGTTTGTAAGCGATAGGGTATAGTACTAGATGGGGAAACATTTTCTACTTGTAAATTAAAAGCACAATGCCGAAAAATCGGGAGACCTTCAGAAGGTAATGTCACCACCGCAATCGGGAGCGCTTACTATTCTCATACGATCACATTGCAAGTAGCATTACTGTAGGCCGTACAGAGTACACAACTCTGACATTTTCACATACAAAATTGAGTTCTGCCCTAAATAGGCATGCTTGCAACGTATGTACAGGTTATGCGGAAGACAGTAAGCAGTTGTGCGGTTTGTGAATGACAAATCGGACCTCTTGCACTTAAAAGGGGGAGCGTTGTTATGTATTCCCTATGCGCATTTAGCGGCATTATTTTGTTTAAATTAAATCATAAGGGTTCCACATGTTCTCTGATTAAAATATACATACCTGTACTCAGGCCTCCAGATAAGGTGCGTACTAGGCCTTTTTACGCATGAAAATCTTGCAAATACGACAGCTTTTTTATTTTCCTGCGTACATTTACACACAGGTTTAGAGCAGAGGGCAGTGCAAATGTCAGATTACTTGATAGAAACCAGAAGGCTTCTTTTGATTTTTATCTACATGGATGTAATTGCAAGCCACCTCAGAAACAGAATGCATTTCTCTGAAGCCGGCTAGGTTTTTGTGATTTCAACATTTAAATATATACAGGAGAGATCAAATGGCCAGACCTTAGAGAAATAATAAAAGGTGTATTCTGTCACAATGCAGAAATCTGCGGTACGCTAAGGATTTCCATACAGTTTGTGCATGCGTCGCTGGATGTCACATACATTTTACTCTCTTGCAAAAGAGAAAAGTCATTTTTACTCTCTTAAAATCACATTTACTCTCAAAGTTTAAAAACAGGGAGTAAAATACTCCCACCTCAAAATATTATCTGGAGCACTGCCTGTACTCTATACTCATGCATGTGTACATGCATGGAGCTGTACGTAGAAATTTGCAATACTTGCACAGTAGCTTATGAAGTAGGTGCTTTGCAATGATATGCGACTTCCATTCAGAATCATCGACTGTAATTTTGAAGTGCGCAATGTTGATGACGGAGTTAATATTAGTGATGTTCAATGTGATTGGTGGATGATTGTGCGACTGCTTAGTTGTGTCCAATGAGGGACTCGCTTTGGTACCACTGTAGAAAGGGTGGAAGGACTGGGTAAGAGTTACGTGCCGCACGTAGGCAACGCTTGTCCGCTGGTGGGGCGTGTCACATACAGGTTTCTACAGCAAATCCTGCATGGAAAGGCGACTGTAGGCATCAATCAATCAGATGTTCACATTACTCTTTTGTGTCAAAAGACAGTGCGCACACTGAAGATGGCAGAGGTGGAGAGGGTCAGGGTTTGGGTGCTTGGAGACATTTTTGTGCAAGGCTTACAACACTATTCCGAGAGTAGACATGTGGCACACCATTTCGATGTGAGAGGAGTGGAGGTGGTGTGGAGCGCTGACACTGATGCCAATGCTGCGGCAATTCTGCAAGTTTGGGGATATGTGAGTTCACGTACTTTGTTGGCAGATTTGGCACAGTTGGTTGAAGCACTCAAGACCATCTTCCCAACAACGAAAGTAATTTTTTCTGCTTCACTCCCTAGAGTACAATGGAACAACAATTCTGTTTTCTGTCCAGATCAAAGCATCAGGAGGTGTATCATCAATCGCGGCATGCGTGCATTCATGCTACGAGCTGGTATGTTTTTATGCAGCCATGATAACATTGCTCCAAGCAAGTAGGATTACTTTGAAGTTGCGCTATCGTTTTTAGGAAATTCGATGTTCTTTTGGAACGTAAGGCTTGCTTTAGAGAAGGTTCTGTAATGTTTGCAGGAGTAAAGCAAGGACAAACAATACAAAAAAATACATAAAATACCAGATGTCTGTATTGTATCTGGCCAAAAAAAAAAAAAAAACTGCTCTTTTCAGAGCCTACCTTAAAGGGGAAAAAGTGGAATAGTACTTTAATGTACCGTCGTCACGCTCTGATCCTGTACATGTCCGCGAACATGGCGGTAGTTTGCAGCCAGCACATATCACCAACGGGGATTCAGGGGTGGAGACGCATGTAAATGAGAATGAGCGGAGCTAGGGATTGGTCCATAAAGTTCAGTAGGTGTGTTCTGACCAACGTACTTTAGTAAGACCGTCTTCTCCCTCACAGGAGACCACACAGCCATGGCTTTCCATGCTCGAAAACAGATTATCTGGATTTTGGGAGACTCGTGGATACATTGGTTGAAGGTGCATGCTGAAAGCTGCAGTTTATCTACAAATCTCGGATTTCCTCATGTGGAAGTGCACTGGCATGGCGTGCGTGGCATGAGATGGCTGGACTTGGTACCTCTCTGTGTTACTTTACTGACAGAGCGTCCTCCAGATATACTGATCTTTCATTGCGGAGGAAACAGTTTGGGCCGTGTATCTTGAATTTCTTTGCAATTTGCAGTGAAGGAAGAACTCGCGAAGCTCATGGACATTTTTCCAAATTGTGAACTACTTTTTTCCTGTATTGCACAAAGACAAATATGGCTGCGTTCGGTCCACAAATGGAGAAAGCGAGATGCAATGTGAGTAAGGCTGTGTGTGCCTTTTTAAGAGATGTTGGCATGTCCTCTTTCCACAATGAAAACATTTTGTTTCGCAGCACTTTAATTTTCTGCAGAGATGGAGTCCACCTCACATATTCTGGCAATCAGATTTTTCTTCGCAATATACAAAATGCATTGCGACCTCTTTTGCAATCACACTAACCTATCTGACAATCCGTTTTCACAAATTCACAGTTTTTGACCCACACAACACACCATCGAAAGGCTCTTTTCAGAGCCGCCGCTTACTCCCAGCGTACACTTGATTGTGTTTGCTCCGCTTGCACCCTCCCTTTTTTCCCCTACGACTGTCCGCAAATTTTTCAGAACTTCGCGGGGGTCTACGACCGTCACTTCATAGTTCTATTGTTATACTGAGAAAGGTGTCTCTGAAAAGAGCCTTTTCTGTATTTTTTGTTGTTTTATGTTTATTGCTTAATAGCACACGGCACACTAGGAGAAGAGGCCAAAGGAGGGTAAGGAAGGGACACCAGCCACTGGGATAAGAAAGAGCAAGTGAACAGAGAAAGATTTAGGGTGAGCTTTATTTAGGTAAGGAGCAGATCTTCTGGTGCTCTGTGACTGCAGCCTCAAAAGCATTCAGAAAACTCTCCCCCCTGCAGAGTACTGCGTCACAATACGTGCACACTACTGTCACTTTTGAAAGGTAAGGGTCAACAGCATTGCGAATGGCTTGTGAGGCAGCTGGAGGGAGACGCTCCCCCACATGAGTGTCTCTTGTGGTGGGAGGATTGGACACGGAGGATGCTGTGGAGGAACTCAATCGACTACGCTCTTCACATGGTACCACCTTGCGAATGTCCGCAGTGTGGAACGAAGTGAGGTGTCGCTTCATGGTTGTCGTACCAAAACTGTATGCACCAAATCTCCCGTGACTCAGCACCACCTCGCACTGGTTACATTTCACCAGGTTCACACATGCTTTTGGTACGTTCCCATAAACGGAAAACAACCGCCACACCCACGACTCCCGCCGAGTGCTCCCAGTGCGGAGTTCCTCCACTTCATTCTCTTCCTCCTCTTCTTCCTCGCTCTCTACATCCTCACCCATATGTCTCTCTGCAGGCCCTTGGGGAGGTGGTGGTGGTGGTGGGTTTGGGGGTGGTGCAGAGGCTAATGACCCAACAGCAGCCATGGAAGCCATACCGATTAGTTTCATTTTGGTCACTACAGCAGTAAAGGCAGTACACCTCAATCTGCTACAGCTAGAAGGACAATGAAGATGCGCTTGGGGGTGTGGCCATTTGTAGGGGTGGAGGGGTGTACCTTGTGACCGTCTTCATCCCTGCAAAGCGGTACAAAAATTTTACACAGCAAGTCCTGAGGTCAGCTATTGTCTGGGATATGTGAAATTACATTTTTACACTCTACAATACTTTGCCTTGTGTCTACAAGTTCTTTTGTACTGTTGCGGAAGCACACCAACCGCGCAAATTAGTCCCCACGCTCAGCGTGGGTGCAGTCACATGATGACGTCCTCAACACATCCGCGCCAGTGATGGAAGTCCCCTGGACAGCAAATGCAGAGTATCAAACGTGCGCATGCGCGCAAGTGTCCTACGGACAGTGTTCGGGTTCTCAAAGTAATTGAAAGTGCGACACAAGTGAGACGGCCAGTTAGGGACAGGCGCTATGTTCGCTATATTTACGTTTGTACTGCGCATGTGCACGCATGCTATGTTCACTGTACGGACAGTTCCAGTGTCCTTTGGACAACTCCATTTCGTTTGCCTACGAACTTGCCGGCCACCGCGCCTGTTCTACGGACGGCACCATTTTGGCTGCGCCCGATACGGACAGCTATACTGTCCTCTACACACTCCCATTTTGCTCATTTACACCCATTCCGGATATCTGATGTGTTCTACGAACATGTATCGTCTCGTTTCCAAGCAGTACGGCGAGGTATAATATCCTTTGGACACCCCTTTCTGTTTATGTACGTACACTTTCAACAAATGGTGCAGTCAAACATCAAATCCATCTTCCTTGACATTAGTAAGGGTAGTTGTACTGTCTTTACAGCACCCACATTCTATTCCTTGCGGATAGGTCGAAGAGGCGCGCTGTTCGCGAACATTTTACGTCTTTTAAAAAAAAAATTGAAACACAAACTCTTTCTCTACAACTACTGTACAAAAACATTGAAAACACACACATCATTCCAAAGAAATAGCGGGGGAAGCGGACACTGAAATAAATATGGGGGAATTAGGATTCAACACGGGCTGGTTATGAGGAGAAGATTTGTGAGGGGAAGAAGGGATGGATATTTCATCAAAACGTCTATTTTCCTCTTGATGGTTTGGGGATGGGTCACTAGGGAATGGAGAAGCAAGGCAGGTGCAGGTGGGGCAATGGTAACAGACTTTTCCTCTCACACAGTCCTCCACAAACTCCCGTAAACATTTAAAATTCTCTTTCAATATGTCCATTTTCTGCTCTATCCTTTTTACCCTGTCTTCATCTGTCTCGTTTGTTGCCCTTTCTTCTTTCCTTTCCTGGTCTGTTGAATAAAAAAATACATAAATTAAATGCCTATAAAATACTGGTCATTATTTTCCATATGCAGAGCAATGAGTACCATTATTGTCGCTGTCTTCAGACATTTCCCCATGCGGGAAATACTTCTCCATCCACTCCAAAGTACTAGTCATTTCTGAGTCAAAACAACAGAAATTATTATTTCTGCACCACATACCAAAAAAAACCACACCCATATAAAAAAAATGACTTGCACTCACTCTTTTGCTGTAATCTCCCTTCGTCCTACTGCGTCCGTCCACTGTCGTTCCAGGCTGCCGAGTTTCTGTGAAGTGATTACGCTGGAGGCATCCTTTTTTTTATGGTACCATCCACTTCATTCTACATGGTTATTAAATGTGTCGTTTTCTTTTCCCACCTTCAGGTTTCCATATTTACTTATTACTACTTATAATATATTTATGTCCTTCTTCTACGTTGCACACTTTTTCTGTAAGACAATAGTACATTTTCAGCTACCCCCCGCCTCTTTGGGTAATGTTGATCCTGACGGCCCCCGTCCGCAAACAGGCGCTCAGTCCGTCCCTTTCCAATATCAATAGGGAGGGGGTTCTTTATGTTCTATGTCAAGTATGTCAAGTACGTAGATTATACTACATATCTCTCAAAATCACATGATCACAGTGCATATTCTGCACAACAACTTCATTGCCACAATGGCATGCTTAAGTTCCACCTTCCAAAAACCTTTACAATTCACTACAAAAAAAACTTTAAGGGGACGTTATGGTTAAGTTGCCCTCCCAAAAACCAGTAAAATTCACTACAAAAAAAACTTTGTTGAGGGGACGTTATGGTTAAGTTGCCCTAACAAAAACCTGTACACTTCACTAAAAAAATACTTTCCATCTCCCCTTTATGCTTCAAATTAAAACCGAAAAACCCCTGAGATTCGACAGTTATAGTAAACTAAGGCCCCAACCCTGCCACCACCCTGTGCACTGCTAACACTAACACCCAGACCATGAAAGATGTCATCTCAAATGTCAATGATGACATCAATGACAACATCACTTGTTTAATCCCTTTCTTTTCCTTCCCTGCCATATATATGTACATTCAGTAAAACAAAATCCCTAAAGGAATATTATACTTCAAAGTGCAACCAAAAACCACTGCACATTCCCCCATTATGGTAAGCTAAGCAACCATAACTCGCACCATCTACGTGCATTGCTAAGACTAACACCCAGGACATCAAAGATGACATCACAAATATCATTCCAAAAATTCACCCCGAGTTTGTGGTAAATCACAGTACTCAGTCTGTAGGGTTCTCTTTTACAAATGCCATACTTTGGGCTTCTAAAGAGATGTCAATTTCGATCAGAAATTACTTGCAACACATTTACAGAGTCATTTCCCTGACTGATGCCTGTACAGTAGCCCAACAATGACAACAAAGTAGTGAGCCCAGTTCAGCTTATGAGGATGTTCTGGGTAGGTTGTTGAGAGTACAAGTAGCAAAGTTGAGGACTTTGCTTAGAGGGAGGGAGGAAGGAATAGAATGGAAGGCCAAGGAGTAGACTTGCACAGTTAACATGAGCAGCAGAGGCAGTGATAGTGATTAATTGTTGCAGTAGGAGGTCCCTATAACAGAGGACCCCAAGATTGTGAGCCTTGGACAAGGGAGCTAGGCGAAGGGAGAGGAGGGATGACATTGGAAGCTGGGAGAAATATTACTTCTGTTTTTGAAGAGTGCAGCATGAGGCAGTGGAGAGCCATGCAGTGATAAATGGCAGTGAGGCTGTTTATCTGTTATCTGTTTGTTATCTGTTCCAAGATGCCTGGGTTGAATATAGTAAAGGAGAAAAATATTTAACTGTCATCAGCAAAGATGTTGTCATGTAGGCCAAAGGACAAGATGAGCCTTCTTAGGACAGAGGTATACAGGGTAAAAAGCAGGGGTCCAAGGACTGTTTCGAGGGGATTGGGTCCTACGACGTATTCCATATCTATGACATGTAATCACCACAGCTGTGCTGCTTCGGAAACTTTTTTCGGCGTCTGCGTCCTGCGTCGATGACGTTGATGCGCCGTCGTCGAGGACCTCCTCCGACGTCCGACGTCATCCGATGTGATAAGTAGGACGCACGACGCCCGTAGCCTCAGTTCCGTTTTTTCCGCAAACGTGTTGCTTCGTGATTCTCGCTTCACGCCTCGACTCTTTGGAGTTCTGTTCTTCTCGGTTCTTCGAACCTGTTCGTTTTGTGAAAATCCTTCGTGTGAAGATGTCTTCTACTTCGTCTTCGACCCCGCGTCCGGGTTTCAAGAAGTGCGGGGAGTGTGGGTCCAAGATGTCGGTGACGGACTCGCACGACGCCTGCCTCTGGTGCCTCGGGGAGGCCCACGACACGGATGACTGTATCGACTGCCAGTCGCTCACGTCCAAAGCCTTACGCGAACGTAAGACGAAGTTGTCGGTAGGTCGGGTGTCCAAGCCCAGGAAGTCGTAGTCTGCGGGGCTTTCGACGGATGATTCGAGGGGTGACTCTCCGCGTCATCGTCGGAAGTCCCGTGGGTCTCCTTCTAGGAGTCGGTCTCGCCACTCCTCAGCCTCTTCGAGGCATTCTCGGAAGCGCCGACACCGGTCGTCTTCCAGGTCCTCTTCGGAGGACTCTGCCCGGCACGTCGCTTACCCCACCAGCCGTGCGACGCCGGAGGAATGGGCTTCCTTCGGGAAGAAAATGCTGGCGATTCTTGAGTCGCAGGGTACTATGCCGTCCGCGCCCCCGAGTGGGGTCGGTCGTGAGAGGTCGAGAGACACCGCTCGCAAGAGTGGTCGGCACGAGTCACGGAAGAGGTCCCGTTCGGACAAGGAGACTCGTTCTCGCCGTACCCGTTCCAGGTCCCGGTCTTCGACGCGTTCGAGACCGTGTGCACCTGTGAGGTCTTCGAGGAAGACATCGACGTCTGAGGCGTCGAGGGCGTCGACAGGCTTTCTCGAGGCTTCGGCTCCGAGGAAGTCGTCGAAGCCGTCGACGCTCAGGTCGTCGAGGGACACGCTCGGGCCTTCGGCCTCGAGGGCTGTGTCGACGCCGCCGATGCTGGAGGCGCTGCATCTGACGTCGACGCCGATTTCGTCGACGCCGATCCTCTCGGCACCGATGCCGGTTCTCTCGACGCCGGCGCCGATTCGCTCGACGCCATCGACGCCTTTCGTGTCGGAGGTACCCCGTGGCACGGGAGAACCCCCTAGGAAGGCTCTTGTTAAGAGCAAGCACTCTCGGGTGCCTTCTTTTCGCCGCCTGGACTATATTTCAGAGGTGGATGAGGATTCTGATGGCCTGGTTCCTAGTCAGGTTCCAGATGAAATAGTCTCGGGCCATAGTCAGTTTGACGATTTGAGACCGTCACTGCATGATGCCAGTGGACTGGACACCTCTCCGGAGGTGGAGTTTTGTAGGCCTGAGCCTGGCTCTCATGCCGATTCCTTGTACCGGCGCCTTATGGCTAGGGTTTCTGAGTACTTGGGATGGTCTGCTCCCCCAGGGGAGTTTGTGCAGGATGATCTGACGGACATCCTTGATGTTGGTCCCCCAAATGATCCGGTACTGCCACTCCATATGGCTTTACAGAGAAGGGTGGCGGCGGCTTGGACTGCTCCGGAGAGTCTCCCGGCGGTGGGCAGATCCTTGTCGCGAAAATACCGTCCAGCCAGTAGCGACCCCTGCTACTTGACCAGGCACCCTACTCCGGAGAGTTTGGTGGTGCAGGCGGCCACGGCCCCGGCAAAGCAGGCGTCGTACCCTACCATCCCTCCTGATAGGGACGACAAACGTTTTGATGGCTGGGCGAAGAAAGTGTTTTCTTCTGGTGGTATGGCGCTTCATGCGGCCAACTCCATTTGTGCCTTGTCTCGTTTCACACACACTCTGTGGAACTGTGTTGCGTTAGCGGCTGAACATATTCCCGAAGGGGACGAATGGGATGGTTTCCTTGCTATGGTCCAGGATGGTAAGGATGCCATGTGTGAGTCCGTTCAGTCGGGTTTGGACTTAGCTGAATGCGTCAGTAGGTCCATGGCGGCGAGCACCGTGATACGCAGGTTTGCGTGGTTGCGGAAGTCGGGGTTTGCTCCTGATGTGCAGTCTCGGCTCCTCAACATGCCCTTTGACGGTGAACACCTTTTTGGCAGCAAGGCTGACGAGAGCCTTGAGAGGTTGCAGACCTCGAAAGCTGCAGCGAAGTCGTTGGGCGCTGCAGTTCGCCAACCTCCACCTTTTCGTCCTAGGGGACAGCAGTGGAGGGGTGGTTCCTTTGGCTATTACTCGTCCTTCAGTAAAGCGAGAGGAGCTCGCAGTCAAAGAGGCCAACGCAGGGGTACCAGAGGTGGACGACAGGGTACCCGTGGTGCCAAGGCCGCTCGGGCAGTTGCCTCTTTGCCCTCAGGTAACGCCGCGGCCGCTCCCACTCAGTCATGAGGCCATGTTCCATGGTTCGCCGGTTGGGGGAAGGCTGGCGCAGCATCTTGTAGAGTGGCAAGCCATTACTTCAGATGTGTGGGTTCTGGAGATCATAACTCGCGGCTACTGTCTTCCCTTTCGGCACAGGCCTCGCGACAATCCACCGGGGAACCTCTCTTTGCAGAGTCCGGATCCGCTCCTTGCGCAGGAAATTCAAGCCCTGCTGGAGAAAGGCGCCATAGAACTGGTGCCTGTAACGGAGAGGAACATGGGATGGTATTCCCCTTATTTTTTGATTTCGAAGAAAGACGGGGGATTGAGACCCATCATGGACTTGCGCGGTTTGAACAAACTCCTCAGGAAGGACAAGTTCAAGATGGTTACTCTCTCTCAAGTCCTCCAGGCCCTTCAGCTTCAGGACTGGTTGGTGTCACTCGACCTCAAGGATGCTTACTTCCATGTGTCGATCCATCCCAAGCACAAGAAGTACCTGAGGTTCGCGGTTGGCGACTCGCACTTTCAGTTTCGGGTCCTGCCGTTCGGAATGACCTCCGCCCGAGGGTTTTCACCAAGCTCATGGTGGTGGTAGCAGTGCATCTCAGGCAAGGGGGGATTCACGTCTACCCCTACCTGGACGATTGGTTGATCAGGGGGAGCTCTCCCGAGCAAGTCCTGGATCATCTGTCCGTCACTGCCACTCCCTTCACAGGCTGGGCTTCTCCCTCAATTTAAAGAAGTCCCATTTGACGCCAACACAGCGGCTCCGGTACATCGGAGCAGTGCTCCACACTTCCCTGGGGCAGTGTTTTCCTCCCCAGGTGAGGGCTCTTCACATTCAGCAGATGGTGCACAAGTTTCAGCATGCCCAGACGCTCCCAGCGTTCGAGTTCTTGAGGCTGCTCGGCCTCATGGCATCCTGCATTCTTCTGGTGCCAGAGGCTCGCCTGTGGATGAGATCTTTGCAGTGGGCGCTCAAGACGCAATGGTCGCAGTCCTCCGGCAGGATGTCGGACCCGGTTCAGGTGCCGCCCTCGGTCGCCTGGGACCTTCTGTGGTGGGCCGTCGAAGGCAACTTGATGAAGGGGGCTCCTTTTTGGCTTCCCTGGCCGGAGGCGACGATCGTGACGGATGCATCCCTCACGGGTTGGGGAGCTCATGCCAACGGGCTGACAGTGAGCGGTCGTTGGTCTCCGTCGGAGTCCAGACTCCATATCAATCTGTTGGAGCTGAGGGCCGTCAGGCTAGCCCTGAAGGCTTTTCTGCCGACTGTGCGAGGAAAGAGTGTCCTGATCCTGACGGACAACACAGTGGCCATGCACTACCTCAACAAAAAGGGGGGGGGGCAGGGTCACTTCCTCTGTGCAGGGAGGCGATGCAGCTCGATTTCTGGGCCATCCAGCAGGAAGTTTCGATCTCGGCAGTTCATCTGGCCGGAGACGAAAACGTGACGGCGGACGCTCTGAGCAGGCAGAGCACGATCTCTCACGAGTGGGAGTTGGCTCAGGAGATTCTCCTGGAGATCTTCGCCCTTTGGGGGACCCCTCAAGTGGATCTCTTCGCCTCCAGTGTCAACCGGAAGTGCGAAAGGTTTTGCTCGCGGGAATTTCCTCTAAAAGGAGCCTTGGGAGACGCGTTCGTGGTGGAGTGGTCGTTCCCGCTGCTGTACACGTTTCCTCCAGTCCCCGTCATCCCGCAAGTGCTGCGGAGGTTACGGAAGTTCAGTTCCCGGATGATCCTCATTGCTCCGGCGTGGGCTCGGAGGACGTGGTACCCGGACCTTCTCGACTTGTCCATCTGCCGTCCGCGTCGTCTTCCCTACCGAGACGATCTGCTCTCACGGGAGGGGGGTCAGGTTCTCCATCCAGAGGTCAGATCCCTCAACCTTCACGCTTGGCTTCTGAAAGGTTGAGGTATATGGATTGGGACCTCCCTGAAGACGTGATGGAGGTGTTGCTTTCGGCCCGAAGGCCAGCAACAAAGTCTCTGTACCGTTGCTGTTGGCGTAAGTTCTGCGACTGGTGCCGAGTTCAGAATGTGGATCCTTTTGCATGTTACATCCCCATGGTTCTGTCCTTTTTACTTTCTTTGGCCCACAGGGGCTTGCAAGTGGGTACCATTAAAGGTTACCTGGCGGCGCTGTCCATCTTTAAGCGCTCGTCTGAAGAGTGTTTTTACTTTAAAATCCCTTTAATTTCACAGTTTCTGAAAGGGCTCACTAATGTGTTCCCTCCGTCACCTTTCCTGGTGCCCGGTTGGGATTTAAACCTTGTTCTGAAGTTTCTTATGGGTGCTCCGTTTGAGCCTTTACATTCTTGCCCTTTGAGGCTGTTAACTCTGAAAACTGTGTTTTTAGTTGCGGTTACTTCCGCTCGCAGAGTGAGTGAGTTGCAGGCACTTTCAGTTAAGCCACCCTTCGCTGTATTTCACAAGGACAGGGTTGTCCTTAGAGTGCGTCCTTCTTTTCTTCCGAAGGTAGTGACGGAATTTCATTTGGCCCAGAAGGTTGTTCTTCCGGCATTCTATCCTCCTCCTAGGAGAGCTTTAAGCTTTTATGTTTCACGCATGTCCCGGGTCAGAGTGGCCGATCAACTCTTTATTGGTTACGCTGGAAAGCGTTTAGGGCAAGCTGTGACGAAACAGACTTTGTCTCGCTGGATTATTTTGGCCATCTCGGAGTGCTACCGCTTGGCGGGTAAGGACCCACCGGCTGGCTTGCGGGCCCATTCTACCAGGGGTATGGCTGCATCTACTGCCCTGCAGAGGGGTCTTCCTATTCGCAACATCTGTGATGCAGCCACCTGGGCTTCAGTACATACATTTGTACGTCGCTATTCCCTTGATTCCATCCGAGCACAGGATCTGGCCTTTGGCAAGGCGGTCCTTTGCTCTGCTATTTGATTGGCTATTCTAAATTTTGATTCTAAATTCTTTCCCTCCTCCTTGCTCTGGTACTGCTTTGGGAGTCTGTCATAGATATGGAATACGTCGGAGGACCCAATCCCCTCGAAGAACAAGTTACTTTCTTACCTGGTAATGTTCTTTCGATGGGATGGTCCGACGACGTATTCCATATCGCTCCCGCCCTGCCTTCCCCGCTGCAGAATTTCTTTTGCGATTGCAGCTTACGTTCCGCAAGGCTTTGTATCTGACTGGCAGTTGACTAATGTCTCACGTTCTGGGGGAAAAAACTACAACTGAGGCTACGGGCGTCGTGCGTCCTACTTATCACATCGGATGACGTCGGAGGAGGTCCTCGACGACGGCGCATCGACGCAGGACGCAGACGCCGAAAAAAGTTTCCGAAGCAGCACACCTGTGGTGATTACATGTCATAGATATGGAATACGTCGTCGGACCATCCCATCGAAAGAACGTTACCAGGTAAGAAAGTAACTTTTTCTTCTTGAGGAACGCTGACCGGAAGAGGGGTGGGGTGAGAGGTTTGCGAGTTCCAAGATATATTGGAGGCTCGACCGTCCTGGTCGGAGGCAATCCAGGTAGGAGCAGATTGCCAAGATCCTGGAGAGTAAGGAAGAGAGGAGAGTGGTTGATAATGACGAAAGCGCAGAGAGGACCAAAAGGATGAGTATACAAACGTTTAGAGTGGTGAGCCTCATAGAGAATGTTGGAGACATGCATGAGCGCAGTCTTGGTGGAGTGTTGGGCTGAGGATGGGGACTGAAAGGTTTGAATGTCTGAGCAGTTTATTGTTGGTCAAAGGGAGTCATAAGTGCATAGTGAGAGTGAAAAAGCACGGTGCGTGGAAGAGGCATGGATAGGGGAGAGACAGGAGAGATGTCCTAACATTATTAAGGTAAAGTGTAAGAGAGTCCTGCCTGAATTTCCTCTTAGTCATTGAAGATGGGAGAGGAGGAGTAAATGGTGAAAGAAGTGAGATGTCATAGTGAACAATGGATTGATCAGAGGGAGAGGGGCCGATGGAGAAGTCCAAGAAGGAGAGTGAATTAGAAAAAAAAGACAAGGTCAAGAGTTCGCTCCCGGGTTGGTCTAAGCCAGTCCTGGAAAGAGTAGAGGAAATGATCAGATTGGAGAGAGCTAAGTTCAAGGCTGGTGGCTGCTACGGTCTTGGCAAGGTTAACATCCCCCAGCATTGCAATGGGCATGTCAGTAGGAAGTGTCTCATGGAGACGGTTCAGGTCAGGCAAGAAGAAGCTGAGAGGACCAATGTGTTGTTAGAGAGCCAGAACAGTAAGAGAGACTAGTTGAATAGTGGCATATTCAAAAGAGGAAGAGGTGACCTGAGATGGGGTAACGAACCCCAGGCCACCACCCTTCCCAGCAAGTCTGGGAGAGTAGGATTAGGTAGCACTGACAGTATCGAGAGCCACTACTGTAACCGAGTCATGAGGGGTGATCCAGGTTGTGCATTCCAGTGAAAGAATGATTGGAGATGGGGGAGAAAAGCATACAATATGCGGCAGGTGAGGGGGATAGATGACATTGAAATGCTGGGAGAAGAACATAAGCATTGTGTTTGAGGAATGTGGGTGCATGGGGGCAGAGTGGGACATGGGGAGAGTGAGGCAGAAGTTAGACCGAGTTGCAGCTGAAGGCTACGAGAGAAGGACAGGAGAAGACAAAGAAGAAGAATACAAGGAGGAATGAAGCAGTCTAGGTGCATGATATAGGGTAGGAGAAATAGTCAAGTTAAGACAGTGAAGAAAGGTTGCAGCCCAAGACTGAGAGAGGGCAGGTGGGTGAGCAGAAAGGGGAGAGGGGTGCTTGGTTGAAAAGAGCATGTGTAACTTTTGATTTGCTGCACAAGTTTATGTTAATGTGTGTTGGAAGAAATTCCTGAACATTCCTGCATGAATGTCTGGTTCTTAAAGGGTCATGTGAGGGTCAGAAATGAGAGGCAAACACAAAGTTGTAATGTTTTCAACATTAAACATTTTTATTAAACTAAAAAGGGTTTGGATAAAGGCCTTCCTGTCCCTATCCTAATGAGTGTCCCTGCCTAAGAGATCAAAGCTAGGAATCAGTCTGTGTCTCGTCGTCCAACTTAGGCAAACTGTTCTGTGTCCAAAACGTATCTGACCCTCACACTAAAAATGAACAACAAAACTGTGCAAGTTATATGTTTCTGCTTTAAACTCAGAAAAATAAGTGCAAAAACTAAGCATATGAATCCAGAAAAAGCAATCCTTGTTTCCAGGGGATGATTCCCTTCTCTGGAACTGTTTCAGGAAGGATATTGGAAATGTTCAGTTCAAACAGTGGTTCTTGAAGAGTGGTACAAATGTCTTTTCCACACATCACCTTCGAGTGGATTGTGTCCTCCGACATATTCCACATCTATGACAGGTAATGTCCACAGCTGTGCTGCTTCGGAACATTTTCGGTAGAGGGCGTCCTGCGTCGATCCGTTCTCCGTCGAGGGTCGACGTCACTGAATGTTATATATAGGACGCACGGCGCCCGTAGCCTCAGTTCCGTTTTTTCCGCAAAAGTGTTTGCTTCAGAATCTCGGCGCGCTACATTCCTTCTTCGTGTACAATGTCTTAATCTTCTTCTACTACCCCGAAGTCAGGCTTTAAAAAATGTTGGGACTGCGGTTCGAAGATGTCCATCACGGACCCGCACGACATCTGCCTCTGGTGCCTCGGCGAAAGCCACACCACCGACGACTGCGAGGATTGCCAATCCCTGACGTCTAAGGCCTTGCAGGAACGTAAGGGGAAATTGAAGGTAGGTAGGGTGTCTAAGCCCTGTAAATTGAAGTCCTCGGGGCTTTCGACCGATGACTCGAGGGGTGACTCTCCACGTCGGCGAAAATCCAGGGGGTCTCGGTCTAGGAGTGGTTCCCGTCATTCCTCTGCCTAGGCGAGGCATTGTAGGAAGCACCATCACCGGTCGCCTTCCCCGTCCTCGTCGGAAGAGGACTCTGACAGACGGTTGACTTGTCCCACCAAGTCTTCGTCGCCGGCCGAATGGGATGCATTCCGCCAGCGGATGTTAGCGATTTTCGAGTCGCTAGGCACAGTTCCGGCCGCGCCTTCGAAAGGAGCCGGCGGGGAACGGGCTAGGTCCACCACTCGCACACCTTCGGGCTCGGGTGGTCGGCGAGATCATCGGGAGCCGTCAAGGTCCCGCTCGGACAAGGGAGATCGCCATAGCCGTGCCAGATCCAGGTCCCATTCCTCAACGCATCGAGAACGTCGGAACCTGTGAAGCCTTCCAAGAAGGCGTTTACGCCATCAGCGCCGTGTATGTCGAGGGGCTCTCTTGAGGATCCGGCCTCGAAGAAGTCGTCGACACCATTGGTGCCGTGTCCGTCGAGGGACACTCTCGGGGCTCCGTCCTCGAAGAAGTCTTCGATGCCGTCAGCGCCTCAGTCGACGTTGACGCCAATTCCTATGGTGTCCTCGACGCCGTTTGTGGAGGAGGTGCCCCTGAGGGCTGTGGAACATCCGAGGAAGGCTGCCAGTAAGTCTATGAGGCCTGTTTTTGAGTCCTATTCTGTTCCTCCTCCTAGATTGGAGTCTTTCCAACCTTTGCAGGATATTTCAGAGGTTGAGCCACTGTCTGGTGAGGAGATGGCCTTGCCTGTGCCTCCTGATGTCCCTGACGACCTTTTGTCTGGGCATAGTCAGATGGAGGAACTCCGTCAGTCATTGCATGACGCTAGTGGCCTTGACACCTCTCTGGAGGTGGAGTTTGGCTGACCTGAGCCTGGGGCGCTTGCGGATTCCTCCTATCGGCGTCTCATGTCAAGGGTGTCAGAATACTTGGGGTGGTCTGCTCCACCTGTTGAGTTTGCTCAGGATGATTTGACAGACATCCTGGATCAAGGTCCGCCTACTGACCCGGTACTCCTGTTTCACATGGCTTTGCAAAGGAGGGTGGCAGTGGCTTGGACTGCTCCGGAGAGTCTACCGGCAGTTAATAAGTCGCTTCTGAAGAAATACTGCCCATCCAGTAGTGACCCCTGCTACTTATCGACGCACCCTACTCCAGAGAGTTTGGTGGTGCAGGCGGCTACGGCCTCCTCGAAGCAGGCTGCGTACCCTACCATCCCTCCTGATAGGGACGATAAGTGCTTTGATGGTTGGGCGAAGAAGGTATTTACGGCTGGGGGTATGGCGTTGAAGTCGACCAACTCCACTTGTGCCTTAGCGAGATTTACACACACTCTGTGGAACTGTGCATCTTTGGCGGCTGAGCATATTCCCGAAGGGGATGAAAGGGATGGTTTTCTAGTTCTCATGCAAGACGGCAAGGATGCCATGTGCGAATCCCTTCAGTCGGGTTTGGACACGACAGACTGTGTCAGCCGGTCCATGGCTGCGAGCACCGTGATAAGCAGGTTTGCGTGCTTGCAGAAGTCAGGGTTTGCTCCTTTTGTGCAATCCCATCTTCTGAACATGCCCTTTGATGGGGTTCATCTGTTTGGCAGCAAGGCTGACGAGAGCCTTAAGAGGTTGCAGACCTCCAAAGCTGCAGCGAAGTCTTTGAGTGCTGCAGTACGTCAACCTCCGCCTTTTCATCCTAGGGGACAGCAATGGAGGGGAGGTTCCTTTCGGTACTACTCTTATTTTGGTAAATCGAGAGGAGCTGCCACTCAAAGGGGCCACCGTAGAAGTACCCGGGGTGGAAAGCAAGGTACTTGGGGTGCCAAAGCCGCTCGGGCAGTTACCTCTTTGCCCTCAGGCACTGCCGCAGCTGCGTCCGCTCAGTCATGAGGCCATATCCCATGGTTCGCTGGTTGGGCGTAGACTTGCGCAGCATCTTGGAGAATGGCGGGCCATTACTTCAGATGTGTGGGTTCTGGAGATCATAGCCCACGGCTACTGTCTTCCCTTCTGGCAGAGGCTTCACGACAATGCACCGGGGAAGCTCTCTTTGAAGTGTCCGGATCTGCTCCTTGCGCAGGAAATCCTATCCCTGCTGGAGAAAGGCGCTATAGAACTGGTGCCTGTAGCGGAGAGGAACAAGGGACGGTATTCCCCGTATTATTTTATCCTGAAAAAAGACGGGGGATTGAGACCCATCATGGACTTGCGTTGGTTGAACAAGCTCCTCAGGAAGGACAAGTTCAAGATGGTATCTCTTCTCAAGTCCTCCAGGCTCTTCACCTTCAGGATTGATTGGTGTCTCTGGACCTCAAGGATGCTTACTTTCATGTGCCGATTCATCCCAAGCACAGGAAGTACCTGAGGTTCGCGGTTGGTGACTCGCATTTTCAGTTTCTGGTCCTGCCGTTTGGATTGACCTCCGCCCGAGGGTCTTCACCAAGCTGATGGTGATGGTGGCAGCGTATCTCAGGAAAGGGGGGATTCACGTCTACCCCTACCTCGACGATTTGTTGATCAGGACGCGCTCTCCCAAGCAAGCCCTGGATCATCTGTCCGTCACCTGCCTCTCCCTTCACAAGCTGGGATTCTCCCTCAATTTAAAGAAGTCACATTTGACACCTACCCAGCGGCTCCAATACATCTGAGCAGTGCTTGACCCATCCCTGGGGCAGTGTTCGCCTCCCCAGATGAGGTCTCATCATATTCTGCAGATGGTGGACAAGTTTCAACGTGCCCAGAGTCTCCCGACGTTCGAATTCTTGAGGTTGCTCGGCCTCATGGAATCCTGCATTTTCCTGGTGCCAGAGGCCAGGCTGCGGATGAGATCTCTGCAGTGGGCTCTCAAGATGCAGTGGTTTGCCCAGTTCTCTGGCAGGATGTCGGATCCTGTTTAGATTCCGACCTCGGTCGCCCAGGTTCTTCTATGGTGGACCGACAAAAACAATCTGATGAAGGGTGCACCATTTTGGCAACCATGGCCGGAGGTGACGATCGTGATGGACGCATCCCTCACAGGTTGGGGAGCGCTCATGCCAATGAGTTGACAGCCAGCGGACGTTGGTCTCCGTCAGAGTCCAGACTCCACCTCAATCTGTTAGAGCTGAGGGCCGTCAGGCTAGCCCCGAAGGCTTTTCTGCCATCTGTGCGGGGGAAGAATGTCCTGATTATGATGGACAATACAGTGGCCATGCACTACCTCAACAAAAAATAGGGGAGCAGGGTCACTCCCATTGTGCAGGGAGGCAATGCAGCTATGGTTCTGGGCCATCCAGCAGGAAATTTTGATCTCAGCAGTTCATCTGGCCGGAGACGAAAACGCAGCGGCGGATGCTCTGAGCAGGCAGAGCATGGTCTCTCACAAGTGGGAGCTGGCTCAGGAAGTTCTTTTGGCGATCTTCACCCTTCAGGGAACCCCACAAGAGGATCTCTTTGCCACCACTGTCAATCGGAAGTGCGAGAGATTCTGATCGTGGGAATTTCCCCCAAGAGGAGCCTTAGGGGACGCGTTCGTAGTGGAGTGGTCCTTCCAACTGCTGTACGCGTTTCTCCCAGTCATTCCGCGAGTGTTGCAGAGGTTACGGAGGTTCGGTTCCCAAATGATCCTCATCGCTCCGGCATGGGCCAGGAGAGCATGGTACCCCGACCTTCTAGACATGTCCATCTGCCCTCCATTCCCTCTTCCCTACTGAGACGATCTGCTCCCACGGGAGGGGTGTTGGGTTCTCCATCCAGAGGTCAAGTCTCTCAGCCTTCATGCCTGGTATCTGAAAGGTTGAGGTATAAGGATTGGGATCTCCCCGAAGACGTGATGGAGGTGTTGCTTTCGGCCAGAAGGCCTGCAATGAAATCCCTGTACCGTTGCCGTTGGAGAAAGTTCTGTGACTGGTGCAGGGTACAGAATGTGGATCCTTTCCAATGTTCCATTGCTTTGGTTTTGTCTTTTTTGCTTTCTTTAGCCCACAAGGGCCTGCAAGTGGGTACCATCAAGGGTTACATGGTGGCGCAGTCCATATTTAAGCGCTCGTCTGAGGAATGTTCTTATTTTAAGATCCCTTTGATTTCCCAGTTTCTAAAAGGGCTAACTAATGTGTTTCCACCGTCGCCTCTCCAGGTGCCGGGATGGGATTTGAATTTGGTTTTAATGTTCCTAATGGGAGCTCTGTTTGAGCCCTTACATTCTTGTCCATTGCGACTGTTGTCCTTTAAAACTGTTTTATTAGTTGTGGTTACTTCCGCATGCAGAGTGAGTGAGTTCCAGGCACTTTCCGCCAAGCCACCCTTTACTGTTTTCCATAAGGACAGGGTTGTCCTGCGGGTCCGGCCTTCTTTTCTTCCGAAGGTTGTCGGAATTCCATTTGAGCCAGAAGGTGATTCATCCGGCATTTTATCCTCCTCCACATCCTGGTAAGGAAGAGGAGAGGCTCCATAGGTTGGATACTAGGGGAGCTTTGAGTTTCTATCTCTCACGGATGTCCCGGGTCAGAGTGGACGATCAGCTCTTTGTTGGGTATGCTGGAAGGCGCTTGGGTCAGGCTGTTTCCAAGCAGACCTTGTCCAGATTGATCATTTTGACGATCTGAGTGTTACCGTTTGGCGGGAAAGGACCCTCCAGTAGGCTTACGGGCTCACTCTACTAGGGGTGTGGCTGCCTCCACTGCTCTACAGAGCGGCGTTCCTATTCGCAATATTTGCAATGCAGCCACGTGGGCCTCTGTCCATACTTTTGTGAGACAGTATTCCTTGGACTCCATCCATGGGCAGGATTTGGCATTTGGTAAGGCAGCCATTTGATTGGGCATTCTAAAATTCTAAAATTGGAAATTCTTTTCCCACCTCGATATGTTGGTACTGCTTTGGGAGTCTGTCATAGATGTGGAATACATCAGAGGACACAATCCCCTCAAAGAACAAGTTACTTACCATATCTGGTAACGTTCTTACGATGGGATGTTCATCTGACGTATTCCACATCGCCCTCCCAGCCTGCCCCTCTACTGAATTTCCTATGCGATTGCAGCTTACGTTTCCGCAAGGCTTTCTGCAGTCATACTGGCAGGAGATTGGTGCCACACGTTCTGGGAAAAAACTACAACTGAGGCTACGGGCGCCGTGTGTCCTATATATAACATCCGGTGACGTCGACCCTCCACGGAGGCCCTCGAGGGACAACGGATCGACGCCATTGACGCAGGACGCCCTCTGCCGAACATGTTCCGAAGCAGCACAGCTGTGGACATTACCCGTCATAGATGTGGAATACATCGGAGGAACATCCCATCGAAAGAACGTTACCAGATATGGTAAGTAACTTGTTCTTCTTAAAGATGAAGTGTCTCTTCCAAACAATGGTGTTCTAAGAATGGCAAAAGCTTTTCTCTGTAACTTTAAGGATAGTAAAAGTGTTTCTCCTACAATAAAGTCTTCACATTCCCTGGTGTACTCTCCTGACAGGTATCTTGTTATCAGGCCTTTTCCTTTTATCGGTTTGTGTGGATTACCTAGTATACTCTCCTGCCAGGTATACTTGCCCAAAAGGACTGAGTGGCTGATGTGTTTCTTTCACCAGGGCTTCCTACAATGTTCACTTTCTTTCCAAGTATAACACAATTGTACCTCGCCACTGTTTATACTTCTTGAGCGTTAGGTACTACTTGTTCCAACATTCCCCAAATTGATTTCTCATATAAGGAGACTTGTATACATTTTGCCTTTCAACTTCTCCATTAATATTTATCCACTAAGCATAACATTTACTCCTACTTTCCCCATATTGATCTCTCTCACATGAGGATGTGTGCATGTTCTTTCTTTTCAACTTACTTGGTTGGTATTCAAAATAATTGTTTAATTGCCCATGTGCCTGTCTGCATGCCCTGGTGTCCCTGACACTTATTGGCAGACTCATCAGAGTTTGATGGCTTTTCTGGACCGTGGCACACCCCTGCAGTGAAGTTGCATCTTGGCAAAGGCTTCCCCCGGCTTCTCAGACACTCACTTGGTTCCATCGTCTGCTCCGCATTCATGAACCAGTGAAACGAAAGCTGTTTCACAAGACCGCGCCTCCAGCAGCCTCGCCGCTGCTGCCGACCTCTCAGAGTTCTCTCCAACGCATTCACAGCACCATTCCCTTTCTCACGTCTCTCCGGGTAAGTGTGCTTCCAAGCAGGTTCTCGTAAGCATCTTTTTCTCCCAGCGCTGTTCACCTTCTCGCGTCTGCTTCTGCTGTCTGCTCCGCTTCCCGCTTTGCTCACTCTGCAGCTTCCTTCTCCTCTCTTGAATGGAAGGTATTCATCAGATTTAAATGTCCTGCACAGCTGATTTCTATCATGATAGCTAATCCGCATGTTTTACGTGGTGTTTCCTTCAGTCCCAGTAACTCCTTCTTCATCTTCCTCGTCTCAGTACTTGAGGCTTTATGGGATTTGAAATCCATCAGAGTTTTAGACTTATTAAGGTTGTATTGTTTTGAATCTTTGTTTAAATCAAAAGCATCAGAAACAGGAGATGTTAAGTGTGTTCTATGTACAGATGAGGTGTGAATGGTATCCTGTCTAGGCTGACTGACAAGAAGGTTTTTTTTAGGGTTTTACAGCTGGATTGATTTCTGTAATGACAATGTGCCATCAGATACTCTGGAATTAAAGGCTCTTCTTCACATAGAAGGGACACTTCACATAGAAGGGACACCTTTACTTTGGCAAGCCTCTTTGGTTCGAAGGTCGCGCACTCTGCAGCGTTTCTCTCTCTCTCACTCTGTCCCGTCTTGATGCGATCACTTCAGGGTTCTTCCTCTGTGTCTAATTCTCTCTCTCTCTCTCTCTCTCTCTCTCTCTCTCCCTCTCTCCCTCTCCCTCCCTCTCTCTCTCCCTCTCTCTCCCTCTCTCTCCCTCTCTCTCCCTCTCTCTCCCTCCAGAACCCTAGGGACGGTCTTGCGGAGCAGGCTCACCTTCTTTGCCACAAAGGGGGGGGATATCCCTTTGGGAGAAGGGGGGGGGAACACCCATGATTCGTCACAGCATGCAGAGGTTGGCTGATGGCGCGAGACTCATTCCCAACTCCCAGTTTCAAAGGCGGTTTGAGGGGTTTTATTTGCACCCTAAATTAGACGTTGATTACCCCAGGATAGTAGATACAGAAGATTGACCCCTACTGTCTATCTTCAGCTCGTGATGAGGACCTAAAGGCAGAACTCCTAACCTCTCTAAACTCCCTCTTGGGCTTTCTTACATTCCCTACACCATCCAGTACTTGGTGTTCTACTGGAATTCAGGAATCAATGGAGTGACCACATCTCCCAGACAGCCATCTCCTCCCATGTGATCCTCACTCATAATACCACCCCCATCGTCAGGATTAGGTAGCGGCTGCCTTCCTCTGGCCACATGGGAGGAGACTTTAGGCTGTGGATCAGTGATGACTCCATAGGATTCATCACAGTCAGCAGCACTTTGTTGGCACATGTGATGGTGCCATACCCACTGGAGGAGGCCTAGTAGTGGTGACCAGGAGATCCTCCACATGCCACCCCTGCACCCCTTAATCCACCAGCTTAGAAATGCTTCAGAAATTCTAAGAAACCCCACTAAAAGTCCCAAAGACAAGGACCTGGTAACAGACCCTTGCCCAAAAAAAAGAGGTGATGGCTGGAAGATTTGGAATTAATCCTAACCTCTGGCATTGCACCGGGCAACCCTCCAGACCATCGTTCTTCAGCCTGCCAAGTCATTACAGAAGGGGAAAGACCATATGCAGATCAGGCTTGGTCCCACCCTAAAAGGGGCAGTGCAGCCCAAACTGCTAGGGCACATCTATTCTGCACGAGACCACAAGCATCCCCAGACAGGTTTCCGCCTTATTTGGCATCTTCATTGAGGAATAGCTTGGGTCTCTAGGTCCAGCAGGCTCGGGCCCCCCCCCCGTCTGGGCATACCCGTCCCACTCGGGGTGACTTATGCAAAACAAAAGAGGTGATGGCTGAAAGGTTTACAGTGTAGCATCTGACATCCAAAACATGTGTTTAGACGATTATTGTCCATTCATCAGGCTTTTAACTGTGGGCTGAAAAATGTAGTGACTTTCTGTAGAAATGATTCACGTGTGTCTCGGCCAAAGTAAACTATTACTTTCATTTTCTTTGATAGAACCAAGTTGACATTCCATTAGCGGATAGCCCTTCATTACATAACTCATCGCTGAACCAGGAAAACGAGAAAACCCTTGCGGAACCTGCTACCTCAGTGGCTTTTTATGAGGTAGGACACACAAGTTTGAATTCAAATGCATTTTGTTACTTGGTGTAGGAATATTGTTCTAATGGAAACCTTTCTTCCACAGATTAATACAGTTATTAAAATATCTCCAGTAAAGTCTGGAATTCAGAATATTGAAACAGCCAAAATATTGTGCATTGTTGCCGGTCGGGAGAAGAAATCAGACACTTTAAGGGCTCTTAGTGTTTTTAATGAAATTATGTAGGTCTGGCCTAACTTTCCCTATCGCTAAAAGAACTAAGGGTTCTCATTAATCATCAGGAAGTCCCAAAGTAAAAATGTCCTCAGTCCAAACCTAACACTACCTAACCCTGCCACTAAGATGAATAATTTACACTCATCCTTATTCTCAAGTTCTTCAATAGTCTCTGGATGAAATGTCTCCGTTTCACCCGTTTTCTCTTTTTATAATCTTCAATAAACCCTGGAAGTCTCCTCCATGAGCTCTTTTAATTCTTGAACAACACCCCTGGCTTGTATGCTATCTTTAAATATATGCTGTAAGTTGCAAGTCTTTACATACTTTCTCAAACTCTTGTCTCCCATTTTATAGTCTCTCTCCTGGGATCTTTCTCTAGTGCTTTCTCTTCAGTTCTTATACCTTCTTGGCTTTTGAGACTGTGGGGATCATTATGAGGTTGCTGGTAAGCCGCTGGTTGTACTGGCGGCTTACCGGCAACCTCAGCTTACCATTTCTGCCACCCGTTATCCCAGTATTACTGGGTTATTACGGGCGGCAGAGTACCAATAAGTTGCCATTCACATGGAGTCCAATAAGACTCCATGGGATGGGAACCACTGAAGCACCGGCACCGTTATTAACGCTTCAGTGAATTGCCTGCCAGTAGGGGCCTGAAATACTGGCAGGTCAGGCCTGCCGGTAGTTCAATGCCCCTACCGGCCGACTCAGAGTATGCTGTTCTGGAAAAGGTGCCGGTACACGTTGTTACTGGCACCTTATTTCGAGACCGGCTTACTCCTAATGACCGCCTGTGTCCCTTACTACCAGGGTATATGTCTCCAGTCTCTCTCTGTTACCATTTTGAGGTTATTTGGTACTTGCTGTGCTAGCTCTTCACATTGCCAGTTGAATAGCGTTAGTCCTCGTATCTCCTCTATGGGGCTAGGATGAGTTACACTCTTCATGCACGTTATTCCCCCCACAGGGTTGCTGGTTATTGGCTGCAAACACATTTCGCATTGTTAATTCAACAATTGCCTTCCTCTTGACTCATCTTTATGACTGGGACGAGTTGTATTTTTCATACGTTACTTCCCTGGCTGCCTCTAGCTTTTCCCATGTTCCTCAAGGTGAATATGGGAAACTTGCAGGGATCAGCACTTGCTCAGGTATTCGTCTTGGTACGTGGTTTCTTCTCTCGGCTTTCGTCTGCGTTCTGTTCTCGGTTTCCCCTTAGGCTGCGACGGATGCGGATACCAGGAAGCTCCGCTTGCTCCCGCAGTGATGAGATTGGAATAGTTGGCCGGGTGTTCTGCCCACCATGATTCCCTTGTGGTCAACCCACCACCAGGTCCTGGACACCTCATCTCTCTCGGGCAGCGGTTTCCCCATTGCCTTGCTCACTTTAGCAAGCCTCTCTGGTTCGAAAGTCACGGGCTCCGTGGCATATCTCGACACCGTCCCTTCTTGATGCGATCACTTCAGGGGGCTTCCCTTGCATCTAATACTCTCTCCTCCTCTCCTCTACTCATCTCCAACACTCTTAAAGAGACATCTTCTTTAATGTTCTCTGCTAGTTTTGCTTCAGCATTGGCGGCAACCACATAAACAGATGTTGTATTCTTCTTCCCAGTGGGCAGTCCAATATAGGCTGGTAGTGTGGCTGATACTATGTAACAAAGGGTGTCATAATAGTGTAAATCATACACACACAGGTATGTGTTCACTTTATAACCAGTGATTACAGTGTATTTATTATCAACGTTCCCAGCAACAACGACTTACACAGTCTATTTTAACTTGTTTTTTTTTTTACAACAATTGGATCTATATTTCCCCAACTTCTTTTAGTCTTTTTTTTCTTTTTATATTTCTGATTTATCAAAATTAGGGCTGAATTACTTTCCTCAATTACAAAATATATAGTGAAAAAGATAAATACAAGCCTAGAAGAGCACCTATGATCTTGTATATGTATGATTACTCAGAGAAGCACAAGTTCATATATATTGACATACAGTCGATTTCTGAACCAAACAATGCAAACAGGGTATTTAACGAGACAAGTGAGTACATACAATACATGGTATTTCATCCCAAAGAGATTGCATCAAAAATAACATACATGAATGAATATACATGACATATACAATTTGCAACCATTTGTGTGTGTATATGAGCCTTTGATATACAATGCTACCTCTACAAGTTGAGTGTAGTTGTGACCCAGGGACTCCTGTGGGTCTATACTCCTAGTGTATTTCTTACAAAATGTTTTGGTCTGGGAGTTGTATGGGTCAAAGTGTCTAGTTCATTGTTTGTGATTAATGAGGAGGTCACCTGTCGTATCTTTGGTCGACGTAACTAATTATTAGCAAAAAGATTGAGCAGTACTTAGTACTTATAGACCACTCCAGTGAGTGCCACATGAAACACCTCATGCACCCCAAATAGACCACCGGTGGAGGGGTTATTTGAAAAACAAGAGGTCCCACAGTCCCAGTCCAGGTCTGGAAGAAGGCAGACTGCTCCAAGACCTGCTGAAATGTCTACAAAAGGGACAGAGCTATATGTACTAAGTCCTACTCAGACGTTTTGCCAATAATTAGTGTCTGCAGGCTTGTCATGGTACTATTGTGGATGCAGTATTTAGACTGGAGGTACATCGGACCCATCAGAGGGTCCTTTCCCCAGTATGGTCATTGACGTTGGCAGAGAAATCTGGTACAAATGTGCCAGGTGTGGCTATTACATTGTGGCAAAAACTGGCATCATTTTCACCACTAGGCCAGAAGGTAGACATTCGCTACCGCTCCCTACGAAGTGAGAAACTCTACATAATGAGTCAACTTTGGGGATATTCCACCATTGTGGCTGCAGTTACGCTCTTTGTGAAGGCTGAAGTTTCCTCATCACCCCCCTCTTCCTCTCAAAGCCTCCTAGGTTGGGACAATTCGGTTCTGCATGCTGCTGGCAAAATAATCATCAAAATGTGTCTCTCAGTCTTTGGCAAGCAAATGTAGAAGCTGTTATGGTATCTGCAAATTTGAAGTTGTGAAACAAGTTGGGCAATTTTTAATCTTTGCTACCGGGAGAATATCAGGCTAGTTTCCATTCAGGACTGGTGGAGGCTCACCAGGTGCTAAAGACATTTGTGAAGGTACAGTGAGCAAAAAGCAATGGCTGCGAACTCTCAATGTGGTTAATAACCACTGAACAGGTTATCATGCCTTGTTCTTTCGAGAGAGGGGCGCCTGCTACATTTTCTGTATTTTTGAAAGGAACTTGGGGTTGGTCACCCTAGGTTACCTGGGGGCAACCAGACGTGGACTCCCTGCTCACTGTGCTTAGAGAGGCTCAGCTTCACCTCACTGATGATGCCAAACAAGGCTGAAACACGTGTATGGGGTTGCTGATGGTACTCTTGTTCAGAGAGGAATTGCCATAGCGTTTCGGTGCTGGACTGCCCTTGTGGGCGGGACAAAGACTGATCTGCAAATGGAAATTTCCCATTTGTGAAGGTACAGTGAGCAAAAAGCAATGGCTGCGAACTCTCAATGTGGTTAATAACCACTGAACAGGTTATCATGCCTTGTTCTTTCGAAAGAGGGGCGCCTGCTACCTTTTTTGTATTTGTGCTAAAGACATGATGGAGGCTTCATACCACCACCTCGACACTGCGGCCAGGGCGTGGCCGTAGAAGAGACTCTGCGTCAACATGCTCTGTTAAGGGCCACCAATTTTCAGGCTGATTTCCAAGAACAAATTCTGGACGTTCCCTGTAAAGGGGGTGAGCTCTTCTGCTTGGAAAACTGATGAGGAGCTCAATAATAAAAAAACAAGCACATAGACTGAAAAGTCCTTAACTGCTCTCACAAAGGCTCCAGCAAAGTGAGGGTCGACAGATCAGCAAAAGCAGCTCAGCTCTTTCCCTCTAAAGTACACAGGCGGTTGTAGAGTCTTTCACTACGTACACAATGGGACATCTAAGTGACTTGTGAAAAACCTAAGGGTTCTTCCCTACTTATTCCCTGGGGATCCTCCTCTCAGTGGCCAGGGGACGGCCATCGATGTTGTATCCAGTCCCGGAGGGAGGATCACCTGCGTGGAGAGTCCTCGGGGAAGGAAGGGGAGGAGCCCGAAGGCGAGACACGGTATCCCCTTCTTCTCAACACATCCTTAACCGACATTTCCTCCATCCTCATGGACTGTTATGAATCCTTTACCGTTGCCCCCTCCCCAATTCCAACAGGTTCCAATACAACAGGGAGACATATGAGAAGCGGGAACAGGAAATTACTCATATCACCCCATGTCCTACAGCAACAGGATTAGTCCCCTTTTTCTGACAACATTTCAACCAATTTACCCATAATTGCCATGGAGCACTACATCTCCCATAATTCCTCCCCACTGCTCTTTTCCAAAATTACTGGGGCGAAGAAGAGACAAAAGGGAGCTGTGAAGATTACCCATAGAAACCACTGCACCATTGATTCCTGTGGGCAGTCTCCATTTTGTCCCGATAATGTGGCCAGGCAAGGTCCGGTCTCCCATTCCAATCATCCCCACCTGAAACCTGGTAACTTGCCCACCTGGGATAAAAGACAGGGCACACAGGCACACTTTCAATGATCTGGGGATGCTGGAGGAAGCACAGAAGCCGGAAGAGAAGGACTGCAGCTGGAGTTGACCCTGGAACGCCTGGAGCAAGGAGGACTGCCAAATTACTTGGCCTGTGAGTACAGGGCAGGCTGCAGTATGGTGAGGGAGCTCTGACTCCAGGGAGCCAAACCAGGGGCAGCCGAGGTCACCTGGCAGTGCCCAAACCAGAGCTCGTCCCCTGAGTGAGGAAGGAAAGCCCAAGCCTTTGAGGGGCAGGTGGTTAGACCCTGACCTCAGGAAACATCCCACTTGAATACCTGCAGCTCCCAAAACCGCCAGGAATGCCATTTTAGGGGAGCTGGTGAAGTGGAAGCAAAATTTGAATATTGCATTATGGGACTTAAGTCCAGAGAATTTGTTTGGTAAACTTGGAACGAGGCTGAAGTCCAGAAGCAGTCTGGTTTCCTTCCTACACTGGAACAAGGTCGGGCAGGCAACCAGCAGAAGCGGCACCAGCCTTTGAGGCAGCCAAGAGGTGCTGTGGAGAAGAGCTGGAGCTTTGAGAAACAAACGACCGTTGAGTGATGTGGGAGCCGGTTGTGTGGGGTGAGAGAAAGGCACTTCAAATTTGAACATTGTGCTGCAAAGCACTGGGGTGGCCTCCATGCGAGGGGATTGACCCAGGAGGGCTGCAGAGACCCCACATTGTGAACTGTTGATTTCAAAGGTGTCGAAGTGGTCATGGGGAGGTACATGTCAAATCCTTGCACACTCGAAAGTCTTCAACAATAGTAGAGACAACGGTACTCTCCAGGCGGGGGACTGACCCAGAAGATTTGTGAAAGTGATTTGAACTTTAGAGGAATGTAGTGCATCCCTCCCAGGTGAACGACAGAGTTGGGGAGAAAGGACAACAGAGGCACCCGTCCCCCCTCCCAAGTGAACAACGGAGTTAGGGAGGACCCTGCATCCTTCCTGGGTGAACGATAGAGTTGGGGAGGAGCAGAGAGAAGGCCTGAGACTGACTGAGGGAGGCTGAAGTAAACGCGCCAAGAGAATAATACCAAGGTTTGAGCCCCACTAAGGGGAACCTGCAGATTTGAGCCCAAATGTGGGGAACCTGGAAAGTATTGGGAAATGGAAAATCATGAGAGGTTTGCGCCTGACTGAGGGGAACCTACTTGGCTTAAAAAGACTGCCTAAAAGTTAAACTTGTGAACTACAAAATACAAAGAGTGTGAATGAACTACAACTAACAGAAAGCATTGAGAGTGCAACATGATATGGTGATTGTCGAAGTGGTCAGGCATAGAAAGAAACCAAACCTATGCTGTCCTGAGTGTCTTCAACCAAGCAAGCTTGGGCAAGGGTATCCCTGAGTCCTTTTTGTGGAAGATTGTGACTATTATTGGTTTTTGTTTTAAGACGAAGAAGTTGATTGGGAGAAAGCATTTGAAACCTTGTTTTTTAAAAGACCAAAGTGATATTTGATGAGGGAGAGAAGCCTGAGCATTGGAAGAGATTGACCCCAGTAAGCCTAAGTGTGCCTCATTGGGGAGAACTGTGCTGCCTGAATCCCTCAGTTCCAAAGTGGAATCGTGGGGAAGGGTTTCCTTAGAACTACAAAGACCTTGCCATCCAGATTCTTTTGGTGAGAACACTATCATTTTCATTTCATGTACATTTTCCTTACACCTTTTGTATTAGCATTAGGGCAGGCGTTGGGTTTATTATTATAGGCCATTTAATTTTGACTGGAGTCAGATTTGGACTGTATTTTCTTTATTATTTGATGGTCGAGAACACTCCCATCTTAGTTATGGGGAAAGATAGAAGTTTTCCAACCACTTGCAAAGTTATAATAAAATTGTTAAACTTGCATCTCTTGTGTGTGACTCTCCTTTTGATGCTATGTGTTCCTCACAGACTTAAGGGTCGAGATACACAGCACACCCATGGCGGCTTGGTACACCATAACATTATCCAGTAGAGAGCAATAAGCAACGCTTGCTGGGTTCTTTTGGTTGTGAGCAAAGGTTATCGTCGTCCTCCTCTTTTCCCTTCCTCACCGCCCCTATCTGTGAGGTTCAGTGTCCTTGCAGCAAGATATACAAACGCTCTTACAGTGGATCTCTAAGATTCTTATCTGCATGGTTTGGCCCCCTCTTTGGCACTTCCTCATTTCTTCTTTGGAGGCGACCATTACCAATAGATGTTTTTGTTCTTCGGCTTCAGATCTGCCCCCAGAAAGATGATGGCCGCAGTGGCAGCCTACCTTCGCATGAAGGAGATTCACTTGTACCCTTACTTAGTTGACTATCTGGTGCGAGGGATCAGTAATGCAAGGCGGACAACTGTTTGATTTATCAAAGGATGCAATTTTTTCCTCAAAATAAATGTAATAAAATGCCTCAATATCCCTACTCTGCTGATTATTTTCCTGCCTAACCAAAGCTAAGGGAAGGATATCTGGCCCTCAAGCTAAGCAACAAATACACAAAGAAAATATATGGCAAATAAAACATGACATAAAAAAAACATGTGCAGTTTATTAATAACCTTCTAATGTTCTGGGTAAATTCCCTTCCCCAGGATTTAAGATCAATTCTGCAAATGTTCAACCATAGATAGAAATGAGGAAATCCTTGTAGGTAAAACGACCGTCTCAAATCAGTTTTTGATGTTTCAAAGTCACAGTAAAGGTGTGTGAACCAAAGTTCCATTGATAGCAAATCTTTTCTCCTTGGTGAAATATCAACTTTCCACTTCCTCAAAACAGCACCAATGGTAATCCCAGCCACGATGCTTTGTCACCACCTCAGGAAGATTTCCCACAGTTCACAAGAAATACAATCTCTACAACGGTCAGTGAGGCACAGTTCTTGGTTAACAGTTAGTATTTCTTTCATTACAGTTTTAGAATTCACAATGGTATATTTGTCAGGATGACTTCTAAGTGCTGCTGCCTTCACGTCAACAACTTCACTTCTACTAATAATAATTAGTTTTTTATATAGCACTTAAATCTAAAGCGCTTTAGGTAGGACATATTTACACACATTACTAATATTAGCCAATCGAAATTGGTACTCATTTATCGACCTCGGAAAGATGAAAGGCTGAGTTGGCCTTGCCGGGATTCAAACCTGCGACCTGCAGATCAAACCGATTACAGCAACAAGCGTTTAACCCGCTGAGCCATTTTACCGGCTGGTAATCTTACTTGATTCACCATGAGAACACACACCTTTGTCTCACAGTATTCCACTTTGTTTAGACTACTACAATGTTGCATATACTGACAACCAGATATTTTCGACGACAGCTTCAGCGCATTGGACTACTACCACAGCTTCAATGATTTGTAATTCAAGACAGGCTTCAACAAGATTCACTTTAAAGTACTTCAACACCTTCAAGTAGGCACGGCACTCTTCCTCAGAATATCTCTTCAAAAGGGACATCATCCTTGCCTTTCTTGTCTGTCTGCCACAATATCAACCTGCGTTTGCCTTTAAGACTCACTTCTCTCTGTCTTCCACAGTCTCTGGCAAAACAGGTTGTGTTAACTTCAAAAATAGTCTTTATAAGCAGCCAGTTACCCTTCCACGACTTTACCTTCACCTTCCTGCCAGTTACTAGCCCAAGTAATTACACAGAAGCCTTGGTGCCACTCTCTTAGCTTCAGGTAATGCTTTCAGGTTGAGCTGTTATTAGCTTCACAGTAACTGTTAGATTGCTTGTTAATTCAGAGAAAAGCTGGTTTCACTCTTAATATGGGGAGACTTTTGGCTTGGGCAATGCTTGTTCTCTTCAATGATAGATACACTCTTTAAGTATTTAACTTCATGTAGATGAAAGGATATGCCACGTTTAAGTAAAGGATAGAGTTCAGTCTTTCTTTGAGAATCACAACTATGCACACATGACCACTTAATATAGTTTTCAAAGGTTAAGAATGCGTATTGAAATTGTATGCCAAAGTGAAAGTAAAGGATAGAGTTGTCTTCCTTTGAGAATCACATGTAGGCACACATGACTACTTCTTGATCTAGTTTTCATTCAAAGATTACAGACTGAAACAATGGTCTTATGAAAGTCAGGTATTCAGTAATGCCCTATGCAATGTTCACTCTTCTTAATAAGTGACACACAGCCACTTCTTCAGGTAGTTACAGACTTTTAAGGGTTTAACAATGGGTTTGAAGCAGCGTTTGCTTTCCATGCGAGAAAAAGGTTGGTCCTAATATACGCACATGCTACTTTTACATTGTTCAATGATCACAGCTTCAACTAACAACTTCAGCTCGCCTTAAACCGCATGCAAGTGAATAGGGAACTGGATACTGTTGCCGGCAATGTTTGCATGGTATTAGATTGCACCGCTTCCACGACTTCTGCCAACATTTCTACTGCTTCTGGCTTCTTAGGGCCCCTCACCCTTCCTCTCTGAAGGTGTTTCCGGTCCGGTCTGGCCACACATTTAGGAGCCCCTCTCGCTCCTAAGACCCACGGCTTGACAACTGCTCCTCGCCTCGGTCTCCGACACATTCTCTGCATGGCAAGCATGTCAATCATGCTCAAATGGGCAAAGACAGCATCTCTGCACGCCTTCTGCTGTGCAGCCTCTGCACTTCAGAGTTTGGGGGAACAGGACTCTCAGAACAAGCAGGTGAAATCTGCTGTATGCACATTCCGGCATCCAGTCACAGTTCAATCTCCTTCCAATTGCCTGCACCTGAGGGGGCCTTTTATGCCTCCCAGTTTCCTTCAAGTGTGGGCTGTTAGGCGTAATTGCCTGACTACTGCTGCAGCATGCCTCTTCAGCACTCTTCCTCGTTCCGGTACTCATGGGACTTGTACTCCCCTTCAACAAGTTGTTTCTTTTAACTTCTGAAGTTTGGCAAACAGCCATCAAAAGTATGGTATTACGGGGAAAGTAAAACAGGAGGGTTTCCCAGTATTCCTGGTCTGTTCCCCCTCCCCATGTGCTCCTCCTGCAGTACACCACCCCCAGGGTCGGGATCAGGAAGCATCTGCCTTTCCCTGGCCACATGAGGAGGGACCCAGACCAGATTTCTGGGAGGAATCATCACAGATTCATCACACTGGTCAGAGCAGTCTTGACAAGTCAGTCGATAAGTCATCCTTAACTCCAATTGGAACTCATGTTTGCATTGGGGCTTTATTTCAATACCAAAATATCTACACTGGTACTGACTCCAAAGACTGAAGTTCAGAGGGTTTTTATGGTACTTCCAGAATGTCTACCGCAGACACCTTTTCTTGACTTAGTCGGACCACACATGGTGGGTCCACTGCTTGCTGGGTCTCATGGCAGCATGTGTATTGGCGGTGCCCATGGCGAGGCTGCATTAGCACAGCATAAAATTTCACCTGGCTGTGCGAATCGGTCGAAGAATTATTACTGATAAGACGCACATATTGGAGGCAGTAATATTAAAGAAGAAAACCGACCACCAATGAGTGTGCACTTGACCTTTTTTTAAGCACAGGAAAGTAGTGAGAGAGGAAAGGGAAAGGATTTCTACACTTCATTTGTAGGCGTCACACCAGCAGAATCTAGGGCTGATGAGACAACTACATATGTAGAAACCAACACAGGGCGAATAAGTTAACTTATAGGGACATGGATGTAGGAATAACCTCTTTTAAGTTAAAAATTATGTCAATTGTGTGTTACAGATATTAGGGTATAGACAGGAGGTGACAACCCCTTGACTCTAAGTGTATCTAGCCAGTCTTCTGATTGCACATTTTGGGGCCGGAGGGGTACTGTTTTTTTTTTCAGACCTCCTCTATCTGGCATCTCGGCCACCTCTCCTTTTCTTGTCTCTCCTGAATCTTCTCTGCTAGCACAGGGGAAAAGTGTTCCACCCCTCCTTTCAATCATATTCCTTGGTGCTCTGGTGCCTCTGGAGTTGACCTTTGCCCATTTAGTGTTATCGAAAGACAAACTGTGTATCCTGATAGCTTCAGTTGAGGTTCCACTAGGTCTCAGTGTGGGGGGAAAAAATGACTTAGGTTTTGGCATTGGATGCTTGACAGGGCGCAAACCCTCTTGAAGCATTGTCTTTTCTGTTAGATCTATTCCACTAAGGGATGCAGATTTCCTCGTGTGGGAGGTTCTTGGTGACTCTCACTGCCTACATGTTGAACAGAGAAAGAGTCATTGGGCTTTGTAACCCGATTATTAAACACCACTCTGTAGGGCTGTTTCATCTGTAGGGCTGTTTCATCAGTCGGTGGAGTAGTGTTATTGGGAGCCGGCAGGCGAAGCTGGCCCCCCTCAAAGGGCCACCTCAAAGGGCTGTGTCCGCTGCCTGGGCCTCAACAAAGGCACTGGTCCCCACACAAGCACTTCCATTGTGCTGCAACCCTCTTCTAAGCTTCTTGGCCACTTGCGATGACTTGCAGAAGGTAAGCCTTGCTGGGCCCATTACTGCATTGCCTGAACTTTGGCTCTGCTACAATATGGCTGCTGCAGCCACAACTGTGTTTCCTGGGACCTGGGCATCTGGTGTCCCGCCCCCACAATCGTCGGATTGGTCAAGGGTGCACCTTATGGATGCTGTTACTGGGAGTTGGCAGGCAAAGGAGGCTCCCCTTGAAGGGCCACCTCAAAGGGCTTTGTCACCTGTCTGGGCCTGCCCAGGCCGAGAATGCCGCTCGCAAGATATTCTCAGAAGGTATGTGCCTATGCAGAGACTGGCCGCGAGTATCGGGAAGGATCTGCCTGAGCCACATTTAAGTTTGTGTGGAGCCACTATGATTTTGCCAAGGTGGGAGGATCTTAGTGTTCTGCTGGGTACATATGGATGAATCCTGGATTTTAGATAGGCTGGGGCTTTTCCAAAGATACATCTGTGAACAAGTGTTAATGCCTTGGAATGTACCCTATCTTCGATTTTCAACCATTATTAACGTTATTAAGGCCAACAATCGCAACCCCCTAGCCATTTCTGAAACCTGGTTACACGCCGCCTATGGTGCAGCTCTGTCCATTGCCATCCCACCAGGATATACCATCCTCCGCAAAGATGTACAGGACTCCAGAGGCGTGGGGTAGCACTAATTGTAAGGGACTCACTCCCCATTAGAGAAATCTGCACCTTTACCATACCTAATGGCGAACTTCTCTCCACCAAACTCTGCCTATCCCACACTTCTACCATCACTCTGCATTTGGTCTACCGCATACCAGGCCCACTTCTATCCTTTGGCTAGGACCACCTGCATATTCTTACCACTAACCTGAAACCCAGATCCAAGACCCTACTCCTTGGTGACCTCAATCTAGGTTTCAATGACGATGATGACACTAACGCCTTGTCTTTATCTAGCTCCCATAATGCACTTGGCTTCATACAACACATATTGAGCCGTACGCATACCAAAGGACGTATTTTGGACTGGCTAGCAGATCACCATTGCCATGTCTCCGTTATCTCCAATCTACCATGCCCTTGGACCGACCACAATATAATTTCTTTCACCATACCCACGTCTATCCCTCTTCCAACGTCTTCCACACCCTTACCCCCCCACATTAGCCCAGTGTTCTCTCTTCTTAACTAAAGACTGCTTCAGGCCACTGTTGGGTGCGCTGCAACCCACACAGCCTTCAAATTCCAATCCTGCCTTTCTGGTCGAAATTTACAACAAAGCCATCACTCTTGCAGTCGACACCATCGCAACCATGGCCGAACGCAAGTAAAAACTGTTCACACACTTTAACGCATGGTACATCCCTGATATCCGCTCCCTATGCTCGAAAAAAACATGAGGTTGAAACTAAATGGAGGAAAACCCCCATTCTGAATCCAACATAGCATGCTTCGCTTCCATAGCGAAGGAATATAAACAGGCCCTTCCACCCAGAGAGTCTGATATTGCTTAGTACTCTCCCATAAGTATAGAAGAAAAGGAACATAACATAGACGTAAGGAAAAGTTACAGTAGTAACTACTGTACTACTAGTCCAAAGTTCTCTTTCCTCCAGAGGCCCACCCTCCATCCCCTAAAAAATGAATGCCAGTCTTCCGGGCCTCTCGATAGAAAAAGGAAACTGGAAAAGGGAACTGAGGTTTCAGAGCTCATGGGACAGAGTAACCCACCTCTACATGCAATTTGTTTTTAATGGAAGCACGCATTGCTGTACATAGGTGCTGAGCGGTACCTGTTCTGCGGGAGTTCCCATGAGTATGTAGGAAAGGGGGCTTTGGACTAGGAGTACAGTAGTCACTATGGTAAGTAGCTTCCTTTTAACCACATGCACCTCCTTGTTAGTTTTGGTTATTAGGTGGCGCTGTAATCACTGCCGGAAGATGGGTGAGAGATGGAATGTGAGGAAGGATACACCTGTGGGTGTTTGCCTTTTTACCCATCCATTAACTACCCATGTCTCTGCTAGTTCCGGTGGCCATTCCCACCCATTTTGTGACGATACCCACCCAAAACACATCCTTGTGGGGCTTTTTTTTACTTTTGGCCATTGCAGATTTCAGTTATGTCAATCAACATCTTTTCTTTTAATGGCCTCTGTCCACTTAAAAGAAGCAAATTAAATGAAATGCCAGTGAAAATTACATTTAATCAGTACGTTTTGATGGCTAGCTCGAACAAAGTACCTGCATATAAATACATGTTCCTTATTCATTTAAATAATACAAATCCATATACACTTTTACACATGTAATAAATAGAACTACATATAATCACTATCTACTTGTAGTAATGATAACTGCTAGTTCTGTGAAAATGCATTGAAAGGGGGTATGTTTCTCTTTAGTCTTTCCATATTCTCATTATAGCCTTTTAACCTGGTCTTTTTCCAGAGTGTCCGATGCACTGTCCTTCCTCTCATGTATCATTGGATTATGTAGCTTGGATGTTCCATGCTTTGATTGGTGGACCCTGCCCGATCAAACCTCCATGTACTTTGATGTTGTCAGGGAAATCTACCTTTCCGAGACGCACCCAGCTACAAAATACATTCCCCCTAATACCCGATCCTACTGTGAGAAATTCGACTATCCGCGCGGTGGATGTGCACTCGCCTTTTTTTTTACAAATTTTAAAAGAAATTGAATGATGGTAGATGAAACTCCAGAAAATGTGTGGGGCTAATCTGCACAAATGTGCCTATGCTCACCGCACGACATACACATAGAGCCGTGTACTCTGGGTGGACACTGCCTGCATGTACCGTACTACCGGTCATATTTAGTTGGGATATGACAGCCAAGAGTACATCAAGGCATCTCCAGAAATGGGAGGGCCAAACCTCCCCTCCCCTCCCCCGCCATGGCTAGCCTAATGAACTATCAAAGGCTCTGTGGATCTGTCTGTCCTTTTGTGTAAGCGCTGCAGAATGGTGGCAGAAATTAACTTAATTAGCATACTTATAGAGTATCCTTCAAACAGACCCACATAGGGCCTAGCTGCAGAGGTAAACAAAGGAGACAGAAAACCCCAACAACATTTCATATGCACTGTGTGAACCTGAAGTCAGCTCCCGCCTCTCAGTATCAAGGGCAGTGAACTCACATGCTTGAAACTATTTATTTACAGTAGTCACCCCTGCAGGAGGACCCCATTTACAAAGTACGTGTATGTGGTTTGGTGGCGACCAAAAGTCTGGTCTCCCCACAGCTTCAAGGGAGACCTGCTGCTTTAATCAGGATCCAGAGAGAGTTCAATTAACCATAGAGACCCTTTTATCCACAACAGACAGGAAGATGGGTGGGCCTTAGTATTACATGTTTTCACCTCTTTACCTTTCTGTTGCAAAACACTCTGGTTATGACCTCTTTGTTGGTTCGGACCCAAGATTGGTTTATTAAGGGTAGGCTTAGCCTACACCAATCACTGTGGCCCATTTAGCTTTAAAAAAGGACTGAGCCCCTCTTTTGGCAGATCATCTGAAGACTTTGCAAGGAGTAACTAAGACTTTGCAAGGAGTAACTAGAAGAACTCATTTTGACCCTCGCTGAAGGTACAGTCTGCCTTACAGCTTCCGTCAGTGAAGGAAGGCCAAGATTTCAAAGAGTGAAGCAAGATCCCCCTCCTAAACATCTCCCAGGGAACAGAGGGAGATACTGAATTCAGAGGACCTTCAAGCAGCTCCAGAACTGGTACTCAGCCAGCACATAGCATGCCCTGCTAGGCTCTGTAGCAAGCTTCCTAGGTGGGAAGTGCCAGAGAGTCTCTGAACCAAACCAAGGACAAGGCAGTTGCCTGCAACACTCCTCGGCTTTGGGCCGTCTACCTTAAAGGACGACACAAGCCCAGTGAAGAAGCTAGGAGTGCATCGACGAGCACCAACCAGTGTCTGCCTTAAAGGACATTTTCGAGCCCCTCGAGCTGCAACCGACTGCACCGCTGACTATTGTCACGCCACAGTCGCTAACGTCGTCCGAGACATCTCGACCAGTGCTTCAGACCCACCGACCAGTACTAAGACGATTCCTGACCCTGAGCCGAACTGCCTGCCGCCTGATACCAGCAGCTGTCTCCTGTCTTGAACTGGTTGCAAGAGCTACAAAGTGCCCTGAAACCGACTCGACCCTGTCGAGCACCAAGAACTTCGACAAGCACAAGGTACATTGTGGTTCTGTGCCCCTGGTCCTTCTCTGAAGGCCCCTAGTGACATTTTATGACTAATTTCTCTCTTTGTGCGGAAACCAAGTATCCTTGAACTATTGCGATTAATTGTATTTTTGCTGTATTGCAACTAACCAATGATCCACAACCTTGCGTAGATAAGCCTGCCGTTCCGTCCATGTTACCAAAATTGGACAAGGAGGTTTATAACTTGCTTGTTTTTCCAATCAGTTCGGATCCTTTCTGGTGTACTAGAGGTGTAGGCCTGATTGATGGTTGAGAAACCAATATTGATCCCTGACCCACTGGTGCCCTGGAAGTTGATTCGTCACACCTACACCTATTTGTAGTTGCCCGTTTTTTTAAAGTCCTCCCCAGTTAGTCACATAAGGTCATAAAACCATACAGATTTCCTCAAAATAGTGAATATTGTGAATTATTGAAAATACAGTAAACAGCGAAACAAACCGCATAAGCTTCAATACAATTCTAAAGTGAATAACTAATATGTATTATCCGTAGCGCTAAGCAAAGAGCGCCCTCTGCTGTCCTTTTCACCTAACTTCACCCGCGTTAATATAAATGTACAAAACTTCACTGGCCCGTCCGTCTGAGCCGAATAACTTATTGTGCTGCCCCAGTGCCCCCATACAATATATTTGACCGTCGGTACTGGATGCTTCTATTGAATTCTCTTTATGGCTAAAGCCAAGCGATTCTCGAACTCCATACAAATCAAAACATGGCTTAAGTGTATCTACTACTTGTTGCTCACAGGCCTCAAGCATTGCAAATTCAATCTGACAGTTGAATATTTTCGAGAAGTGATTTGAGTTTACAGAGCCACGTTTAACAACAAACCACTTTTAGACTAGGACATTTTATGAACTTTTTCTTGAGTCTGAAAATGAGATATTCCAAATAAACATGGCTTGTGCTTGTGTTTAATTCTGGAATGAAATACCTAAATATGTGGACAGATGAGTTGTGTTGTGCAGTATGAAAGGTTAATCCGATATGTATTTTTTGTCATGCACGCTCTTTGCAGAACAGATACCAGTGCCGATATAAGTACACGTTTTCAATGAAGTGTTTGTAACGTATTACATCCTCTGTTTTAGAATTGCTTTTTAAGTTTTATACCTGTATTGAAATTGCTGCATTGAGTTTTAGCCATCCAAGAGAGGCCCTGTTGCGTTTTCCATACTGGGGATTAAGAAGGAAAAGGTTAATCTTTCATTCTCGAAAATGACCTTGCTTCCGGAACAAGCCCTCTATCTACAATGTAGCAAACCACTATGTTCTCCTTCTTTGAAAATTGGCATCTGTCAAATCCAGCAAATATGGCCCTGGAAGGAAAATGTCTATTTTAGAGATCTAATTTGTGGCCTTACCTGGATTGGTGTGTAGAGCTGCCCGGTCTCAAGCACATTCAGAAATCTTTTCAGTCCAAACAAAGTCAGTCCGTTATGCAACATAAATAATCCATGCAAATTAATAGGTGCTCAAAAGTGAGAAAACCGTCAATGACTAGGAAACAAAATCGAGCTCGCCCTTCATCCCCTATCAAAGTTATTGCCTACAGTAGCTACAAGAACGTCAGCCGAGATGTCCAGCTAGTAATATTTTAAAGACAAAGTGGATCATGTTCACACTCCAGCTAAAAGATAGCACTAAATGCTGGACATTCATTATTCCTAATGATGATTATCTTCATTTATTTCTGAACTGTCAAACAGTGGCTGGCTAAATCTCATGCAAACCTGTAAAGAATTTGCTATGGACTTCAGGGGAATTACAAGCTTATTTAACCGGAAACAATCAGCTTCACCTTTACCAAGGCTAGAACTGATGCTAACACTTTATTTGCTTCTGTATTGTGCTTTGCTGTACATAGTTACATTCAAACATTTGGACAAACCCACCGTCAATGTACTTGCCACAAAAGGGCTCAAA